>NC_143034.1:4655500-4991000 GCF_057628025.1 Oncorhynchus mykiss
ATGACATTTTCTGGAATTTTCCAAGCTGTTTAAATGCACAGTCAACTTTGTGTATGTCAACTTCTGGCCCACTGGAATTGTGATACAGTGAATTATAAGTGAAATAATATGTCGGGAAACAATTGTTGTAAAAATTACTTGTGTCATTATGCACAAAGTAGATGTCCTAACCGACTTGCCAAAACTATAGTTTGTTAAACAATACATTTGTGGAGTGATTGAAAAACGAGTTTTAATGACTCCAACCTAAGTGTCTGTAACCTTCCGACTTCAGCTGTAGATTCGACCCATTTCAAATAAGCAAATATGCTTTCCAAACATGGCAGAAGGCAATCTAAAACAATGTAGTTAGAAGCTCTGGTTGGGCGCTATCAACTAGTGTCTGTGATGAACTCGTAGTCTCTTCTTCCAATCACAAGCAGTTTCCTTTACACATTTTAATTAATACTTTGCCATCCTCTGGGAATATATTACATATTGTTGTATTAGGTTTTCACCCAAATAAATTCAATTCAATTCAAAGCTGAGTGACGTCGAGGCATAAATGTTAAGTCCAGTGTAGATTTATGAATGTATCTGCAACATACAGTATGTCATATAATATTACCTAGGTCTACCTTTATAAATGTTAGGTCCAGTGTACATTTATGAATGAAGCATGGTGGTGGCAGCATCATGCTGTGGGGGTGTTAATTATGTCATATCATATTACCTTGGTCTACCTTTATAAATGTTTGGTCCAGTGTAGATTTATGAATGAAGCATGGTGGTGGCAGCATCATGCTGTGGGGGTGTTAATTATGTCATATAATATTTATAAACGTTAAGTCCAGTGTACCTGTAACATGTCATATAATATTACCTAGGTCAAAGGACACATCGGGAGGAAACCCTGGCACCATCCCTATGGGGAAGCATGGTGGTGGCAGCATCATGCTGTGGGGTGTTAATCAGCAGCAGGTACTGGGAGACTAGTCAGGATCGAGGCAAAGATGAACGGAGCAAAGTTCAGGACCTCAGACTGCGCTACACCCACAATAACATCTGCTAAACACGTGTATGTGACCAATTACATTTGATTTGAAAGTGCTGAGTAAAGGGTCTGAATACTCATGTCAATGTAATAAATTAGCAAACATTTCCAAAAACATGTTTTTGATATGTCATTATGATATGGAGTGTAGATTGATGACAGGGAAAAAACAATTGAATACATTTTAGAATAATGCTGTAACGTAACAAAATGTGGAAAAAGTCAAAGGGTCTGACTACTTTCCGAAGGCCCTGTATTTAACATTATTAATGTGACCAGTGATTCCATGTCCATGTAAATAGATAGGGCAGCAGCCTCTAAGGTGCAGGGTGGAGGAACCGGGTGGTTGCCGGCTAGTATATGTATGTATATAACATGTCTCCGATCCATTGGCCTAAATAGCGCCCTGTCAAATCAATATGTACTTTGATGTATGACACGACATACCAAAATCAGGACAGGTGAAAGGAAAATGGACAATATGGAATGAAGGCTTCCTACTGTTCGGTAGTTTCACTCCGTGGACTAAATTGTCATGATAATCAGTGTTTTCAAGTTTGTATTTGTACATTTTGGACGAGCTGATCCTAGCGGAGTAGAAGGAAATACTTCTGTATTTCCCGCTGTTTTTTTTTCTTATTTTTTGTAAATAGGCTCAAGATAACTACTTATGAACTTGGGGAATGGATCTTCGGAGCTTAAATACCCCCCAAAACTGTTTTAAGCCTTTGTCAGGATCTGAGGGGTATACTATGAAACAAGCTAGATCTACTCAAGGTTACTGTATGAAGCTAGCTAGCTTCAGTTAGCTTCACATTCTAGCTCAGGCTATATCCGTATTATGAAGGTGGATATTGATAGTGCACTCGTTGCTTACTCAAGCCTGTCACGCCCTGATCTGTTTCACCTGTCCTTGTCTCCACCCACCTCCAGGTGTCGCCCATCTTCCCAATTATCTCCTGTGTATTTATACCCGTGTTCTCTGTCTGGTTGTTGCCAGTTCGTCTTGTTCATTCAAGCTTACCAGCGATTTTCCTGTCCTCTGTGCCGTTGCTCATCTTCCTGGTTTTTGTACCCGCCCGCCGATCTCTCTGCCAGTCCTCTCTGCCAGTCCTCTCTGCCAGTCCTCTCTGACAGTCCTCTCTGACAGTCCTCTCTGACAGTCCTCTCTGACAGTCCTCTCTGACAGTCCCTGAGCCAGTCTTCTCTGACAGACCCTGAGCCAGTCTTCTCTGACAGACCCTGAGCCAGTCCTCTCTGCCAGTCCCTGAGCCAGCCTGCCGTCCTGTACCTTTGCTCCACCTCTTGATTACTGAACTCTGCCTGTCCCTGAGTCTGCCTGCTGTCCTGTACCTTCGCCTTACCCTGGATTATCGACCCCTGCCTGCCTTGACCTGTCTTTGCCTGCCTCTGTTGTTACGATAAACATTGTTACTTCGACAGTCTGCATCAGGGTCTTACCTTGATTCCTGATAAAGCCTGTTGTAGTTTGTAAGTGATAGTGCACTCGCTGCTTATTCAAGCCTGTTCTAGCTAGGCTTGTAAGTGTTTATGTCGCACATGGCTAGTGGATCACCGTCAGACAATGCCGAACCATCAATCCATGGTGGAGTCCCCCTTACCAAAAGGTATTGCAGTAAGAGTGTATTATAACTGCAGTATGCAGTAAATAATGCATCCAAAATAACACCGTGGACTGTAATTACTGCAGTTTCCAAACTGCAACCTCTGTTTGTCAGGGCAGAACCACATATTTAATTTGTGCTGAAATCCAAATGAAGGATCTTGCAAACTCAGCAGGCTGGTGTGAAGTAGGCATCTCTATTTTATTACATTATTACTTGCCATTAATGTGATCTTTGGTGTGCTTTATCAATGCACAAGCACCTTTTTCACCACTCCTGTCGATAAAATAGTTATTTATTCATACTCTAGTTTTACTGTGTGTGAAAACATGTAATGTGATCAGTATTTTAATATTTAAAAAATGAACACAATTTGATTTATTAATTATTTATATCAATCTTCCTCAAATGAAATGGGACAATGATGCAATCTTTGCGAAAGGGAGGAAAACTGATTTTCATTGGTCCTCAACTCGCAGCTCAGACACTTGATTCAGGATAAGTGGAGTTAGTCCTGAGTTAGCCTGCCCCAGACCAGGTTAGTCCTGAGTTAGCCTGCTCCAGACCAGGTTAGTCCTGAGTTAGCCTGCTCCAGACCAGGTTAGTCCTGAGTTAGCCTGCCCCAGACCAGGTTAGTCCTGAGTTAGCCTGCTCCAGACTAGGTTAGTCCTGAGTTAGCCTGCCCCAGACCAGGTTAGTCCTGAGTTAGCCTGCCCCAGGCCAGGTTAGTCCTGAGTTAGCCTGCCCCAGGCCAGGTTAGTCCTGAGTTAGCCTGCTCCAGACCAGGTTAGTCCTGAGTTAGCCTGCTCCAGACCAGGTTAGTCCTGAGTTAGCCTGCTCCAGACCAGGTTAGTCCTGAGTTAGCCTGCTCCACACCAGGTTAGTCCTGAGTTAGCCTGCCCCAGACCAGGTTAGTCCCGAGTTAGCCTGCTCCAGACCAGGTTAGTCCTGAGTTAGCCTGCTCCAGACCAGGTTAGTCCTGAGTTAGCCTGCTCCACACCAGGTTAGTCCTGAGTTAGCCTACCCCAGACCAGGTTAGTCCTGAGTTAGCCTGCCCCAGACCAGGTTAGTTCTGAAGGATTCCTTACAATAGAAATGTACCTGGCTTAAAGGTGAGCCACATTCGTGTGACTGGTTATCTCGAGTTGAACTCAGAGTTAACCACCAAGATACTTCGCTAACTCCTCAAACCTAATTCATAGTATAGGGTTCAGGACTAATAACGCCAATATAACTGCACGTTTTACAGATTATTATTTTTTTTTTTTTATCGATTGAGATATAGCTTATATGATGTCTAGCTACTTCTGAAGCACATGTTGTGCCCTATAAACTATTTTATTAGAAATACCAAAAATATTGAGACAAATCAGTCATTTGTGTAATGTTAGGTTTTTACACGATGTAAAAGCACCATTTCCTATTGAGATGCGGAACATGGAACACGGTCTCTTTCAGAACGTTTGTGACGACCAAGAGTTCTGTCATTCATACATTGCTATGATCTCCTGAAGAAGCTTTCCCGTTTCCAATCTTTCTGTGCCCCCAAATGTTTGAATGTACTAATACAGTGAACAGGTTGTTATCTACCTGGCTAGCTAGATAATGAGGTAACAAACATGACTGAACAACCAACATGTAAAAGAAAATGGTTAACAGCCCGCGAGGAGTTTTAGAACAGCAAGCGACGTGGTTTATGAATGGAAAATGCGCCCCCCAATACGTGACAGGAAGAAGGAAAGAAATCCCGTTTGATCTAGAAATTAGCAGTTTTCGTTGTAGTATTGATGATAGCACGACGCTAACGAACAGTACAGTACAGCGAAGCCTTATCATTACAAAAAGTTTTTATCTGGGTGATATTTTTTTATAGGCGCACTGGTGCTTCCATATTAAAATTCCAGGTCGCACAGGAAATATTAAGGGGCATGTGCGACTGGAACGTGGTGTGTGTGTGTGGTGTGTATTAGACTCTCCTAGGGTGGTGGAATGGTGTGTGTGTGTGTGTGGGGGGGGGGGGGGGGGGGTATTAGTCTCTCCTAGGGTGGTGGAACGGTGTGTGTGGGGGGGGGGGGGGGGGTATTAGTCTCTCCTAGGGTGGTGGAACGGTGTGTGTGTGTGTGTGTGGGGGGGTATTAATCTCTCCTAGGGTGGTGGAGACCTGGACTGTTTTCCTCTAGGCAGACCTGAGTGGTATACAACAACAGCAGGATCGATGAGTTAGCCAGATACCTTTTATTATGTTGTACTGAAAAACGCATATCTAAGTTCAGATTTTTGAATTCAACCAGAAAATCGTAGTTATTATTATTAATCATAGTTATTTCTGGTACTATATTTAAAAAAAGTTAGATGGCTAGCCCTTATTGATCCTGCCTTGCAGTACACCCCTCTCAATATTAACATGTACATTATGAATAAATACTGTTGGAATTAGATTCGTACGTTTTTCTCAGTCTGTACATTTGTTTATTTTTTCACACACACACATACACAATGCAAACACAAGAGGAAATATAGCACATGTAAATAGATAGCACTTGATTAACACACAGAGAAAATACACAAAGACAGAGTTCTAAAAAGTTCTAATTTAATTAAAAAGCATTTACAACTGACCTACTCTATACTGAAACAGATATACTCACTCCATGTCCAATTCATGTTAAAAAAAAAACATTGAGTTCACTTTGTACAATTTGATTTTGTGTGGCATAAACAAATAAACAGTCAGTGAAGAAAAAAAAATTAGACAAGTGTTGGAGCACTGTACGTGTTAATTAATTAATGAGTTACGTTAAATCTCTCTTTCCACACTGAGAGCAGTGGTAAGGTATTTCCCCTGTGTCTGTTACCTCCTGGTCTTTCAGGTTCCCTAACCAGGTAAATATCTTTCCAATATATATTTCTCTGCAATGTGGATTCTTTCAAGGCTTCTCCGCGGAGTGTGTCAGCTCATGTTTTTTCAGGTATCTTGCCTGTGTGAAACTCTTTGCACACTGGGAACAGGGGTGAGGCTTCTCTTTTATGTGCGTCCACTCATGTCTTTTCAGGCCCAGTAACTGAATAAAAGTCTTTCCACACAAGGAGCAGTGTAAAGGCTTTTCTTCTGTGTGAATTCTCTCATGTGTTTTCAGGTGCCCCAACCGGGTAAAACTCTTTCCACACTGGGAACAGGGGTGAGGCTTGTCTTTTATGTGTGTCCATTCGTGTGTTTTCAGGCCCCATAACTGGATAAAACTCTTTCCACACAGGGAGCAGTGGAAATGCTTCTCTCCTTTGTGTAATATCTTATGTTTTGTCAGGCCCCCTAACTGAGTAAAACTCTTTCCACACAGGGAGCAGTGGAAGGGCTTTTCTCCTGTGTGAATTCTCTCATGTGCTTTCAGGTGCCCCGACCGGGTAAAACTCTTTCCACAATGTGGGCAGTGGTAGGGCTTTTCTCCTGTGTGAATTCGCTCATGTGTTTTCAGGTGCCTCAACCGGGAAAAACACTTTCCACAAAAGGAACAGTTGAAGGGCTTTTCTCCTGTGTGCATTCTCTCATGTTCCTTCAGGCCCCCTAACTGGGTAAAACTCTTTCCACAATCGGAGCAGCGGAAAGGCTTCTCTCCTCTGTGCCTTCTCTCATCCATTTTCAGTTGCCATAACCGGGCAAAACTCTTTCCGCACTGGGAGCAGTGGAATGGCTTTTCTCCTGTGTGTATCATCTCATGTCGTTTCAGGCAAAATAACATGGCAAAACTCTTCCCACACTGGGAGCAGTGGAAAGGCTTTTCTCCTGTGTGTATCATCTCGTGCCTTTTCAGGGACCCTAACCGGGAAAAAGTCTTTCCACAGTGGGAGCAGTGGTGTTGTCCTGCTGGGTTGGACGTCTCCGGCTCCTCTGAGTCTGTTCTTTCACCTGCCAAAAAATAGTGTTTATTTAAAAGAGAGAGCTAAATGAAATAACTGTCTTCCTATGAAGACAGTCAACTCGTTTTAGTGAAACTACTGGAAGTCTACAGGTATGTTAGCGGATGCTGGTTAGCATTGGCTATTGTTTTGAATTGTTAAGATATATTTTTTTTTATTTAAGCTTTATTTATACAGGTTTTTCTCATTGACATAACATGGGCCAGTAACTGAAAGGTTGCTAGATCGAATCCCCGAGGATGACTAGGCAGTTAACCCCACACACCCAAATATTTGTACACTGACTTGCTCTTAGGAAGTCCATCCAATGTAGCGATGACATGATTAACAACATGCCTGGCATTTGAAAATATCACGCATTTTGTTTTACCCGAATTCAGAACCAGCTTTAAAATCATACAGATTCTGTTGTAATGGTGTTAAATGCTCTTTGGGAATTTTCAAAAGCTAAAGATAAACTACTATCACTTGAATAAAGAACAGTATCATCTGCATAAAAAATGAACATCCGCTGTTTCAATATGATCCCCAATGTTGTTGATATACAAAATGAACAACAGTGGGCCCAAAATAGAACCTTGCGGAACACCTGAGCACAACTCTATGGACTCAACCATCCGCCATTACACATTACAACCAGCCGCCATTACACACGGTGTACAATGTGATAGGTTATTTATTAACCAATCTAGAGCATGACCAGTAATACCCATATCATTTTTAACCTTTGCACCAACACAGCATAGTCCACGGTGTCAAATGCCTTCAACAAATCAATAAAAGACAGACAACACAATGTAACTTCTTGTCAAGAGCACAATGGATGACGTTTAAAACCTTCAATGTTGCTGAAACGGGGTGCTGTGGCCAGAACTAAAACCTGATTCCATTTAAGATGTTGTTTTCTTGGAGGCCTTCAGCTGCCTACTAACTAAGGACTCCAGGACCTTTGACAGTACAGACGATTTTGATATGGATCGATAGCTGTCAAGTAGTGAAGGATCTCCACCTTTCAGGAGAGGCAGCACAAAAGCAGATTTCCATAACTTGGGGACTTCCTTAACATTAAGCGTGAGGTTAAAAATACATGTTAAGGGGCCTTCCGGGTGGCGCTGCATCGCAGTGCTAGCTGTGCCACCAGAGACTCTGGGTTCGAATCCAGGCTCTGGGTCCATGGGGCGACGCACAATTGCCCTAGCGTTGTCCGGGTTAGGGGGGGTTTGGCTGGTAGGGATATCCTTGTCTCATCGCGCACTAGTGACTCCTGTGGCGGGCCTGGGCGCAGTGCACGTTAACCAGGTCGCCAGGTGCACAGTGTTTCCTCCGACACATTGGTGTGGCTGGCTTCCGGGTTGGATGTGCGCTGTGTTAAAGAAGCAGTGCGGCTTGGTTGGGTTGTGTTTCGGGGGGACGCATGGCTTTCAACCTTCATCTCTCCCGCGCCCGTACGGGAGTTATAGCGATGAGACAAGATAGTAACTACTAACAACTGGATACCACGAAATTGGGGAGAAAAAGGGGGGTAAAATTTAAAACAAATTTTTAAAAAACATGTTAAGGGGGAGGGGAAGTGTTGGAGCTAGAAACACAAGCATTTCAAACAACATCTGCTAAATATGTGTCTGCAATCAATAACATTTGATTTGACGAACCCTGATTTTATCTTCTATCTTTGTATCCATTTCACTCTTTTCAAAGTTGGGACTCAAAGTTCCTCCACTCATGCCTCCTAAAATAATTGTTCAGCAGGATGCAAGGTAAGACAAATGAGGACTAATGTCTGTATGATTTGTTAATCTGTTACATCTTCAGAACCCCTTTAGAACCCAAACTTTAAAACCCCGTTGGTCCAGCAGGCTGTCTAGAACCCCGTTGGTCCAGCAGGCTGTCTAGAACCCCGTTGGTCCAGCAGGCTGTCTAGAACCACGTTGGTCCAGCAGGCTGTCTAGAACCCCGTTGGTCCAGCAGGCTGTCTAGAACCCCATTGCTCCAGTAGGCTGTCTAGAGCCCGTTGGTCCAGCAGGCTGTCTAGAACCCCGTTGGTCCAGCAGGCTGTCTAGAACCCCATTGCTCCAGTAGGCTGTCTAGAGCCCGTTGGTACAGCAGGCTGTCTAGGACACCATTGGTCCAGCAGGATGTCTAGGACCCCATTGACCCACCAGACCAACATCACCCCGGGGGACACCAGACCTACCTCCCAACATCACCCCGGGTGACACCAGACCTACCTCCCATCATCACCCCGGGGGACACCAGACCTACCTCCCAACATCACCCCGGGGGACACCAGACCTACCTCCCAACATCACCCCGGGGGACACCAGACCTACCTCCCAACATCACCCCGGGGGACACCCCGGGGGACACCAGACCTACCTATCAACATCACCCCGGGGGTCACCAGACCTACCTCCCAACATCACCCCGGGGGTCACCAGACCTACCTCCCAACATCACCCCAGGGGTCACCAGACCTACCTCCCAACATCACCCCGAGGGACACCAGACCTACCTCCCAACATCACCCTGGGGGACACCAGACCTACCTCCCAACATCACCCCGGGGGTCACCAGACCTACCTCCCAACATCTCCCTGGGGGACACCAGACCTACCTCCCAACATCACCCCGATGGAAAGAAAAAAAATCAACCAAACTTTAAACCTAACTTTGCAACTATCTTTAGCCTAATAATGGCAGTGTGATGTTGTGGAACAGCATCAAAAACATGGCATGCAATCATTGGTGGTTGTGTGCAGTGTGAATGCTATGCAGACCATCTGGAGCAGCACCATTCTCTCCCTCAGGGGTGTTTTCATACTGGCACACTCATGGTCATAGACATCAGAATGAATAGAATGGGATTGGAACCTCTAACCCCGGTCAACTCATTAGCATAGACATCAGAATTAATAGAATAACCTCTAACCCTGGTCAACTCATTAGCATAGACATCAGAATGAATAGAATGGGATTAGAACCTCTAATCCTGGTCAACTCATTAGCATAGACGTCAGAATGAATATAACGGGATTGGAACCTCTAACCCTGGTCAACTCATGGCAGTTTGACTGGTCAACTCCTGGGAACACTTGCTGCTTGGCGTTGTCATTAAATCAAAGTTTAATTGTCACATGCTTCATAAACAACAGGTGTAGATTAACAGTGAAATGCTTCCTTTCAGGCCCAACAATGAGAAGAGAAAGAAAATAGAGAAATAAAACACGTCATCATAAATACACAACGAGTAACGACAACATGGCTGTATACACAGGGGTACCAGTACTGAGTTGATGTGTAGGGGTACGAGGTAATAACATGGCTGTATACACAGGGGTACCAGTACTGAGTTGATGTGTAGGGGTACCAGGTAGTTGATGTGTAGGGGTACTAGGTAGTTGATGTGTAGGGGTACTAGGTAGTTGATGTGTAGGGGTACCAGGTAGTTGATGTGTAGGGGTACCAGGTAGTTGATGTGTAGGGGTACCAGGTAGTTGATGTGTAGGGGTACTAGGTAGTTGATGTGTAGGGGTACTAGGTAGTTGATGTGTAGGGGAACTAGGTAGTTGATGTGTAGGGGTACTAGGTAGTTGATGTGTAGGGGTACCAGGTAGTTGATGTGTAGGGGTACTAGGTAGTTGATGTGTAGGGGTACCAGGTAGTTGATGTGTAGGGGAACTAGGTAGTTGATGTGTAGGGGTACCAGGTAGTTGATGTGTAGGGGTACTAGGTAGTTGATGTGTAGGGGTAGTTGATGTGTAGGGGTACCAGGTAGTTGATGTGTAGGGGTACCAGGTAGTTGATGTGTAGGGGTACTAGGTAGTTGATGTGTAGGGGTACCAGGTAGTTGATGTGTAGGGGTACCAGGTAGTTGATGTGTAGGGGTACCAGGTAGTTGATGTGTAGGGGTAGTTGATGTGTAGGGGTACCAGGTAGTTGATGTGTAGGGGTACCAGGTAGTTGATGTGTAGGGGTACCAGGTAGTTGATGTGTAGGGGTACCAGGTAGTTGATGTGTAGGGGTACCAGGTAGTTGATGTGTAGGGGTACCAGGTAGTTGATGTGTAGGGGTACTAGGTAGTTGATGTGTAGGGGTACCAGGTAGTTGATGTGTAGGGGTACCAGGTAGTTGATGTGTAGGGGTACCAGGTAGTTGATGTGTAGGGGTACCAGGTAGTTGATGTGTAGGGGTACCAGGTAGTTGATGTGTAGGGGTACGAGGTAATAACATGGCTGTATACACAGGGGTACCAGTACTGAGTTGATGTGTAGGGGTACCAGGTAGTTGATGTGTAGGGGTACCAGGTAGTTGATGTGTAGGGGTACCAGGTAGTTGATGTGTAGGGGTACCAGGTAGTTGATGTGTAGGGGTACCAGTACTGAGTTGATGTGTAGGGGTACGAGGTAATAACATGGCTGTATACACAGGGGTACCAGTACTGAGTTGATGTGTAGGGGTACCAGGTAGTTGATGTGTAGGGGTACCAGGTAGTTGATGTGTAGGGGTACCAGGTAGTTGATGTGTAGGGGTACTAGGTAGTTGATGTGTAGGGGTAGTTGATGTGTAGGGGTACCAGGTAGTTGATGTGTAGGGGTACTAGGTAGTTGATGTGTAGGGGTACCAGGTAGTTGATGTGTAGGGGTACTAGGTAGTTGATGTGTAGGGGTACCAGGTAGTTGATGTGTAGGGGTACTAGGTAGTTGATGTGTAGGGGTACCAGGTAGTTGATGTGTAGGGGTACCAGGTAGTTGATGTGTAGGGGTACCAGGTAGTTGATGTGTAGGGGTACCAGGTAGTTGATGTGTAGGGGTACCAGGTAGTTGATGTGTAGGGGAACTAGGTAGTTGATGTGTAGGGGTACCAGGTAGTTGATGTGTAGGGGTACCAGGTAGTTGATGTGTAGGGGTACCAGGTAGTTGATGTGTAGGGGTACCAGGTAGTTGATGTGTAGGGGTACCAGGTAGTTGATG
Source organism: Oncorhynchus mykiss (assembly GCF_057628025.1). Classification (NCBI taxonomy): domain Eukaryota; kingdom Metazoa; phylum Chordata; class Actinopteri; order Salmoniformes; family Salmonidae; genus Oncorhynchus; species Oncorhynchus mykiss. The sequence goes on from NC_143034.1 coordinate 4,667,044, forward strand.
TGTAGGGGTACGGGGTAGTTGATGTGTAGGGGTACCAGGTAGTTGATGTGTAGGGGTACTAGGTAGTTGATGTGTAGGGGTACCAGGTAGTTGATGTGTAGGGGTACTAGGTAGTTGATGTGTAGGGGTACCAGGTAGTTGATGTGTAGGGGTACCAGGTAGTTGATGTGTAGGGGTACCAGGTAGTTGATGTGTAGGGGTAGTTGATGTGTAGGGGTACCAGGTAGTTGATGTGTAGGGGTACTAGGTAGTTGATGTGTAGGGGTACCAGGTAGTTGATGTGTAGGGGTACTAGGTAGTTGATGTGTAGGGGTAGTTGATGTGTAGGGGTACCAGGTAGTTGATGTGTAGGGGTACTAGGTAGTTGATGTGTAGGGGTACTAGGTAGTTGATGTGTAGGGGTACCAGGTAGTTGATGTGTAGGGGTACCAGGTAGTTGATGTGTAGGGGTACCAGGTAGTTGATGTGTAGGGGTACCAGGTAGTTGATGTGTAGGGGTAGTTGATGTGTAGGGGTACCAGGTAGTTGATGTGTAGGGGTACTAGGTAGTTGATGTGTAGGGGTAGTTGATGTGTAGGGGTACCAGGTAGTTGATGTGTAGGGGTACTAGGTAGTTGATGTGTAGGGGTACTAGGTAGTTGATGTGTAGGGGTACCAGGTAGTTGATGTGTAGGGGTACTAGGTAGTTGATGTGTAGGGGTACCAGGTAGTTGATGTGTAGGGGTACCAGGTAGTTGATGTGTAGGGGTAGTTGATGTGTAGGGGTACCAGGTAGTTGATGTGTAGGGGTACTAGGTAGTTGATGTGTAGGGGTACCAGGTAGTTGATGTGTAGGGGTACTAGGTAGTTGATGTGTAGGGGTAGTTGATGTGTAGGGGTACCAGGTAGTTGATGTGTAGGGGTACCAGGTAGTTGATGTGTAGGGGTACTAGGTAGTTGATGTGTAGGGGTACTAGGTAGTTGATGTGTAGGGGTACCAGGTAGTGTATGTGTAGGGGTACTAGGTAGTTGATGTGTAGGGGTACCAGGTAGTTGATGTGTAGGGGTACCAGGTAGTTGATGTGTAGGGGTACCAGGTAGTTGATGTGTAGGGGTACCAGGTAGTTGATGTGTAGGGGTACCAGGTAGTTGATGTGTAGGGGTACTAGGTAGTTGATGTGTAGGGGTACTAGGTAGTTGATGTGTAGGGGTACTAGGTAGTTGATGTGTAGGGGTACCAGGTAGTTGATGTGTAGGGGTACCAGGTAGTTGATGTGTAGGGGTACCAGGTAGTTGATGTGTAGGGGTACCAGGTAGTTGATGTGTAGGGGTACCAGGTAGTTGATGTGTAGGGGTACGGGGTAGTTGATGTGTAGGGGTACCAGGTAGTTGATGTGTAGGGGTACTAGGTAGTTGATGTGTAGGGGTACCAGGTAGTTGATGTGTAGGGGTACTAGGTAGTTGATGTGTAGGGGTACCAGGTAGTTGATGTGTAGGGGTACCAGGTAGTTGATGTGTAGGGGTACCAGGTAGTTGATGTGTAGGGGTACGGGGTAGTTGATGTGTAGGGGTACCAGGTAGTTGATGTGTAGGGGTACTAGGTAGTTGATGTGTAGGGGTACCAGGTAGTTGATGTGTAGGGGTACCAGGTAGTTGATGTGTAGTGGTACCAGGTAGTTGATGTGTAGGGGTACCAGGTAGTTGATGTGTAGGGGTACCAGGTAGTTGATGTGTAGGGGTACCAGGTAGTTGATGTGTAGGGGTACCAGGTAGTTGATGTGTAGGGGTACCAGGTAGTTGATGTGTAGGGGTACCAGGTAGTTGATGTGTAGGGGTACCAGGTAGTTGATGTGTAGGGGTAATGGGGTAATGGAGGTAGATATGTACATATAACTAGGAATAAAGTGACAGATGAGAAACAGTAGCAGCAGCGTGTGTTGATGTGAGTCATGCAGATCGTCCAGGTTGCCATTTGGTGAACTCTTCATCAGTCTTATGGCTCGGGGGGGGGGAGAAGCTGTTCAGGGTCCTGTTGGTTCCAGACTTCACACATCGGCACCTCTTGCCGTACGTGATACGATCATTTCCATGGCAATGTAGAATGTTCGTTCAGATGACGCTAACGGATGTGGCTCATGCAATGGAATGTATTTATTGTAATGTCAGTCGAGTTGATTCAACAAATCACAGCACAGACTGATGAGAACACTTCCTGCTTTTAGTTACTGCTTTGCTCCAATGGGTACACTCGCAACGGCCGACAGTCCACCCATTATGACATCATCGTCTTGAATGGGAACACCCGTTCTGTCCAATGAGGGGATTCGATTCATCTGGCGCCCAGAGAGGCTCGTTTTACAACCTGGTGAAGTTTTGGAACTGGGCTGCCTCCCAGGTCTGAGTCAGCACATGGAGTAATGTGGAGGATTCTGTGGGAAGATCTCAATTACATACTCCTCAGGTCGCCTCTGCTCATCTCCTTCTCAAAACACACATTGGATGAGAGACAGAGGTCCTCTGGATTTCTCATCCAATGCGTTCTGAGAAGGAGAGAGGACACAAAGAGTATGCAATTGGGATCTTCCCTGCGTTTTACATAAACCCCACGGTTCTCAAACATTGCACCTGGAGACCTACCGTCCTGTAGGTTCTCAAACATTGTACCTAGAGACCTACCGTCCTGTAGGTTCTCAAACATTGTACCTAGAGACCTACCATCCTGTAGGTTCTCAATCCAACCCTAATCAAGCCCAGCTGTTGGAGTGAAACTCTACAAGATGGTTGCTCTCTAGGTAGATGTGTGTAAATCCCTGGTCTAACTAATGCTGAGTGACACTGTGAATTGCTTAGTAACTGTGTAAATGTTGTTGCATGTTTTATACTAACATTCAATTGTTAATAATTTTTTTAACTACAATGTTATTTCTTGAAAATGTTATTCGAATAAGACGCTATGAGCCTCAGCTTCCTGGAATCCAATGTAGCTGCTGTTGGGGTCGGGGTAGTTAGATATAACTGCTGTTGGGGTCGGGGTAGTTAGATATAACTGCTGTTGGGGTCGGGGTAGTTAGATATAACTGCTGTTGGGGTCGGGGTAGTTAGATATAACTGCTGTTGGGGTCGGGTAGTTAGATATAACTGCTGTTGGGGTCGGGGTAGTTAGATATAACTGCTGTTGGGGTCGGGGTAGTTAGATATAACTGCTGTTGGGGTCGGGGTAGTTAGATATAACTGCTGTTGGAGTCGGGTAGTTAGATATAACTGCTGCCACCAAAACCTGGGATAACCAGTCGTTGGCCTTGACCTAGATGTTCTCCCCTCAACATCCACTCCAGGTTGAGGACCCGTCGTTGGCCTTGACCTAGATGTTCTCCCCTCGACATCCACTCCAGGGTGAGACCCGTCGTCAGTCTGATGTTCGACCTCCTCCATTATCGGAATAAACTGGTCCCATTGTCGACAGCCGAGACATTCACTGTCTTTTGGTAGAGGTAGGCATCTCACTCAACTACACCACCAGTCCCTGTGCGTTCTGGATGAGCATTTTCCTGTTTTCTTATGGCCTTATACAGTTTGTTGAGTGCAGTCTTAGTTCCAGCATCGGTCTGTGGTGGTAAATAGACATTATGGTTGTTATGTTTTACTCTTGGTAAATAGTTAACCTGCCACCATCCCTTTGATGAAGCGTGGTGATGAGACCTGAAAATAGCTGTGCAGCGATGCTCCCCATTCAACCTGACAGAGCTTGAGAGGATCTGCAGAGGAGAATGGGAGAAACAAGTGTGCCAAGCTTGCAGCGTCATACTGACGAAGACTCGAGGCTGTAATCGCTGCCAAGGGTGCTTCAACAACGTACTGAGTAAAGGGTCTGAAAAGTTATGTAAATGTGATATCAGTTTTATATTTTTTTTAAACATTTGCAAACATTTCTAAAAACCTGTTTTTGCTTTGTCATTATGGGGTATTGTGTGTAGATTGAAGATTTTATTTAATACATTTCAGAATAAGGCTGTAACGTAACAAAAATTTGAAAAAGTAAAGGGGTTTCCAAATGCACTGTATATATATTTAGCTTAGATGTAGATGTGCTCCATTTAAACAGTGGACAAAATGATTCAACTCAGTTTCCCCTTCAAGCACCGTCTCTCAATCCGTCCCCTGTGTCATGAGGCAGCATCGCAGTCCTGGAAACCAAGATTGTTCTCAGGGCAGGCCTGGTTCTAGCTAGATATGTCCAAGTCGCATCGGGACCGTTTTAGCATTTTTAGCTAACCTAATTCTACTAACCTACCACATTAATTTTCCTAACCTTAACCTAATTCTACTAACCTACCACGGTAATTATCCTAACCTTAACCTAATTCTACTAACCTACCACGGTAATTATCCTAACCTTAACCTAATTCTACTAACCTACCACGTTAATTATCCTAACCTTAACCTAATTATACTAACCTACCACGTTAATTATCCTAACCTTAACCTAATTCTACTAACCTACCACGTTAATTATCCTAACTCTACTAACCTACCACGTTAATTATCCTAACCTTAACCTAATTCTGTTAACCTACCACGTTAATTATCCTAACCTTAACCTAATTCGACTAACCTACCACGTTAATTATCCTAACCTTAACCTAATTCTACTAACCTACCACGTTATTTGCACTAACCTGCTACGAAAAGTCACTTACGCTAGTGAAAACCGGCAGACCTGCCCTGAGAACAGTCTTTGTTTCCACTTAATGCGCCACAGCGCTCTGGGAAGACTCCGTTTTATAGCTCAGTGGCAGAGACACTGCAAATTGAACTCGGCGAGATACTCATAAATTGACAGTGCAGTTTGTTTAGGCAATTTTATAATTTTACTTCACATGCAAGGAACACAGGATTTTTTTGCGCATTTCTCAAATCATCAATAGCCTCTAGTCGCATCATGCAGCCCATATATCTTCTGATTTCTAAGACATTCTAAGGTTTGTGTCATTCACAAATAGTTGAGAAATTACTTGAAATCTAGCATCAGGAACAGGAAACAGAAGTTTGGGCACCGCTGACCTAGAATCACTTGGGAGTTGGTTACTTGGTTACCGATGTCACAATGAAACAGACATTAGAATTCCCATTTTAAAGTTCCCTGATTTTAAAATCAAACATTTCTGTTAATAATTATAATTTGTAATGGATTCTTATCCACATGTGTGAAGGTAACAATGTCTATACCACAAGACAAACTGAAAATGTCTCTCACAAACAAGGGAACTCACAAAGAAACTCCCTGGGACAACCAAAACCAAACAGGTAGGGTTGTAGAAGGGGTTCTGAAAGACATCCTTTAAAGTTGACATGGAACTAGGAAATGTGCCCTAAACGATTCCCACCATGGATGCCCACTAAGGAGAGCCAAACGAAAAGACAAGCCCACACCAACTTAAGACAGGGAGTCAACAGGAAGCAGAGCTATAGGAAACAGGGAAGACAGGGAGTCAACAGGAATCAGAGCTATAGGAAACAGGGAAGACAGGGAGTCAACAGGAAGCAGAGCTATAGGAAACAGGGAGGACAGGGAGTCAACAGGAAGCAGAGCTAAAGGAAACAGGGAAGGCTTGGTTTCACAATTTAAACAGGGAGAACCAACAAGCCATTACACTCTCAACATCTCTCATGCCAACTGATGAACAGCCCAGCAGGTCTTAAATATCACCTGGGGCAGTACGGGTGAAACGCCTTCTGACTAGAGAGATGACAAGACCGCACGGGAGAAACGCCTTCTGACTAGAGAGATGACAAGCCAGCACGGGTGAAACACCTTCTGACTAGAGAGATGACAAGCCAGCACGGGTGAAACACCTTCTGACTAGAGAGATGACAAGCCAGCACGGGTGAAACACCTTCTGACTAGAGAGATGACAAGACCGCACGGGTGAAACACCTTCTGACTAGAGAGATGACAAGACCGCACGGGTGAAACACCTTCTGACTAGAGAGATGACAAGCCAGCACGGGTGAAACACCTTCTGACTAGCGAGATGACAAGACCGCCATTCTGACTAGAGAGATGACAAGCCAGCACGGGTGAAACACCTTCTGACTAGAGAGATGACAAGACCGCCATTCTGACTAGAGAGATGACAAGCCAGCACGGGTGAAACACCTTCTGACTAGCGAGATGACAAGACCGCCATTCTGACTAGAGAGATGACAAGCCAGCACGGGTGAAACACCTTCTGACTAGCGAGATGACAAGACCGCCATTCTGACTAGAGAGATGACAAGCCAGCACGGGTGAAACACCTTCTGACTAGCGAGATGACAAGACCGCCATTCTGACTAGCGAGATGACAAGACCGCACGGGTGAAACACCTTCTGACTAGCGAGATGACAAGACCGCACGGGTGAAACACCTTCTGACTAGCGAGATGACAAGCCAGCACGGGTGAAACACCTTCTGACTAGAGAGATGACAAGCCAGCACGGGTGAAACACCTTCTGACTAGCGAGATGACAAGCCAGCACGGGTGAAACACCTTCTGACTAGCGAGATGACAAGACCGCACGGGTGAAACACCTTCTGACTAGAGAGATGACAAGACCGCACGGGTGAAACACCTTCTGACTAGCGAGATGACAAGACCGCACGGGTGAAACGCCTTCTGACTAGAGAGATGACAAGACCGCCATTCTGACTAGAGAGATGACAAGCCAGCACGGGTGAAACGCCTTCTGACTAGAGAGATGACAAGACCGCCATTCTGACTAAGAAGATGACACCAATCAGTGCAGAATTACTTTAGTAAAAAGCAGCTCGAAAAGTTTCAGAACTAATGAGCTGCTCTATAACAGTGAATACACTGACCACAGAACTAATGAGCTGCTATACAACAGTGAACACACTGACCACAGAACTAATGAGCTGCTGTACAACAGGGAACACACTGACCACAGAACTAATGAGCTGCTCTACAACAGTGAATACACTGACCACAGAACTAATGAGCTGCTCTACAACAGTGAACACATTGACCACAGAACTAATGAGCTGCTCTACAACAGTGAATACACTGACCACAGAACTAATGAGCTGCTCTACAACAGTGAATACACTGACCAAAGAACTAATGAGCTGCTATACAACAGTGAACACACTGACCATATAACTAATGAGCTGCTCTACAACAGTGAACACACTGACCAAAGAACTAATGAGCTGCTGTACAACAGTGAACACACTGACCACAGAACTAATGAGCTGCTCTACAACAGTGAACACACTGACCACAGAACTAATGAGCTGCTATACAACAGTGAACACACTGACCACAGAACTAATGAGCTGCTCTACAACAGTGAATACACTGACCACAGAACTAATGAGCTGCTATATAACAGTCTAATCCACACACCACTGTTCTTACTTGAATCTGAATCTCCCTCTTCTCCTCCTCTCACAGTTCCACGCAGACCCGGTGTTTTCCTGCAGTCGACCAGCCGCACAGACACCCTCTTCAGACCCCACAGTAAGGCAACAGTGGGAGAGGCACGACCTGGGGACTCTGGGAGAGGGAAAGACATGTCCTGGAAACCACAAAAAGAAATAAACAATCAATTTAGGGTGGGAAACACTCTCCTACCTTGATTCCGCTCATTCTCTGAACCTCCTGCTATAAATGTTGTGGAGGAGAAAGTCCAAGAGGAGGAACCTCAGATCAGAAACACACCCTCCTTGATTCCTAATTCTCTGGACCTCCTGCTATAAATGTTGTGGAGGAGAAAGTCCAAGAGGAGGAACCTCAGATCAGAAACACACCTACCTTGATTCCTCTCATTCTCTGGACCTCCTGCTATAAATGTTGTGGAGGAGAAAGTCCAATCAGAATCATCTGTATTTGCCAAAAAAAACATCATATCAGTATTTGGATGAACCTCAAATGTTCTCCTCCAATGGATTTATAGAAGGAGGTCCAGGAATTAAGGAAGGAATGTTGAGAACCAGAAACCCTTTGTGACTGGGATGTACTCACACCACTCCCCCTCTGCTCTGGGGTGTGGCTCTCTGGAGCCGACTCCGCCTTCAGCCTGTTGCTAGGAAACCAATCCTTGTCTTTCACATCGCATTCTTTGTCGCAGTGAATAGCATCGTCATCACCACCAAACTGTCTGGGACTCACGGGTGTCACATTAGATTCTTCCTGTATCTTTCTGATGTCCTCCTTCACTGTAGATCCCTGGGAGGGCCAGGAAACTGCATATTGCCTCGTTTTTGGATCTGTAAAAGGGAAGAGAGTTTGACTACCGGTTAAAACATAGGTTATAGCTTGCTCCCTCATCTGATTCCAAACATACCACTTATCATCCTAAGACCTTCCGTCGGAGAGCAATAGACAAGTGTAACGGATGTGAAACGGCTAGCTAGTTAGCGGTGTTCACGCTAATAGGGTTTCGATCGGTGACGTCACTTGCTCTTTTGTGGAGCGATGGGTAACGATGCTTCGTGGGTGACTGTTGTTGATGTGTGCAGAGGGTCCCTGGTTCGCGCCCGGGTGGGGACGGACTAAAGTTATACTGTTACACAAGCGAACTCTGAATACAAACTAAACAAAAAACATAAATCCACACGAGGTCTGTAGAATGCCCCTTTAAAACCACACCCTGGTTCAACAACCCCATAGTGTGTCCCCTGTTAAGACAATACTCACTGGTGTTAATCGGATCTTCAGTCTCCTCCTCTTTCACCGCAAAAGGTTCTTCTTCTTTCAATGTGATATCCTCCTCTTCCTCCTCTTTCATTCTGAAAGCTTCTACCTCCCCTTCTTCCACTATGACAACCTCTATCCCCTCTTCCTCTTTCACTGTGACAGCCTCTATCCCTTCCTCCTCTTTAATTCGACAAGCTTCTTCCGTTCCTATCACTGTAATATCCTCCTCTTCTTCTTTAATGACAATGTTCATCCCCAGAGCTGCTTTCTCCATCCAGCAGACCTCCTCTTCATTAGCAGGGGGAGAGTAGCTTAGTGAACTCATTGTCAGGGATGCTAGCTAGCTAGCTACTTAGCATTAGCGACTAGCCTAGTTCTGGACTCGGTAATACATTTGCAAATGTAATAACAAGCTAATTACGTTTAAATGAACTAGTAGATACGTTAACAGAACTGTGTTTAAATCACGGGGTGGTATTTGTGTAGCTACACAAACATGGTCGACAGCGCTTCAATGTTTCTCCTTCTTGTCGGCTAACAGGCTACAGAGACGGTTCAACCGTGTCGTTCCAGAAGCGTCCACAGCGGTCGGTCGTCACTAGTTACCACAGCCACAAAGTACAACAAAAAAAAAACACCCATTTCTACAATTTATCTTCTTAAAATGTGATTTCAACCTTAACCTTAAACACATTGCCAACCTTATGCCGAACCCTAAATTAAGACCAAAAAGCAAATGTTCGTTTTCATTCATTCTTTTCGATATCGTCCATTTTGACATTGTGGCTGTGGTAGCTAGTGGAAACCCTGTGTGTCCACTGCATTATACGTCACGCGAGAAGCATCACCTGAAAAACTCACTTCGTCATCTGCTGACTGAAGTAACGCAGTTTCTAAAAATATTCACTTAGAGGGGTGCTCCCTCTGCTGTGTCCTGAAGTCTACGATTATCTCCTTTGTTTTGTTGATGTTGTGTGAGAGGTTATTTTCCTGACACCACACTCCAAGGGCCCTCACCTCCTCACTGTAGGCCGTCTCACCGTTGTTGGTAATCAAGCCTACCACTGTAGTATCGTCTGCAAACTTGATGATTGAGTTGGAAGCGAGCATGGCCACGCAGTCATGGGTGAACAGGGAGTACAGGAGAGGGTTGAAGAACACACCCTTGTCCCCAGTGCTGAAAATCAGTGGGGTGGAGAAGTTGTTTCCTACCTTCACCACCTGGGGGCGGCCGTCAGAATGTCCAAGCTAGACAATCTGGACCCTCTCTTTCTAAAATGATCTGCCACAATTGTTGCAACCCCTTTTACAAGCCAGTTCAACCGCTCTTTCGTATAATCTGAGATCCCCAAAGATTGGAAGGGGGAGACACTCTAGACCCACATTTTTACAGACCTCTATCTATCCTACCCTGCCTTTCTAAGGACTTTGAAAGCCAGGGTAACAAACAGATCACAGACTATTTCGAATCCCACCTTACCTTCTCCGCCATGCAATCTGGTTTCAGAGCTGGTCATGGATGCACCTCAGCTACACTCAAGGTCCTAAATGATATAATAACCGCTATTGATAAAATACAATACTGTGCAGCCGTATTCATTGACCTGGCCAAGGCTTTCGACTCTGTCAATCACCGCATTCTTATCGGCAGTCTCGATAGCCTTGGTTTCTCAAATGACTGACTTGTCTGTTTCACCAACTACTTCTCTGATAGAGTTCAGTGTGTCAAATCAGAGGGCCTGTTGTCCGGACCACTGGCAGTCTCTATGGTGGTGCCACAGAGTTCAATTCTCGGGCCGACTTTTCTCTGAATACATCAATGATGTCGCTCTCGCTGCTGGTGATTCTCTGATCCACCTCTATGCAGACAACACCATTCTGTATACTTCTGGCCCTTCTTTGGACACTGTGTTAACTAACCTCCAGACAAGCTTCAATGCCGTACAACTCTCCTTCCATGGTCTCCAACTGCTCTTAAATATAAGTAAAACTAAATGCATGCTCTTCAACCAATCGCTGCCCACGCCTGCCCGCCTGTCTAGCATCACTACTCTGGACGGTTCTGACTTAGAATATGTTGACAACTACAAATACCTAGGTATTTGGTTAGACTGTAAACTCTCCTTCCAGACTCACATTAAGCATCTCCAATCCAAAATTACATCTGGAGTCAGCTTCCTATTTCACAACAAAACATCCTTTACTAATGCTGCCAAACATACCCTCGTAAAACTGACCATCCTACCAATCCTTTACTTCGGTGATGTAATTTACAAAAAAGCCTTCAGCAAATTGGATGCAGTCTATCACAGTGCCAGCTGTTTTGTCATCAAAGCCCCATATACTACCCACCACTGCGACCTGTATGCTCTCGTTGGCTGGCCCTCGCTTCATTTTTGTTGCCAAACCCACTGGCTCCAGGTCATCTATAAGTCTATGCTAGGTAAAGCACCACCTTATCTCAGCTCACTGGTCAGCAGAGAAGCAGACACCCATAGCACGTGCTCCAGCATTTCACTGGTCACCCCCAAAGCCAATTCCTCCTTTGGCCACCTTTCCTTCCATTTCTCTGCTGCCAATTACTGGAACGAATTGAAAAAATCACTGAAGCTGAAGACTCATATCTCCTCAATTAACTTTACGCATCAGCTGTCAGAGCAGCTTACAGATCATTGCACCTGTACATAGCCCATCTGTAAATAGCCCACCCAACTACCTCATCCCCATATTGTTATTTATTGTTATTTATTTTTTGCTCCTTTGCACATTCATCTTCTGCACATCTATCACTCCAGTGTTTAATTGCTAAATTGTAATTATTTCGCCACTAAGACCTATTTATTGCTTTACCTCCCTAATCTTACTTCATTTGCACACACTGTATATAGACTTTTCTATTGTGTTAATGACTGTACATTTGTTCATTCCATGTGTAACTCTGTGTTGTTGTTTGTGTCACACTGCTTTGGTTTATCTTGGCCAGGTCGCAGTTGTAAATGAGAACTTGCTCTCAACTGGCCTCCCTGGTTAAACTATCATTATGACATCATGGCCTACCTGGTTAAACTATCATTATGACATCATGGCCTACCTGGTTAAACTATCATTATGACATCATGGCCTACCTGGTTAAATAAAGGTGAAATAAATCAAATAAAAAATCCATTGTTTCTGGTTAGGAAATGTTTAATAGTCACAGTGGGTACAACATCTCTGATGCACTTGCTAATGAACTCACTCACCGAGTCAGCATATACATCAATGTTGTGGTCTGAGTCTATCCAGAACATATCCCAGTCCACGTGATCAAAGCAATCCTGGAGCGTGGAATCCGATTGATCAGACCAGCGTTGGACTGGCCTGAGCACGGACGCTTCCTTTTTTTTGTCTATAGGCTGGGAGCAACAAAATGGAGTCAAGTTCAGATTTGCCGAAGGCAGGGCGGTGGAGGGTTTTGTATGCATTGCGGAAGTTAGAGTAGCAATGATCCAGAGTGCTAGCAGCCCGTGTCGTGCATTTGATATGCTAATAGAATTTAGGAAGTCTGGTTCTCAGGTTAGCTTTGTTAAAATCCCCAGCTACAATAAATGTAGCCTCCAGATGTATGTTTTCCAGTTTACATAGTGTCCAGTGAAGTTCTTTAATGGCTGACGAGGTATCTTCTTGGGGGGTGGGGGGGGGTGGGGGATATACACGGCTGTGAAAATAATCAAAGAGAATTCTCTTGGTATATAATGCGTTCTGCATTTGATTGTAAGGAATTCTTGGTCAGGTGAACAAAAGGACTTGAGTTTCTGTATGTTGTTATGATTACACCATGAGTCTTTAATCATGAGGCATACACCCCTCGCACTTCTTCTTACCAGAGAGATGTTTGTTTCTGTCGGCGTGATGCATGAAGAAACCGGTGGCTGTACCGACTCTATATCCAAGAGTGAGCCATGTTAACGTGAAACAGAGTTTGTTACAATCTCTTGACTACATTACGTAATTCCAAATAAGAAACCCAGCCTAAAACCCCAAACAGCAAGCAATGCAGGTGTAGAAGCACGGTGGCTAGGAAAAACTCCCTAGAAAGGCCAAAACCTAGGAAGAAACCTAGAGAGGAACCAGGCTATGTGGGGTGGCCAGTCCTCTTCTGGCTGTGCCGGGTGGAGATTATAACAGAACATGGCCAAGATGTTCAAATGTTCATAAATGACCAGCATGGTCAAATAATAATAATCACAGGCAGAACCGTTGAAACTGGAGCAGCAGCACAGCCAGGTGGACTGGGGACAGCAAGGAGTCATCATGTCAGGTAGTCCTGAGGCATGGTCCTAGGGCTCAGGTCCTCCGAGAGAGAAAGAAAGAGAGAATTAGAGAGAGCATACTTAAATTCACACAGGACACCGGATAGGACAGAAGAAGTACTCCACATATAACAAACTGACCCTAGCCCCCCGACACATAAACTACTGCAGCATAAATACTGGAGGCTGAGACAGGAGGGGACAGGTGGCCCCATCCGATGACACCCCCGGACAGGGCCAAACAGGAAGGATATAACCCCACCCACTTTGCCAAAGCACAGCCCCCACACCACTAGAGGGATATCGTTCACCTTCACACTCCTGGGCCAGAATACACTCAATCATATAAGATGATCATAAGATCATAAGAGATGAGTCTTCAGTAAAGACTTAAAGGTCGAGACCGAGTTTGTGTCTCTCACATGCGTCTCTCACATGGGTAGGCAGACAATTCCATAAAAATAGAGCTCTATAGGAGAAAGCCCTGCCACCAAGAAAGCCCTGTTCCACAGTTCCACGGGTGAATGTTCATGAATTGTTTATGGTTCATTGAACAAGCTTGGGAAACTGTGTTTAAACCCTTTACAATGAAGATCTGTGGAAATGTTATTTGGATTTTTACAAATTATCTTTGAAAGACAGGGTCCTGAAAAAGGGGCGTTTCTTTGTAAGCTGAGTTTACATGATGTATTGTTACACCGCGTAAGAGCAGTTTGGACCTACTCAGTACTGTTACACCGTGTAGGAGCAGTTTGGACCTACTCAGTACTGTTACACCGTGTAGGAGCAGTTTGTACCTACTCAGTACTGTTACACCGTGTTGGAGCAGTTTGTACCTACTCAGTACTGTTACACCGTGTTGGAGCAGGTTGGACCTACTCAGTACTGTTACACCGTGTAGGAGCAGGTTGGACCTACTCAGTACTGTTACACCGTGTTGGAGCAGTTTGGACCTACTCAGTACTGTTACACCGTGTAGGAGCAGTTTGGACCTACTCAGTACTGTTACAGCATGTAGGAGCAGTTTGGACCTACTCAGTACTGTTACACCGTGTAGGAGCAGTTTGGACCTACTCAGTACTGTTAGACCGTGTAGGAGCAGTTTGGACCTACTCAGTACTGTTACACCGTGTAGGAGCAGTTTGGACCTACTCAGTACTGACCTAGCTGCCTTATTGGGATATTATCTGTTTGTTTGATGTACGGTAGGATGTTTTAAATTCTCACTCATTAGAGATATTCACTTATCAACACATGCTTTTCTATTATATAATGAAATAAATTGAAAAAAAATCTACTTTTTGTCTCAAAATAAAATAAACATTTCCCTTGACTGTTACCCTCCCAACCAGCAGATGGCGATGTGCCTTTTTTTCAGGCAATGCTGCCAGTGTGACGTATTTTCTAATGGACGGGACGCTTCAACAACAACGTCGAGTTATCCACCTCCGGAGCTTTTAGCCATCATAAGCGAAAACATTCAGCTCTTTAAATGCTTTCGGTGTATATTAGCCACGGTGTTTTAAACACACTTGTCGTATCTACTAGTTAGTTACCCACTTTAATAGTATATTTACGTTGTTGTTAGCTAACTGGCTGAGTAAATTAGTAGTAGTGCTAGTCTAGTCACTAATGCTAACTAGCTATCTAGCTAACATCCCAACCATGAGCTCACGAAACGACTCCCCCACTTCTAAAGAGGGGATCTGCTGGACGGAGAAAGAAACTCTGGGGCTGAACATTGTCGTGAAAGAGGAGAAGGAAGAAGAGGATGTCACAGTAAAAACAGAAACAGAGGTTGAGGCTGTTACAGTGAAAGAAGAAGAGAAAGACTTTAAATTGACAGAAGATGAAAACGCGTTCAGAGTGAAAGAGGAGGATGTTACAGTAAAAGAGGAAGAGGAAGATGAGGATGCAGGGGAGGAGGGGGAGATGACTGTCACCGTGAAAGAAGAAGAGAAAGAGAAGGTGGGGGAGATGACTGTCACAGTGAAAGAAGAGGAAGACATTTTTGGAATGAAGGAAGTGGGGGAGATTACTGTCACATTGGAGGAGGAAGAAGAGGAGACAGGAGATCTGATTAACAACAGTGAGTAATATCTTAAACACAGGGGTACAAACTCTGCAGTTGTTGAACCGATGTGTGGTTTTAAAGGGGCATTCTACTGAAGTTCTACACTTTAATAGTTCTGTACTGTATGAATTGTTAAAAGTACAAAGAGACGGGGAAGGCTAACAAAACGTTAACATTTGTAAACATGTGAATATCTCTTTCTGTAGTGCTTTGCTCAGTGTCTATGCTTGACATCACATTAAAGCAAAAATCAACTCATGTCTGACTTCAAATGATGAAGAGGACAGAATCAAGACAATGAGGGATCATTTTGATCTGGAAGAAATGTATATAAAACATTTTTTTACCACAGAGGTTATTTAAAATCCTTAATAGTACTTTGACCCACCCGTGGATCAATCTTACAGAAACCATTGATTTCAAAGCTTAGCAACACACACAACTCTGTGCACGAGGACTACTTTTAGTCCCCTACTGACCCCCAAGGAGCCTCCACTGGAAGACTCATCTGTTGGGTTGGTAACATGTGGAAAGAGGCTGTCCAAGACTCATCTGTTGGGTTGGTAACATGTGGAAAGAGGCTGTCCAAGACTCATCTGTTGGGTTGGTAGAGTGTGGAAAGAGGCTGTCCAAGACACATCTGTTGGGTTGGTGACATGTGGAAAGAGGCTGTCCAAGACACATCTGTTGGGTTGGTAGAGTGTGGAAAGAGGCTGTCCAAGACACATCTGTTGGGTTGGTGACATGTGGAAAGAGGCTGTCCAAGACACATCTGTTGGGTTGGTAGAGTGTGGAAAGAGGCTGTCCAAGACACATCTGTTGGGTTGGTAGAGTGTGGAAAGAGGCTGTCCAAGACACATCTGTTGGGTTGGTAACATGTGGAAAGAGGCTGTCCAAGACACATCTGTTGGGTTGGTAGAGTGTGGAAAGAGGCTGTCCAAGACACATCTGTTGGGTTGGTGACATGTGGAAAGAGGCTGTCCAAGACACATCTGTTGGGTTGGTAGAGTGTGGAAAGAGGCTGTCCAAGACACATCTGTTGGGTTGGTAGAGTGTGGAAAGAGGCTGTCCAAGACACATCTGTTGGGTTGGTGACATGTGGAAAGAGGCTGTCCAAGACACATCTGTTAGGTTGGTAGAGTGTGGAAAGAGGCTGTCCAAGACACATCTGTTGGGTTGGTAGAGTGTGGAAAGAGGCTGTCCAAGACACATCTGTTGGGTTGGTAACATGTGGAAAGAGGCTGTCCAAGACTCATCTGTTGGGTTGGTAACATGTGGAAAGAGGCTGTCCAAGACACATCTGTTGGGTTGGTAGAGTGTGGAAAGAGGCTGTCCAAGACACATCTGTTGGGTTGGTAACATGTGGAAAGAGGCTGTCCAAGACACATCTGTTGGGTTGGTAACATGTGGAAAGAGGCTGTCCCGTCCATTTTAAATACTTAGACCTGCCAGGTGGGAGTTATTGCTATATGACAATATAAATTATTATGTACTTAGACCTGCCAGGTGGGGGTTATTGCTATATGACAATATAAATCATAAAAAGCTTGAAGTCACTCATGACAAATAAAGGGATATTCTGTTTCCATTCAATGTTATACACAATAAGCAGTTATATATTAATTCTATATACTTCAAATACATTCTATTCAATATTCTATTCAATAACAACAACCAAAATATCTACTAAAATGTTCTTTCTGATATCAAAATGTCTCTAACCAGTCGTTAGTTCTAAATCTGAGGTTAAGAGACAAAAACACTGGCTGTTCATTCTATAGTTTCTAGCCAATCACACTGGTTGTTCATTCTATAGTTTCTAGCCAATCACACTGGTTGTTCATTCTATAGTTTCTGGCCAATCACACTGGTTGTTCATTCTATTGTTTATAGCCAATCACACTGGTTGTTCATTCTAAACATAAATGGTTGCTATGCAGGCTGGCAAACATTCTTCTCCCTTGCTAGCTAGCCAACTAGAGCTAATAGTCACATCAACCTCTGCAGTTGGAATGAAACTAAACAAACTAGATGTATTGTTTTAGACTTTTTTTCTATTGATATTCTTTGTATAATATAATAATAAATTCATAATCCTGCAAGATGCTTGATTTCACCAGGCTGGTTTAGAAAAGTTTGTCTCATCCGGTCACGTCCATTCCCTATGGCAGGGCAGAGATCACGTTTCAAAATGTCAACGTTGTTGCTGTAGTGGCTTCCAGCAACGTCCCAATATTCTAATTAGCCCCTTTCTTTTAGACCTTCACATGTAGTGGCTTCCAACAACGTCCCAATATTCTAATTAGCCCCCCTCCTTTAGACCTTCACATGTAGTGGCTTCCAACAACGTCCCAATATTCTAATTAGCCCCTTTCTTTTAGACCTTCACATGTAGTGGCTTCCAACAACGTCCCAATATTCTAATTAGCCCCCCTCCTTTAGACCTTCACAAGTAGTGGCTTCAAACAACGTCCCAATATTCTAATTAGCCCCTTCGTTTAGACCTTCACGTGTAGTGGCTTCCAACAACGTCCCAATATTCTAATTAGCCCCTTCGTTTAGACCTTCACATGTAGTGGCTTCCAACAACGTCCCAATATTCTAATTAGCCCCCCTCCTTTAGACCTTCACATGTAGTGGCTTCAAACAACGTCCCAATATTCTAATTAGCCCCTTCGTTTAGACCTTCACATGTAGTGGCTTCCAACAACGTCCCAATATTCTAATTAGCCCCCCTCCTTTAGACCTTCACATGTAGTGGCTTCCAACAACGTCCCAATATTCTAATTAGCCCCTTCGTTTAGACCTTCACATGTAGTGGCTTCCAACAACGTCCCAATATTCTAATTAGCCCCTTCGTTTAGACCTTCACATGTAGTGGCTTCCAACAACGTCCCAATATTCTAATTAGCCCCTTCGTTTAGACCTTCACATGTAGTGGCTTCCAACAACGTCCCAATATTCTAATTAGCCCCTTCGTTTAGACCTTCATAAGTAGTGGCTTCAAACAACGTCCCAATATTCTGGGGCGGCAGGGTAGCCTAGTGGTTAGAGCGTTGGACTAGTAACCGGAAGGTTGTGAGTTCAAACCCCCGAGCTGACAAGGTACAAATGTTCTGCCCCTGAACAGGCAGTTAACCCACTGTTCCCAGGCCGTCATTGAAAATAAGAATTTGTTCTTAACTGACTTGCCTGGTTAAATAAAGGTAAAATAAAAATATTCTAATTAGCCCCTTCCTTTAGACCTTCACAAGGACATTTCAACCCGTCTCCGTGTGTCCAAGAAAATGTCTCAGATATATTTTATTGGTTGAACAAAATCACATTATACTTAAAAGGTAGTTTGTCTCGCAGTCATTTTGTTGTTGGATGGTAAAGAAAGCAATGTATCCTGGTAAACACAGACCGGTCCCAGTTGGTAATGATGGTAAACACAGACCGGTCCCAGTTGATAATGATGGTAAACACAGACCGGTCCCAGTTGATAATGATGGTAACACAGACCGGTCCCAGTTGGTAATGATGGTAAACACAGACCGGTCCCAGTTGGTAATGATGGTAACACAGACCAGTCCCAGTTGGTAATGATGGTAAACACAGACCGGTCCCAGTTGGTAATGATGGTAAACACAGACCGGTCCCAGTTGGTAATGATGGTAAACACAGACCGGTCCCAGTTGATAATGATGCTAAACACAGACCGGTCCCAGTTGATAATGATGGTAAACACAGACCGGTCCCAGTTGGTAATGATGGTAACACAGACAGGTCCCAGTTGATAATGATGGTAAACACAGACCGGTCCCAGTTGGTAATGATGGTAAACACAGACCGGTCCCAGTTGGTAATGATGGTAAACCCAGACCGGTCCCAGTTGGTAATGATGGTAAACACAGACCGGTCCCAGTTGATAATGATGGTAAACACAGACCGGTCCCAGTTGGTAATGATGGTAAACACAGACCGGTCCCAGTTGATAATGATGGTAACACAGACCGGTCCCAGTTGGTAATGATGGTAAACACAGACCGGTCCCAGTTGGTAATGCTGGTAAACACAGACCGGTCCCAGTTGATAATGATGGTAAACACAGACCGGTCCCAGTTGATAATGATGGTAAACACAGACTGGTCCCAGTTGATAATGATGGTAAACACAGACCGGTCCCAGTTGATAATGATGGTAAACACAGACCGGTCCCGGTTGGTAATGATGGTAAACACAGACTGGTACCAGTTTATATTGTAGGAGCGGCAGTCAGCCTAGTGGTTAGAGTGTTGGCCAGTAACCGAAAGGTTGCTAGATCAAATCCCCGAGCAGACAAGGTAAAAATCTGTCGTTCTGCCCCTGAACAAGGCAGTTAATCCACTGTTCCTAGGCCGTCATTGTAAATCAGAATTTGTTCTTAACTGACTTTAAAAAATAAAGGATAAATAAAAAATTAAAATAAAAAATATATATATTGATAGTTAACAGACCGTTCCCAGTTGTTATTGATGGTAAAACAGGTTGTAATTTATATTGATATAAAACAGGTTGTAATTTATATAAAACAGGTTGTAATTGATATTGGTGGTAGAACAGGTTGTAATTGATATTGATATAAAACAGGTTGTAATTGATATTGGTGGTAGAACAGGTTGTAATTGATATTGGTGGTAGAGCAGGTTGTAATTGATATTGGTGATAGAACAGGTTGTAATTGATATTGGTGGTAGAACAGGTTGTAATTGATATTGGTGGTAGAACAGGTTGTAATTGATATTGGTGGTAGAACAGGTTGTAATTGATATTGGTGGTAGAACAGGTTGTAATTGATATTGGTGGTAGAACAGGTTGTAATTGATATTGGTGGTAGAACAGGTTGTAATTGATATTGATGGTAAAACAGGTTCTAATTGATATTGATGATAACCACTTATGTACCATTCTAGCCCCATTCTAACTTAGCCCCTTATGTACCATTCTAGCCCCATCTTAACCCCTTATGTACCATTCTAGCCCCACCTTAACCCCTTATGTACCATTCTAGTAGCAAACCAACAATTAGCCACTAGGTGTCGTTATAGTAATTTTAGGAGATTACGCGTAAATATATAAACATGTTCCGTACATTGCTGTTTAATAACGAGTCGCCAAAATATGTTCAATACGGATATTTTATTTTGCAAACAAAATGTGTAACGGTTGGAGAGGCAAAAGAGGGGATTTGTAAAAAATCTTGCTATTTGGCAAACCAAATGCTAGGCTGTAAGCATGGGGCGATAATGTCTCAATGAGTCTTTCTAGTGGATAATAGTTTGTGAATGGCCTGGCAGGGCTGTGGGACAGTGGATGTGTAGAAATAATTCAAATGGAACTGTTAACAGCCATTGCCCGGGATTAACGTGAATAACTAACAGCTATCAACCAATCAGCATTTCAGGATCCCAAATGTTGTGTTTCATAATGAGGGCTCTAGTCTGGATTAAACCTCATAGGAAAACAGTTTTATAATGGAGTTTTCATTCAGGTCTCTCTGTTTAACTAAATACTTTGTTTGTCTTTGGCAGGAGAGAGACCAGACTCACCGTCTGACAGCAGAAAGAGTCCTTCAAGGGAACCAGACCCTGAGACGCCCAAGCCAGCGAGACGACACCACTGCTCCCAGTGTAATATGAGTTTTAAGTGGTTATGGAAGCTGAAAGAGCATGAAAGGAAACACACTGGAGAAAAGCCCTTCCAATGCTCCCAGTGTGGAAATAGATTCTCACGAGCACATGACCTAAAATCACATGAGAGGACACACACAGGGGAAAAACCACACAATTGTTCCCAGTGTGGAAAGCTTTTTTCCCATTTAGGGAACCTGAACAAACATAAGCGAATACACTCTGGAGAGAAGCCTTACCCCTGTTCCCATTGTGGAAAGAATTTTAGGTCTTCAGATAACCTGAAAGCGCATGAGAGGACACACACAGGGGAAAAACCTTACCATTGCTCCCTTTGTGGAAAGGATTTTACCAAGTTAAGGAACCTAAAAGAGCATGAGAGGAAACACACAGGAGAAAAGCCTTACGAATGCTCCCAGTGTGGAAAGAGTTTTTCCCATATAGGGAACCTGAACAAACATAAGAGAGTACACTCTGGAGAGAAGCCTTACCCCTGTTCCCATTGTGGAAAGAATTTTAGGTCTTCAGATAACCTGAAAGCGCATGAGAGGACACACACAGGGGAAAAACCTTACCATTGCGCCCTGTGTGGAAAGGATTTTACCAAGTTAGGGAACCTAAAAGAGCATGAGAGGAGACACACAGGAGAAAAGCCTTACCACTGCTCCCAGTGTGGAGAGAGATTTTCAAGGTCACTATACCTTAAAACACACGAGAGGACACATACAGGAGAAAAGCCTTACCACTGCTCCAATTGTGGAAAGAGATTTTCAACATCATCGGACCTAAAAAAGCACCAGAGGACACACACAAGGGAGAAATCTTACCATTGCTCTCAATGTGGAAATAGTTTCTTACGATCACATGACCTAAAATCGCATGAGCTGACACACACAGGGGAAAAACCACATAGTTGCTCCCAGTGTGGAAAGTGTTTTTTGTATTTAGGGAACCTGAACAAACATAAGAAAATACACTCTGGAGAGAAGCCTTACCCCTGTTCCCATTGTGGAAAATTCTTTAGGTCATTAGATAACATGAAGGAGCATGAGAGGACACACACAGGGGAGAAGCTTTACCATTGCGCCCTGTGTGGAAAGAGATATTCACGATCACATGACCTAAAATTACATAAAAGGAAACACACAGGGGAAGAAAACGCACAATTACACACACAGGGGATAAACCACACAGTTGGTCCCAGTGAGGAAAGAATTTAACGCAGTTAGAGAACCTCTTCCCATTGAGGAAATACATTGTCCCGGTCACATGACCTAAAATCACACCAAACCAAACTATATTTATACAGCACCTTTCAGACATGGAATGCAACACAATGGGCTTCACAGGGAACATTACCTAAAGTCACATCAAACCAAACTATATTTATACAGCACCTTTCAGACATGGAATGCAACACAATGGGCTTCACAGGGAACATTACCTAAAGTCACATCAAACCAAACTATATTTATACAGCACCTTTCAGACATGGAATGCAACACAATGGGCTTCACAGGGAACATGACCTAAAATCACATTAAACCAAACTATATTTATACAGCACCTTTCAGACATGGAATGCAACACAATAGGCTTCACAGGGAACATTACCTAAAGTCACATCAAACCAAACTATATTTATACAGCACCTTTCAGACATGGAATGCAACACAATGGGCTTCACAGGGAACATGACCTAAAGTCACATCAAACCAAACTATATTTATACAGCACCTTTCAGACATGGAATGCAACACAATGGGCTTCACAGGGAACATGACCTAAAATCACATTAAACCAAACTATATTTATACAGCACCTTTCAGACATGGAATGCAACACAATGGGCTTCACAGGGAACATTATCTAAAGTCACATCAAACCAAACTGTATTTATACAGCACCTTTCAGACATGGAATGCAACACAATGGGCTTCACAGGGAACATGACCTAAAGTCACATCAAACCAAACTATATTTATACAGCACCTTTCAGACATGGAATGCAACACAATGGGCTTCACAGGGAACATTACCTAAAGTCACATCAAACCAAACTATATTTATACAGCACCTTTCAGACATGGAATGCAACACAATGGGCTTCACAGGGAAAAAAATAATGGGGAAAAAAAACTGAAATATTTACAACACAACAAACAGAGAATTTAAAAAAAACTAAACATTAACAATAAAAACGACACACCTAAAAAGCACCCTGAGGAAAATAAAAGCTAAAAATGTATTTTAAAATCTCTTTTAGAAATGTCCACAGTTTCAGCTCCCCTCAGGTTCTCTGGCAGCTATTCCAGAGTCTGGGGGTATAGTAACTAAAGCCTCTCCATGCCTCTTGGTCCCCCTCAGGTTCTCTGGCAGACTGTACTATTCCAGAGGCTGGGGGTATAGTAACTAAAGGCTGCCTCTCCATGCCTCTTGGCCACCCTCAGGTTCTCTGGCAGACTATACTATACTATTACAGAGTCTGGGGGCATAGTAACTAAAGGCTGGGGGTATAGTAACTAAAGGCTGCCTCTCCATGCCTCTTGGTCCCCCTCAGGTTCCCTGGCAGGCTATACTATACTAGTCCAGAGTCTGGGGGTATAGTAACTAAAGCCTCTCCATGCCTCTTGGTCCCCCTCAGGTTCTCTGGCAGACTGTACTATTCCAGAGTCTGGGGGTATAGTAACTAAAGCCTCTCCATGCCTCTTGGTCCCCCTCAGGTTCTCTGGCAGACTGTACTATTCCAGAGTCTGGGGGTATAGTAACTAAAGGCTGCCTCTCCATGCCTCTTGGTCCCCCTCAGGTTCCCTGGCAGGCTATACTATACTAGTCCAGAGTCTGGGGGTATAGTAACTAAAGGCTGCCTCTCCATGCCTCTTGGTCCCCCTCAGGTTCTCTGGCAGACTATACTATACTATTACAGAGTCTGGGGGTATAGTAACTAAAGGCTCCCTCTCCATGCCTCTTGGTCCCCCTCAGGTTCTCTAGCTGACTAGTCCAGAGTCTGGGGGTATAGTAACTAAAGGCTGGGGGTATAGTAACTAAAGCCTCTCCATGCCTCTTGGTCCCCCTCAGGTTCTCTAGCTGACTATTCCAGAGTCTGGGGGCATAGTAACTAAAGGCTGGGGGTATAGTAACTAAAGGCTGGGGGTATAGTAACTAAAGGCTGGGGGCATAGTAACTAAAGGCTGGGGGTATAGTAACTAAAGGCTGGGGGTATAGTAACTAAAGGCTGGGGGTATAGTAACTAAAGGCTGCCTCTCCATGTATCTTGGTCCCCCTCAGGTTCTCTGGCAGGCTATACTATACTAGTCCAGAGTCTGGGGGCATAGTAACTAAAGGCTGGGGGTATAGTAACTAAAGGCTGCCTCTCCATGTATCTTGGTCCCCCTCAGGTTCTCTGGCAGGCTATACTATTCCAGAGTCTGGGGGCATAGTAACTAAAGGCTGGGGGTATAGTAACTAAAGGCTGCCTCTCCATGTATCTTGGTCCCCCTCAGGTTCTCTGGCAGGCTATACTATTCCAGAGTCTGGGGGCATAGTAACTAAAGGCTGGGGGTATAGTAACTAAAGCCTCTCCATGTATCTTGGTCCCCCTCAGGTTCTCTGGCAGGCTATACTATTCCAGAGTCTGGGGGCATAGTAACTAAAGGCTGGGGGCATAGTAACTAAAGGCTGGGGGTATAGTAACTAAAGGCTGGGGGTATAGTAACTAAAGGCTGCCTCTCCATGTATCTTGGTCCCCCTCAGGTTCTCTGGCAGACTATACTATACTAGTCCAGAGTCTGGGGGCATAGTAACTAAAGGCTGCCTCTCCATGCCTCTTGGTCCCCCTCAGGTTCTCTAGCTGACTAGTCCAGAGTCTGGGGGCATAGTAACTAAAGGCTGGGGGTATAGTAACTAAAGGCTGCCTCTTCATGCCTCTTGGTCCCCCTCAGGTTCTCTGGCAGACTATACTATACTAGTCCAGAGTCTGGGGGCATAGTAACTAAAGGCTGCCTCTCCATGCCTCTTGGTCCCCCTCAGGTTCTCTAGCCGACTAGTCCAGAGTCTGGGGGTATAGTAACTAAAGGCTGCCTCTCCATGCCTCCTGATCCCCTCAGGTTCTCTAGCCGACTAGTCCAGAGTCTGGGGGCATAGTAACTAAAGGCTGCCTCTCCATGCCTCTTGGTCCCCCTCAGGTTCTCTAGCCGACTAGTCCAGAGTCTGGGGGTATAGTAACTAAAGGCTGCCTCTCCATGCCTCTTGGTCCCCCTCAGGTTCTCTGGCAGACTATACTATACTATTACAGAGTCTGGGGGTATAGTAACTAAAGGCTGGGGGTATAGTAACTAAAGGCTGCCTCTTCATGCCTCTTGGTCCCCCTCAGGTTCTCTGGCAGACTATTCCAGAGGCTGGCTGTATAGTAACTAAAGGCTGTCTGTCTCTTCAGACAGAAACTGCTTTTTTATTATTGATGAATATTGAATGACCTCTGAAGGTACATTTAAAGGTAACCCAAACAATAAGGGGATTTGCTGAACCTATAATGTATCAGTTATTATGATTTCGTCTTAGTTAAGAATAAATTGTCATCCAGTAAACTTTGATTAAAATGTCCAACATCCCCGTCCACATGGAAATTCTATAAGAATTATGTGAAGGCCAATTAGACTATGGGCTGATCGCATTCTTTCAGGGGTTTTTAGTCTCTAAATATCCACTATTTCTAATGAGTCCATAATATTTTTTATAATTAATTGGTAGTTAATATCATCACACCTTTTGAGTTCCTTTGTCCATGACAGAACATTATTTCACCAACCCCATTTCCTTTTCCCACGCAACTTCATCTCAGGATGTAGATCGAGTTTCCTGTAAATAATATATGTTATATTCCTTTTCCTTCAGCCGCATAAAGACTGATCTTTTCCTATAATGTCTTAAACCGTTACAATTATAACCGGCTATACTTATTGTAGCCCTTACTGTAACTAGACACTATTCTCAGTCTAAATGGACCATCATTAGTGCTTGTAAAGTTACTGCCATCGGAGGTATTATGAAGGGCAAAAATAGAGATTTCAAATGTCTGATGTTTAGAATTCAAGAAACACGTTCGAGCAACCATTTGTTTGGTTCTGTTTGCCTGTGAGCCAATGGAGGATGTTAGATGTTAGAACATTGAGTCAAGATGTTACGTGTGTAGTAGATCTGAGTAGGTCGATGTGTATGATCGTGGATGTGCTTTAGTGAGAGTGAGTACGATGTCTGGATTAGAGTAAGACTATAATGTGTGATGTCTGAAATAAGGAATAACCCAGCCAGTTTGCATGGTTGAGTGTCTGTGTGTGTGCGATGTCTGGATTAGAGTAAGACTATAATGTGTGATGTCTGAAATAAAGAATAACCCAGCCAGTTTGCATGGTTGAGTGTCTGTGTTTGTACGATGTCTGGATTAGAGTAAGACTATAATGTGTGATGTCTGAAATAAAGAATAACCCAGCCAGTTTGCATGGTTGAGTGTCTGTGTGTGTACGATGTCTGGATTAGAATAAGACTATAATGTGTGATGTCTGAAATAAAGAATAACCCAGCCAGTTTGCATGGTTGAGTGTCTGTGTGTGTAACATGGAGTGTAGCCTTAATATTCAGGATGATGATTGTAATCCGTGTCGTATATAAACATCATAGTTACAATAAACTTCATTTTCTTAGAAAAACACTTCCCAGCATTTCCATGGTAATTGACGTTTCACATGATGATGAAAGAGACCTTGCATTACTATAGAGACGGATTCACTACAGTACACGTGTCCGGTACAATATGTTATTATTCCCCAACGTTTATATTCTGATATCTTCCCATTGCTTGTTGTAAACAGATAAACATGTCGACCAAGACAACGGCCCTGTTCTGATGTCTTCCTGCTTGTTGTAAACAGATAAACATGTCGACCAAGACAACGGCCCTGTTCTGATGTCTTCCTGCTTGTTGTAAACAGATAAACATGTCGACCAAGACAACGGCCCTGTTCTGATGTCTTCCCATTGCTTGTTGTAAACAGATAAACATGTCGACCAAGACAACGGCCCTGTTCTGATGTCTTCCCATTGCTTGTTGTAAACAGATAAACATGTCGACCAAGACAACGGCCCTGTTCTGATGTCTTCCTGCTTGTTGTAAACAGATAAACATGTCGACCAAGACAACGGCCCTGTTCTGATGTCTTCCTGCTTGTTGTAAACAGATAAACATGTCGACCAAGACAACGGCCCTGTTCTGATGTCTTCCTGCTTGTTGTAAACAGATAAACATGTCGACCAAGACAACGGCCCTGTTCTGATGTCTTCCCATTGCTTGTTGTAAACAGATAAACATGTCGACCAAGACAACGGCCCTGTTCTGATGTCTTCCTGCTTGTTGTAAACAGATAAACATGTCGACCAAGACAACGGCCCTGTTCTGATGTCTTCCCATTGCTTGTTGTAAACAGATAAACATGTCGACCAAGACAACGGCCCTGTTCTGATGTCTTCCTGCTTGTTGTAAACAGATAAACATGTCGACCAAGACAACGGCCCTGTTCTGATGTCTTCCCATTGCTTGTTGTAAACAGATAAACATGTCGACCAAGACAACGGCCCTGTTCTGATGTCTTCCTGCTTGTTGTAAACAGATAAACATGTCGACCAAGACAACGGCCCTGTTCTGATGTCTTCCCATTGCTTGTTGTAAACAGATAAACATGTCGACCAAGACAACGGCCCTGTTCTGATGTCTTCCCATTGCTTGTTGTAAACATAGATAAACATGTCGACCAAGACAACAGCCCTGTTCTGATGTCTTCCTGCTTGTTGTAAACAGATAAACATGTCGACCAAGACAACGGCCCTGTTCTGATGTCTTCCTGCTTGTTGTAAACAGATAAACATGTCGACCAAGACAACGGCCCTGTTCTGATGTCTTCCCATTGCTTGTTGTAAACATAGATAAACATGTCGACCAAGACAACGGCCCTGTTCTGATGTCTTCCCATTGCTCGTTGTAAACGTAGATAAACATGTAGAAAAAGACACAAAAGACAGACAAACAAAAATCATATTGAATTACAGAAAAGTTCTCGACAATAGAGAGAGATGGAGAGAAGAGAAGCTACTGAGGAATCCTCCACAAGCTACTGAGGAATCCTCCACAAGCTACTGGGGAATCCTCCACAAGCTACTGGGTAATCCTCCACAAGCTACTGGGGAATCCTCCACAAGCTACTGGGGAATCCTCCACAAGCTACTGAGGAATCATCTACAAGCCAAGAGTGTGCAAAGGGTGGCAACTTTGAAGAATCTCAAATGTAAAATATATTTATATTTGTATTAACACTTTTTTGGTTACTAAACTCAGCAAAAAAAAGAAATGTCCCTTTTTCAGGACCCTGTCTTTCAAAGATAATTTGTAAAAATCCAAATAACTTCACAGATCTTCATTGTAAAGGGTTTAAACACTGTTTCCCAATGCTTGTTCAATGAACCAAAAACAATTAATGAACATGCACCTTTGTTTTTGAAGTGTTCAGAACAAGGTTAAAAGAAAGCTTGTTGGACACTAAGAAAGCTTTGTTATAGAGCATTTAACACGAAATCTGAGGGGCCAGCTGAGTATAAGACTGTATCATCTGCATATAAATGGATGAGTGAGCTTCCTACTGCTTGAGCTATGTTGTTGATGTAAATTGAGAAGAGCGTGGGGCCTAGGATTGAGCCTTGAGGTATTCCCTTGGTGACAGGCAGTGGCTGAGACAGCAGATTTTCTGACATTATACACTGCACTCTTTGAGAGAGGTAGTTAGCAAACCAGACCAAAGACCCCTCAGAGACACCAATACTCCTTAGCCGGCCCACAAGAAGGGAATGGTCTACCATATCAAAAGCATTGGCCAAGTCAATAAAAATAGCAGCACAACATTGCTTAGAATCAAGTGCAATGGTGACATAATTTAGAACCTTTACGGTTGTAGTGACACATCTATAACCTGAGAGGAAACCAGATTCCATACCAGAGAGTAACTATAGACATCAAGAAAGACAGTCAGTTGATTATTGACAAGTTGTTCCAACACTTTTGACAAACAGGGCAAATTAAAAATAGGCCTCTAAACAGTTAGGTCAGCTTGATCTCCCCCTTTAAATAAAGGACCCACTGTAGCTGCCTTCCAGTCAATGGGAACCTCCCCAGAGAGGAGAGACAGGTTTAAAAGGTCAGAGATAGGGGCAGCAACCTTAAAGAAGAAAGGGTCTAAACCATCTGACACTGATGTTTTTTTTTTGGGGGGGGGGGGTCGAGTTTCCTTTAGCACCTCGAACTCAGTGCCTTAGCCCATACACTGCACTGTTCATGCTCTATGTGAATCAGCGTTAAACGACCTCAACTTACAAGCGCCTGGGAGATGAACACATAGCGCCGAGGAAACCCTCGACATATACAGTCCAACAGGTTCAAAAAGAGGAAGACACATTTCCTTATTTGGAATTGTATGTAATGACATTGTTTGCCACGAAAAAAACTATGTAGTGAATCTTTTTAGAAACTGCGTTACCCACTCCAGTCAGCAGACGGCGAAGTCTTTCAGGTGATGCTTCTCGCGTGACGTATAATGTAGTGGACACACGGGTTTCCACTAGTTACCACAGCCACAATGTCGACATTGGCTATATCGAAAGATTAATGAAAACAAACATTTTCTTTTTGGTCTTAATTTAGGGTGTGGCATAATGTTAGCAATGTGGTTAGCGTTAAGGTTGAAATCTAATTTTAAGAAGATAAATTGTGGGAATGGGTGGGGTTTATGACTTTGTGGCTGTGGTAACTAGTGACGACCGACTGCGTTGGACGCGTCTTCAACAACACCGCTAAATCATCTCTGTAGCTTGTTAGCCAACATGAAATACAAACATTGAAGCTCTGTAGACCATTTTTGTGTAGCTACACGAATCTCGGTGATTTAAACACAGTTCTTTTAACGTTTCTACTAGTTCAATTAAACGTGATTTGCTTGCTAAATTTGCACATGTGTTACCGGGCCTAGCATTAGGGTAGTCGCTAATGCTAACTAGCTAACATCCCTGACAATGAGTTCACTAAGCTACTCTCCCCCTGCTAATGAAGATGAGGTCTGCTGGGCGGAGAAAGCAGCTCTGGGGATGAACATTGTCATTAAAGAAGAAGAGGAGGATATTACAGTGATAGGAACGGAAGAAGCTTGTCGAATTAAAACAGAGGAAGTGGGGATAGAGGCTGTCACAGTGGAAGAAGAGGTAGAAGCTTTCAGAATAAAAAAGGAGATGGCTTCCTCTATCACATTGAAAGAAGAGCCTTTTGGAGTGAAGGAGGAGTCAATAACATTGAAAGAAGAGAAACCTTTTGGGGTGAAAGAGGAGGAGGAGGAGGAGGAGACAGAAGATCCGGTTAACACTGGTGAGTATTGTCTTAAAAACAGGGGGAGAACTATGCAGTTGTTGAACTGGTGTGTGGTTTTAAATTATAAAAAAAATATATATACATGTGTTGGTACACTGAAGAGAGCATAACCAGTAAAAAAAAAACATTGATTTAAAGCATCAACTCCTATTTAATCATTATAACATTCAATACACCCCACATACATGTCTGGGGTCCAATCTTAAAGTAGCAAAAAACTAAAATTAAGATTTTGATCACAGCGTATTAAGACGTTGTTGTTGTTGTTGTTGTTGTTGTTGTCGTTGTTGGGCTTATTCTAATGACCTCATATAAAAATACTACTTTTTAAAAAGTGTATTTATTTATTTTCCTTTAGTTTTGTATTCAGAGTTCGCTTTTCTATTGCACTCCGACCGAAGGTCCTAGGATGATAAGTGGTATGTTTGGAATCAGATGAGGGAGCAAGCTATAACCTATGTTTTTACCGATAGTCAAACTCTCTTCCCTTTTACAGATCCAAAAACGAGGCAATATGCAGTTTCCTGGCCCTCCCAGAGCTCTACAGTGAAGGAGGACATCAGAAAGATACAGGAAGAAGCTAATGTGACACCTGTGAGTCCCAGACAGTTTGGTGGTGATGACGATGCTATTCACTGCGACCAAGAATGGGACGTGAAAGACAAGGATTGGTTTCCTAGCAACAGGCTGAAGGCGGAGTTGGCTCCAGAGAGCCACACCCCAGAGCAGAGGGGGAGTGGTGTGAGTACATCCCAGTCACAAAGTGTTTCTGGTTCTCAACATTCCTTCCTTAATTCCTGGACCTCCTCCTATAAATCCATTGGAGGAGAACATCTGAGGTTCATCCAAATACTGATATGTGAATGTTTTTTGGCAAATACAGGTGATTCTGATTGGACTTTCTCCTCCACAACATTTATAGCAGGAGGTCCAGAGAATGAGAGGAATCAAGGTAGGTGTGTTTCTGATCTGAGGTTCCTCCTCTTGGACTTTCTCCTCCACAACATTTATAGCAGGAGGTCCAGAGAATTAGGAATCAAGGAGGGTGTGTTTCTGATCTGAGGTTCCTCCTCTTGGACTTTCTCCTCCACAACATTTATAGCAGGAGATCCAGAGAATGAGAGGAATCAAGGTAGGAGAGTGTTTCCCACCCTAAATTGATTGTTTATTTTTGTGGTTTCCAGGACATGTCTTTCCCTCTCCCAGAGGCCCCAGGTCGTGCCTCTCCCACTGTTGCCTCTCCCACTGTTGCCTTACTGTGGGGTCTGAAGAGGGTGTCTGTGCGGCTGGTCGACTGCAGGAAAACACCGGGTCTGCGTGGAACTGTGAGAGGAGGAGAAGAGGGAGATTCAGATTCAAGTAAGAACAGTGGTGTGTGGATTAGACTGTTGTAGAGCAGCTCATTAGTTCTGTGGTCAGTGTATTCACTGTTGTAGAGCAGCTCATTAGTTCTGTGGTCAGTGTGTTCACTGTTGTAGAGCAGCTCATTAGTTCTGTGGTCAGTGTGTTCACTGTTGTAGAGCAGCTCATTAGTTCTGTGGTCAGTGTATTCACTGTTGTACAGCAGCTCATTAGTTCTGTGGTCAGTGTATTCACTGTTGTAGAGCAGCTCATTAGTTCTGTGGTCAGTGTATTCACTGTTGTAGAGCAGCTCATTAGTTCTGTGGTCAGTGTATTCACTGTTGTAGAGCAGCTCATTAGTTCTGTGGTCAGTGTGTTCACTGTTATATAGCAGCTCATTAGTTCTGTGGTCAGTGTATTCACTGTTGTAGAGCAGCTCATTAGTTCTGTGGTCAGTGTATTCACTGTTATATAGCAGCTCATTAGTTCTGTGGTCAGTGTATTCACTGTTGTAGAGCAGCTCATTAGTTCTGTGGTCAGTGTATTCACTGTTGTAGAGCAGCTCATTAGTTCTGTGGTCAGTGTATTCATTGTTGTGAATTAGGATAATTAACATGGTAGGTTAGTAGAATTAGGTTAAGGTTAGGATAATTAACGTGGTAGGTTAGTAGAATTAGGTTAAGGTCAGGATCATTAACGTGGTAGGTTAGTAGAATTAGGTTAAGGTTAGGATAATTAACGTGGTAGGTTAGTAGAATTAGGTTAAGGTCAGGATAATTAACGTGGTAGGTTAGTAGAATTAGATTAAGGTTAGCTAAAATGCTAAAACTGTCCTGATGCAACTCAGACAAATCTATCTAAAAAATTTAAAAAACACAACCATAATGTCTATTTACCACCACAGACCGATGCTGGACCTAAGACTGCACTCAACAAACTGTATGAGGCCATAAGAAAACAGGAAAAAGCTCATCCAGAGGCGGCGCTCCTAGTGGCCAGGGAGGGAACTGCAGGGAAACTTAAATCTGTTTGATCTCATTTCTACCAGCATGTTAAATGTGCAACCAGAGGGGAAAATTCTCTAGACCACCTTTACTCCACACAGAACGCACGGGGACTGGTGGTGTAGTTGAGTGAGATGCCTACCTCTACCAAAAGACAGTAAATGTCCCTGCTGTTGACAATGGGACCAGTTTATTCCGATAATGGAGGAGGTAGAACATCAGACTGATGACGGGTCTCACCCTAGAGTGGATGTTGAGGGGAGAACATCTAGGTCAAGGCCAACGACGGGTCCTCACCCTGGAGTGGATGCTGAGGGGAGAACATCTAGGTCGAGGCCAACGACGGGTCCTCACCCTGGAGTGGATGTTGAGGGGAGAACATCTAGGTCAAGGCCAACGACGGGTCTCACCCTGGAGTGGATGTTGAGGGGAGAACATCTAGGTCAAGGCCAACGACGGGTCCTCACCCTGGAGTGGATGTCGAGGGGAGAACATCTAGGTCGAGGCCAACGACGGGTCCTCACCCTGGAGTGGATGTTGAGGGGAGAACATCTAGGTCAAGGCCAACGACGGGTCCTCACCCTGGAGTGGATGCTGAGGGGAGAACATCTAGGTCAAGGCCAACGACGGGTCCTCACCCTGGAGTGGATGTCGAGGGGAGAACATCTAGGTCGAGGCCAACGACGGGTCCTCACCCTGGAGTGGATGTTGAGGGGAGAACATCTAGGTCAAGTCCAACGACGGGTCCTCACCCTGGAGTGGATGTTGAGGGGAGAACATCTAGGTCAATGCCAACGACTGGTGATCCCAGCTTTTGGTGGCAGCAGTTATATCTAACTACCCCGACCCCAACAGCAGTTATATCTAACTACCCCGACCCCAACAGCAGTTATATCTAACTACCCTGACCCCAACAGCAGCTACATTGGATTCCAGGAAGCTGAGGCTCATAGCGTCTTATACGAATAACATTTTCAATAAATAACATTGTAGTTAAAAAAATTATGAACAATTTAATGCACATCAACTACCTAGTACCCCTACACTTCAACTACCTAGTACCCCTACACATCAACTACCTAGTACCCCTACACTTCAACTACCTAGTACCCCTACACATCAACACAGTACTGGTACCCCTGTGTATACAGCCATGTTATTACCTCGTACCCCTACACATCAACTCAGTACTGGGACTCTGTGTTTACAGCCATGTTATTACCTCGTACCCCTACACATCAACTCAATACTGGTACTCTGTGTATACAGCCATGTTATTACCTCGTACCCCTACACATCAACTCAGTACTGGTACCCCTGTGTATACAGCCATGTTATCGTTACTCATTGTGTATTTATTATTACGCTCTAAATACTCAAACAATGTACCTAAAAACTATCTGGGATCCTGACAAACAGCCACGTGTTATAAAGGACCCACAAGTGTTTGTGGGTCAACTTCCCCTTTAAAGCAGGATTCCGGAGAAATATTTTCTGAATCCATGCAAAAAACAAGTGCAGTATTTATAATCTAACTTATTTTTTTTAAATCAAAAACAACAAAACCGAGTAGCCAAGTGTTTCCAGCATTCAGAAAATCTACACTGGAGTTGCTTACCAAGACGACATTGAATCTTCCTGAATGGCGTAGTTACAGTTTTGACTTAAATCGGATTGAAAATCTGTGGTAAGATTTTAAAATGGCTGTCTAGCAATGATCAACAACCAACTTGACCGACTTACCCAGAAAAACTCACAGCTGTAATCGTTGCCAAGGGTGATTTTAACATGTATTGCCTCGGGGGTGGGAAATATTATGTAAATTAGATATTTCTGTATTTCATTATCAATCAATGTGCAAAAAATGTATAAAAACACGGTTTCACTTTGTCATTATAGGGTATTGTGATGTCATTATGGGGTATTGTGATGTCATTACGGGGTATTGTGATGTCATTACGGGGTATTGTGATGTCATTACGGGGTATTGTGATGTCATTACGGGGTATTGTGTGTGGATGAATTAGAATGTTTTATTTAATGTCAGATGTCAGATGAACAATGTCAGATGAACTCGTGGATCCATTTTGTTTGTCTCTGCCGTGCAGTATGAAGGAAGTTAGAGGTAGTTTCAATAGCCAACGCTAACTAGCATCCGCTAGCATACCTGTAGACTGCCGTGCAGTATGAAGGAAGTTAGAGGTCGTTTCACTGGACAATGCTAACTAGCATCCGCTAGCATACCTGTAGACTTTCAGTCATTGCGCTAACACGAGTTGCCAGAATCTCGCAGTATCCGTTTAAAGCCACAGTGTAAGATGTGTTTACCGTCAAAGAGTGGGCCACCAACAAAACAGTATTACCAATGGATCAAATGCAGCCTATGACATTGATTTAAATACTGTAGTCCTCAATTTATGTGATTATAGTGCTCTGCTATAAGACTTTTTAAAATGTAAGAATTGTTTGAAAACTGGCCTCAGGTTATTGAGGGATGTGTTTAGGATTCAACCTCATAGGAAGACAGTTGTTTCATGTGGAGGTTTCATTCAGGTCTCTCTTTTAAATACACATACTGTTTTTCTTTAGCAGGTGAAAGACCAGACTCAGAGGAACCAGAGCCAGAGACATCCAAACCAGTAAGACAACACCACTGCTCCCAATGTGGAAAGAGTTTTACCCGGTTAGGGTCCTTGAAAAGGCATGAAGGAATACACGCAGGAGAGGAGACTTACCACTGCTCCCAGTGTGGAAAGAGTTTTACCAGGTTATTTAGCCTGAAACGACATGAGATGATACACACAGGAGAAAAGCCTTTCCACTGCTCCCAATGTGGAAAGAGTTTTACCCGGTTATGGCACCTGCAAATGGATGAGAGAAGGCACAGAGGAGAGAAGCCTTTCCGCTGCTCCGATTGTGGAAAGAGTTTTACCCAATTAGGGAGCCTGAAAGAACATGAGAGAATGCACACAGGAGAAAAGCCCTTCCACTGCTCACTTTGCGGAAAGCGTTTTACCCATTTAGGAAGCCTGAAAGGACATGAGAGCATGCACAGAGGAGAAAAGCCCTTCCACTGCTCACATTGTGGAAAGCGTTTTACCCGGTTGGGGCACCTGAAAACACACGAGAGAATTCACACAGGAGAAAAGCCCTTCCACTGCTCCCTGTGTGGGAAGAGTTTTACTCAGTTAGGGGGCCTGACAAAACATAAGATATTACACAAAGGAGAGAAGAATTTCCACTGCTCTCTGTGTGGAAAGAGTTTTATCCAGTTATGGGGCCTGAAAACACATGAGTGGACACACATAAAAGAGAAGCCTCACCCCTGTTCACAGTGTGGAAAGAGTTTCACACAGTCAAGATACCTGAAAAAACATGAGCTGACACACTCCGCAGAGAAGCCTTGAAAGAATCCACATGGCAGAGAAATATATATTGGAAAGATATTTACCTAGTTAGGGAACCTGAAAGACCACGAGGTAACAGACACAGGGGAAATGCCTTACCACTGCTCCCAGTGTGGAAAGAGATATTAAACAATAATACATCAGTTAATTAATGAGTTAACACAT
This sequence comes from Oncorhynchus mykiss, assembly GCF_057628025.1. Lineage (NCBI taxonomy): Eukaryota > Metazoa > Chordata > Actinopteri > Salmoniformes > Salmonidae > Oncorhynchus > Oncorhynchus mykiss. Next base: position 4,703,114 of record NC_143034.1, read on the forward strand.
ACAGTGCTCCAACACTTGTCTCATATTTTTTGACTGACTGTTTATGCCACACGAAATCAAATTGTACAAAGTGAACTCAATGTTGTTGTTTTTTACATGAATTGGACATGGAGTGAGTATATCTGTTTCAGTATAGAGTAGGTCCGTTGTAATGCTTTTTAAATAAATTATAACTTTTTAGAACTCTTTGTGTATTTTCTCTGTGTGTTAATCAAGTGCTATCTATTTACATGTGCTATATTACCTCTTGTGTTTGCATTGTGTATGTGTGTGTGAAAAAATAAACAAATGTACAGACAGAAAAACTTACAAATCTAATTCCAACAGTATTTATTCATAATGTAGATATGAATATTGAGAGGGGTGTACTGCAAGGCAGGATCAATAAGGACTAGCCATCTAACTTTGATAAAGAACCAAACATAACTGGATTTTCTGGTTCATTCATAAATCTCAATTTAGATATGCGTTTTTCAGACCATGCCCATTTCTAGCGTCCCTTTTCAAAATAATAAAAGGTATCTGGCTAACTCATCGATCCTGCTGTTGTTGTATACCACTCAGGTCTAAGTCTGCCTAGAGGAAAACAGGGCAGGTCCTGGCGTTCCACCACCCTAGGAGAGACAAATCCCCCACACACACACACACTGTTTCACCACCCTAGGAGAGACAATAAATACACAGGGGATAATTGGGAAGATGGGCAACACCTGGAGGGGGGTGGAGACAAGCACACGGACAGGTGAAACAGATCAAGGCGTGACATGCTTGAGTAAGCAACGAGTGCACTATCAATATCCACCATCATTATACGGATATAGCCTGAGCTAGAATGTGAAGCTAACTGAAGCTAGCTAGCTTCATACAGTAAGCCTGAGTAGATCTAGCTTGCTTCATAGTATACCCCTCAGATCCCGACAAAGGCTTAAGACGGTTTTGGGGGGTATTTAAGCTCTGAAGATCCATTCCCCAAGTTCATAAGTAGTTATCTTGAGCCTATTTACAAAACCAAAAAAAACGTAGCGGGAAATACAGAAGTATTTCCTTCTACTCCGCTAGGATCAGCTCGTCCAAAATGTACAAATACAAACTTGAAAACACTGATTATCATGACAATTTAGTCCACGGAGTGAAACTACCGAACAGTAGGAAGCCTTCATTCCATATTGTCCATTTTCCTTTCACCTGTCCTGATTTTGGTATGTCGTGTCATACATCAAAGTACATATTGATTTGACAGGGCGCTATTTAGGCCAATGGATCGGAGACATGTTATATACCTACATATACTAGCCGGCAACCACCCGGTTCCTCCACCCTGCACCTTAGAGGCTGCTGCCCTATCTATTTACATGGACATGGAATTACTGGTCACATTAATAATGTTAAATACAGGGCCTTCGGAAAGTAGTCAGAACCCTTTGACTTTTTCCACATTTTGTTACGTTACAGCCTTATTCTAAAATGTATTCAATTGTTTTTCCCCCTCATCAATCTACACTCCATATCATAATGACATAGCAAAAACAGGTTTTTGGAAATGTTTGCTAATTTATTACATTTACATAAGTATTCATACCCTTTACTCGGTACTTTCAAATCAAATCAAATGTAATTGGTCACATACACGTGTTTAGCAGATGTTATTGTGGGTGTAGCGCAGTCTGAGGTCCTGAGCGCTCTGGAGCAGGTTTTCATCAAGGACCTCTCTGTACTTTGCTCCGTTAATCTTTACCTCGATCCTGACTAGTCTCCCAGTACCTGCTGCTGAAAAACACTGGACCAAACATTTATAAAGGTAGACCAAGGTAATATGATATGACATAATTAACACCCCCACAGCATGATGCTGCCACCACCATGCTTCATTCATAAATGTACACTGGACCAAACATTTATAAAGGTAGACCTAGGTAATATGATACGACATAATCAACACCCCCACAGCATGATGCTGCCACCACCATGCTTCATTCATAAATCTACACTGGACCAAACGTTTATAAAGGTAGATCAAGGTAATATTATATTACATAATTAACACCCCACAGCATGATGCTGCCACCACCATGCTTCATTCAGAAATGTACACTGGACCAAACGTTTATAAAGGTAGACCAAGGTAATATTATATGACATAATTAACACCCCCACAGCATGATGCTGCCACCACCATGCTTCATTCATAAATGTACACTGGACCTAACATTTATAAAGGTAGACCTAGGTAATATTATATGACATACTGTATGTTGCAGATACATTCATAAATCTACACTGAACCTAACATTTATAAAGGTAGACCTAGGTAATATTATATGACATACTGTATGTTGCAGATACATTCATAAATCTACACTGAACCTAACATTTATAAAGGTAGACCTAGGTAATATTATATGACATACTGTATGTTGCAGATACATTCATAAATCTACACTGAACCTAACATTTATAAAGGTAGACCTAGGTAATATTATATGACATACTGTATGTTGCAGATACATTCATAAATCTACACTGAACCTAACATTTATAAAGGTAGACCTAGGTAATATTATATGACATACTGTATGTTGCAGATACATTCATAAATCTACACTGAACCTAACATTTATAAAGGTAGACCTAGGTAATATTATATGACATACTGTATGTTGCAGATACATTCATAAATCTACACTGAACCTAACATTTATAAAGGTAGACCTAGGTAATATTATATGACATACTGTATGTTGCAGATACATTCATAAATCTACACTGAACCTGACATTTATGCCTCGACGTCACTCAGCTTTGAATCAAATTTATTTGAGTGAAAACCTAATACAACAATATGTAATATATTCCCAGAGGATGGCAAAGTGTGTAAAGGAAACTGCTTGTGATTTGAAGAAGAGACACCAGTTCATCACAGACACTAGTTGATAGCGCCCAACCAGTGATTCTAACTACATTGTTTTTGATTGCCTTCTGGAATGTTTGGAAAGCATATTTGCTTATTTGAAATGGGTCGAATCTATGTATTCTTTGGTGTGGTTGAATAGTGATTTTATATTTTATTTTTTTACCTCAGCTGCATTACCCACTCCAGTCAGCAGATGGCAACGTGTGTATTTTATGTCGGGGGATGCTGTGTGACGTATAAACCAGTGGACGGACCGTACGCTTCTTTTGTTCACAACAAGCCTGGTAAGGGTGAACTTGGGCAACTTGCTAGAAATAGTCGAATTCGAGACACGTTCTGTGTATTTAGACACTGTTTGTTTTTTAAACACACGCACATGTCTACGTGTTAACCTGTTTTATTCCACATAGTTAGCTAGCTATTTTAGCTAATGCTAAACAGCTAATGTATTATAGCTAGCTAACATCCCCGACCATGAGCTCAGTAATTTACTCCCCCACCTTCTAAAGAAGAGGAGGTCTGCTGGACGGAGAAAGAAGCTCCCGTGAAGGAGAAGAAGGAAGAGGAAGCTGTTACGTTGTTTTGTCGGGTAGGTGGCTTGCTAAGTTAGCATTAGCAACTAACCTAAGGTTAATTCTATCTACCTAGTTAACGTCCCCGACCATGAGTTCACTAAGCTACTCCACCACTTATAAAGAAGAGGATGTCTGCTGGACGGAGAAAGAAGCTCTGGGGCTGAACATTATCGTAAAAGAAGAAGAGGATATTAGAGTGAAAGGAGAGGAAGGTGAAGAAGAGGAGGATATTAGAGTGAAAGGAGAGGAAGAAGAGGATGCAGTGTTCCGAGTGAAGAAGGAGGAGGAGGACGAGGTCACAGTGAAAGAAGAAGAGGAGGAAGAAGATTTCAAAATAATAAAGGAGGAAGAGGAGGAGGCTATTACATTGAAAGAAGAGGATGTTCTAGTGAAAGGAGAGGAAGAACCCTTTAGAGTGGAAGAGGAGGAGACTGAAGATCTGATTGACACCAGTAAGTACGATCTTAAAAACAGGGGCATAAACTCTGTCTGCAGTTATGGAACCAAAGTGTAGTTTTAAAGGGGCATTCTACTGAACGACCCTGCTGTTTAGTCTATTAAACTGGTTCTCACTTCATTCATCTGGAACGACCCTAAACGGGCAGGCATTCTACTGAACGACCCAGCTGTTTAGTCTATTTAACTGGTTCCTGTACTCACTTCATTCATCTGGAACGACCCTAAAGGGGCAGGCATTCTACTGAACGACCCTGCTGTTTAGTCTATTTAACTGGTTCTCACTTCATTCATCTGGAACGACCCTAAAGGGGCAGGCATTCTACTGAACGACCCAGCTGTTTAGTCTATTTAACTGGTTCCTGTACTCACTTCATTCATCTGGAACGACCCTAAAGGGGCAGGCATTCTACTGAACGACCCTGCTGTTTAGTCTATTTAACTGGTTCTCACATCATTCATCTGGAACGACCCTAAAGGGGCAGGCATTCTACTGAACGACCCAGCTGTTTAGTCTATTTAACTGGTTCCTGTACTCACTTCATTCATCTGGAACGACCCTAAAGGGGCAGGCATTCTACTGAACGACCCTGCTGTTTAGTCTATTAAACTGGTTCTCACTTCATTCATCTGGAACGACCCTAAAGGGGCAGGCATTCTACTGAACGACCCTGCTGTTTAGTCTATTTAACTGGTTCTCACATCATTCATATGGAACGACCCTGTTGTTTAATCTATTAAACCAAATCAAATGTATTTATATAGCCCTTCGTACATCAGCTGATATCTCAAAGTGCTGTACAGAAACACAGCCTAAAACCCCAAACAGCAAGCAATGCAGGTGTAGGCTCATTTACTTGTGTGGCTGCCAGCCAAATAGCATTGAACTTCTTTTGTCATCTGAGGGAAATTAAGCTATTTTTCCGCCAAATGTGTTGCACTATAGTTGCACGTCCCTGATCAATCTATATATAAAACAGGACCCCTGTCAATACACAGCTGGACACATCAGCCCCCTCAATATAATAATGTTTTCGGGTTCACAATAGTTTCATTTCTAAGTACTAAAACATGGGTAGTGGTCCTAGAACAGAGGTCAAAGGTCAATCGGCTTAAAACCTGCCTCTATGAAAGCAAGGTTCTAGAGTGGTACTATTATTTGTATTTTATAGGCCACCAAGTTTAAAACAAATAAAACTGGCCTCAGGTTATCACCAGTCTGGATTAAACCTCATAGGAAGACCGTTTTATCATGTGGAGGTCTTATTCAGGTCTCTGTTTAGTATTTAGCTAAATACTCTGTTTGTCTTTGGCAGGAGAGAGACCAGATTCTCATTCTGACAGCGGGAAGAGTCCTTCAGGGGAACCAGACCCAGAGACGCCCAAACCAGCAAGAAAACATCACTGCTCCCACTGTGGAAAGAGTTTTTGGTGGTTAGGGCACCTTAGACACCATAAGAGAACGCACACAGGGGAGAAGCCCTACCCATGCTCCCAGTGTGGAAAGAGATTTACCATGTTAGGGAACCTGAAACAGCATGAGAGGACACACACTGCAGAAAGGCCGTTTCAATGTTCCAAGTGTGGAAAGAGTTTTACCTGGTTACGGTACCTGAATAAGCATGAAGAAATACATACAGCAGGCAGGAAGACCTGCCAATGCTCTCAGTGTGGAAAGAGATTTACTACGTTAGGGTACCTGAAAACACACAAGAGAATACACTCCGGAGAGAAGCCTTACCAATGCTCCCAATGCGGAATGACTTATAACCAGTTAGGGAACCTGAAATCACATGAGAGAATACACACGGGAGAGAAGCCCTTCCAGTGCTCCCAGTGTGGAAAGAGATTTACTGGTTCAAAGAACCTGAAATTGCATGTGAGAATACATCGTGATAAACATACAAATACACAGGAGGAGGAGGAGAAGTCATACCACTGCTCTCATTGCGGAAAGACATTTTCCCGGTCAGAGGACCTGAAATCACATGAGAGAATAGAGAGACTGTGTTCCGACTTGTGTTTTTGACTTAGAATGTGTTTTTCTTCAAGCCACATTAAATCATATTGTACACTGAGTACACCAAACATTAGTATCACCTTCCTAATATTGAGTTGCAGTATTTTTTATTTTTTTTTATTTCACCTTTATTTAACCAGGTAACAAAACACACAGAACACACAGAACACACAGAACACACAGAACACATATAACACACAGAACACATATAACACACAGAACACATATAACACACAGAACACATATAACACACAGAACACATATAACACACAGAACACATATAACACACAGAACACATATAACACACAGAACACATATAACACACAGAACACACAGAACACATATAACACACAGAACACATATAACACACAGAACACACAGAACACATATAACACACAGAACACATAGAACACACAGAACACATAGAACACACAGAACACATATAACACACAGAACACATAGAACACACAGAACACATATAACACACAGAACACATATAACACACAGAACACATAGAACACACAGAACACATAGAACACACAGAACACATAGAACACACAGAACACATAGAACACACAGAACACATATAACACACAGAACACATATAACACACAGAACACATATAACACACAGAACACATAGAACACATATAACACACAGAACACATATAACACACAGAACACATATAACACACAGAACACATATAACACACAGAACACATATAACACACAGAACACATATAACACACAGAACACATATAACACACAGAACACACAGAACACATATAACACACAGAACACATATAACACATAGAACACACAGAACACATATAACACACAGAACACATATAACACACAGAACACATAGAACACACAGAACACATATAACACACAGAACACATATAACACATATAACACACAGAACACATATAACACACAGAACACATATAACACACAGAACACATATAACACACAGAACACATATAACACACAGAACACATATAACACACAGAACACATATAACACATATAACACACAGAACACATATAACACACAGAACACATATAACACACAGAACACATATAACACACAGAACACATATAACACACAGAACACATATAACACACAGAACACATATAACACACAGAACACATATAACACATAGAACACACAGAACACATATAACACACAGAACACATATAACACACAGAACACATATAACACACAGAACACATATAACACACAGAACACATATAACACACAGAACACATAGAACACACAGAACACATATAACACACAGAACACATATAACACACAGAACACATATAACACACAGAACACATATAACACACAGAACACATATAACACACAGAACACATAGAACACACAGAACACATATAACACACAGAACACATATAACACACAGAACACATATAACACACAGAACACATATAACACACAGAACACATATAACACACAGAACACACAGAACACATATAACACACAGAACACATAGAACACATACAACACATAGAACACACAACACATAGAACACATAGAACACACAGAACACATACAACACATAGAACACACAACACATAGAACACATTTTTTCCACCCACCTTTATTTAACCAGGTAGACTAGTTGAGAACAAGTTCTCATTTGCAACTGCGACCTGACCAAGGTAAAGCACAGCAGTTCGGCACATACAACGACGCAGAGTTACACATGGAGTTAAACAAACATACAATCAATAATACAGTAGACAAATCTATATACAGTGATAATAAATAGACCATGGTGGAAAAGTAATTACAATATAGCAATTAAACACTGGAATGGAAGGGTGTGCAGAAGATGAATGTGCAAGTAGAAATACTGGGGTGCAAAGGAGCAAGATAAATAAATAAATACAGTGTGGGGATGAGGTAGATTGGATGGGCTATTTACAGATGAGCTACGTACAGGTGCAGTGATCTGTGAGCTGCTCTGACAGCTGGTGCTTAAAGCTAGTGAGGGAGGTAAGAGTCTCCAGCTTCAGAGATTTTTGCAGTTCATTCCAGTTATTGGCAGCAGAGAACTGGAAGGAGAGGCGGCCAAAGGAAGAATTGGCTTTGGGGGTGACCAGTGAGATATACCTGCTGGAGCTACGGGTGGGTGCTGCTATGGTGACCAGTGAGCTGAGATAAGGCGGGGCTTTACCTAGCTGAGACTTGTAGATGACCTGGAGCCAGTGGGTTTGGCAACGAGTATGAAGCGAGGGCCAGCCAACGAGAGCATACAGGTCGCAGTGGTGGGTAGTATATGGAGCTTTGGTGACAAAACGGTTGGCAATCATTTGAGAAACCAAGGCTGTTGAGTCTGCCAATAAGAATGTTGTGATTGACAGAGTCGAAGCCTTAGCCAGGTCAATGAATAGGGCTGCACAGTAATGTCTCTTATCGATGGCAGTTATGATATCGTTTAGGACCTTGAGCGTGGCTGAGGTGCACCCATGACCAGCTCTGAAACCAGATTGCATATCGGAGAAGGTACGGTGTGATTCGAAGTGGTCGGTGATCTGTTTGTTAACTTGGCTTTCGAAGACCTTAGAAAGGCAAGGTAGAATAGATATAGGTCTGTAGCAGTTTGGGTCTAGAGTGTGCACCCCTTTGAAGAGGGGGATGACTGCGGCAGCTTTTCAATCTTTGGGAATCTCAAACGATACGAAAGAGAGGTTGAATAGGCTAGTAATAGGGGTTGCAACCATTTCGGCAGATAATTTTAGAAAGAGAAGGTCCAGATTGTCTAGCCCAGCTGATTTGTAGGTTTCCAGATTTTGCAGCTCTTTCAGAACATCAGCTATCTGGATTTGGGTGAAGGTGAAGTGAGGGAGGTTTGGGTGAGTTGCTGTGGGGAGTGCAGGGCTGTTGACCAGGGAAGGGCTAGCCAAGTAGAAAGCATGTCCAGCCGTAGAAAAATGCTTATTGAAATTCTCAATTATCTTGGATTTATCGGTGGTAACAGTGTTTCCTAGCCTCAGAGCAGTGGGCAGCTGGGAGAAGGTGCTCTTATTCTCCATGGACTTTACAGTGTCCCAGAACTTTTTGGAGTTTGTACAACAGGATGCAAATTTCTGTTTGAAAAAGCTAGCCTTTGCTTTCCTTCCTAACTGCCTGTATGTTGGTGAGATCAATAAGGGACCATATCTTTCACCTGGACTCACCTGGTCAGTCTATGTCATATGAATCCATATGTGTGATTTCATAGTGTTGATGTCTTCACTATTATTCTACAATGTAGAAAATAGTAAAAATAAATAAAAAACCCTGGAATGAGTAGGTGTGTCCAAACTTTTGACTGGTACTGTAAACTGTATAATGTATTGTTACACCATGTAGGAAGAGTATAGACCTAGTCTGTTCATTATATACATCTAAACTCAGCAAAAAAAGAAACTCCCTTTTTCAGGACCCTGTCTTTCAAAGATAATTTGTAAAAAATCAAATAACTACACAGATCTTCATTGTAAAGGGTTTTAACACTGTTTCCCATGCTTGTTCAATGAACCATAAACAATTAATGAACATGCACCTGTGGAACGGTCGGTAAGACACCAACAGCTTACAGGTGGTAGGCAATTAAGGTCACAGTTATGAAAACTTAGGACACTAAAGAGGCCTTTCTACTGACTCTGAAAAACACCCAAATAAAGATGCCCAGGGTCCCTGCTCATCTGCTTGAACGTGCCTTAGGCATGCTGCAAGGACTCATGAAGACTGAAGATATGGTCAGGGCAATAAATTGCAATGTCTGTACTGTGAGACGCCTAAGACAGCGCTACAGGGAGACAGGATGGACAGCTGATCATCCTCACAGTGGCAGATCATGTGTAACAACACCTGCACAGGATCGCTACATCCGAACATCACACCTGCGGGACAGATACAGGATGGCAACAACAACTGCCCGAGTTACACCAGGAATTTACAATCCCTCCATCAGTGTTCAGACTGTCCGCAAAGGCTGAGAGAGGCTGGACTGAAGGCTTGTTGACCTGTTGTAAGGAAGGTCCTCACCAGACATCACCCGCAACAACGTTGCCTATGGGCACAAATCCACCATCGCTGGACCAGACAGGACTGGCAAAAAGTGCTCTTCACTGACGAGTCGTGATGGTCGGATTTGTGTTTATCGTCGAAGGAATGAGAGTTACACCGAGGCCTGTACTCTGGAGCGGGATCGATTTGGAGGTGGAGGGTCCGTCATGGTCTGGGGTGGTGTGTCACAGCATCATCGGACTGAGCTTGTTGTCATTGCAGTCAATCTCAACGCTGTGCGTTACAGGGAAGACATCCTCCTCCCTCATGTGGTACCCTTCCTGCAGGCTCATCCTGACATGACCCTCCAGCATGACAATGCCACCAGCCATACTGCTCGTTCTGTGCGTGATTTCCTGCAAGATAGGAATGTCAGTGTTCTCCCATGGCCAGCGAAGAGCCCGGATCTCAATCCCATTGAGCACGTCTGGGACCTGTTGCATCGGCGGATGAGGGCTAGGGTCATTCCCCCCAGAAATGTCCGGGAACTTGCAGGTGCCTTGGTGGAAGAGTGGGGTAACATCTCACAGATAGAACTGGCAAATCTGGTGCAGGCCATGAGGAGGAGATGCACTGCAGTACTTAATGCAGCTGGTGGCCACAGCAGATACTGACTGTTACTTTTGATTTTGACCCCCTCTTTGTTCAAGGACACATTATTCTATTTCTGTTTGTCACATGTCTGTGGAACTTCTTCAGTTTATGTCTCAGTTGTTGAATCTTGTTCATACAAATATTTACACGTTACGTTTGCTGAAAATAAACACAGTTAACAGTGAGAGGACTTTTTTTGCTGAGTTTATATGGACAGTGGCCTGCTCTCCTAACACTGCAATGATATTAAACTATATGGACAGTGCCCTGTTCTCCTAACACTGCAATGATATTAAACTATATGGACAGTGGCCTGCTCTCCTAACACTGCAATGATATTAAACTATATGGACAGTGCCCTGCTCTCCTAACACCACAATGATATTAAACTATATGGACAGTGGCCTGCTCTCCTAACACTGCAATGATATTAAACTATATGGACAGTGGCCTGCTCTCCTAACACTGCAATGATATTAAACTATATGGACAGTGGCCTGCTCTCCTAACACTGCAATGATATTAAACTATATGGACAGTGGCCTGCTCTCCTAACAGCACAATGATATTAAACTATATGGACAGTGCCCTGCTCTCCTAACACTGCAATGATATTAAACTATATGGACAGTGCCCTGCTCTCCTAACACCACAATGATATTAAACTATATGGACAGTGCCCTGCTCTCCTAACACTGCAATGATATTAAACTATATGGACAGTGGCCTGCTCTCCTAACACTGCAATGATATTAAACTATATGGACAGTGGCCTGCTCTCCTAACACCACAATGATATTAAACTATATGGACAGTGGCCTGCTCTCCTAACACTGCAATGATATTAAACTATATGGACAGTGGCCTGCTCTCCTAACACTGCAATGATATTAAACTATGTGGACAGTGCCCTGCTCTCCTAACACTGCAATGATATTAAACTATATGGACAGTGGCCTGCTCTCCTAACACTGCAATGATATTAAACTATATGGACAGTGGCCTGCTCTCCTAACACTGCAATGATATTAAACTATATGGACAGTGGCCTGCTCTCCTAACACTGCAATGATATTAAACTATATGGACAGTGGCCTGCTCTCCTAACACTGCAATGATATTAAACTATATGGACAGTGGCCTGCTCTCCTAACACTGCAATGATATTAAACTATATGGACAGTGCCCTGCTCTCCTAACACTGCAATGATATTAAACTATATGGACAGTGGCCTGCTCTCCTAACAGCACAATGATATTAAACTATATGGACAGTGGCCTGCTCTCCTAACACTGCAATGATATTAAACTATATGGACAGTGCCCTGCTCTCCTAACACTGCAATGATATTAAACTATATGGACAGTGGCCTGCTCTCCTAACAGCACAATGATATTAAACTATATGGACAGTGGCCTGCTCTCCTAACACTGCAATGATATTAAACTATATGGACAGTGCCCTGCTCTCCTAACACTGCAATGATATTAAACTATATGGACAGTGGCCTGCTCTCCTAACAGCACAATGATATTAAACTATATGGACAGTGGCCTGCTCTCCTAACACTGCAATGATATTAAACTATGTGGACAGTGCCCTGCTCTCCTAACACTGCAATGATATTAAACTATATGGACAGTGCCCTGCTCTCCTAACACTGCAATGATATTAAACTATATGGACAGTGCCCTGCTCTCCTAACACTGCAATGATATTAAACTATATGGACAGTGCCCTGCTCTCCTAACACTGCAATGATATTAAACTATATGGACAGTGGCCTGCTCTCCTAACACTGCAATGATATTAAACTATATGGACAGTGCCCTGCTCTCCTAACACTGCAATGATATTAAACTACATGGACAGTGGCGTGAAAACGTATTTTCCTTATAATAATTAACCCTCACATAATGCTGCCCAAAAACAATGAACATTTCTCTCACCCAGTGGGATATAGGCTATTTAGGTGAGTGTTGGTGTTGCCCCATAAGGCAGTGCCCACTTACCCAAAGGCAACATGGACAGATAGTACTCTACCTGTGTAGAGCACATGCCCCTTTGTCCTTCCAGTCTCTAAAGTGTTAGCGATGATGCTAATGACAACCATCATGAGTGAGTGCGTTTGTCTACCACTATGTGTAGCTGTTAGCGATGATGCTAATGACAAGAATAATGGCACTAAGCCTTTTTCTTTAAATTATAATTAATATTTTATGAGATTGTAGATGGATCTTAGACCACGCCTCCATACAGAATCCTACCAGATGTTTTATGAGTTCTAGAACACACTGGGAGGGATCTTAGACCATGACTCCATACAGAATCCTACCAGATGTTTTATGAGTTCTAGAACACACTGGGAGGGATCTTAGACCATGACTCCATACAGAATCCTACCAGATGTTTTATGAGTTCTAGAACACACTGGGAGGGATCTTAGACCATTCCTCCATACAGACTCGTTTATGGACTGCCCTCTTCAATTCAAACCACGGGTTCTCAATGGGGTTCGTTCCGGAGACTGAAATGGCCATTGCAAAATGTTGGTTTGTAGTCAATGAACCATTTCTATGTGGATGTTGATGTGTGCTTGGGGTGGCAGGCAGCCTAGTGGTTAGAGCGTTGATTGATCGACTCCCCGAGCTGACAAGGTAAAAATCTGTCGTTCTGCCCCTGAACAAGGCAGTTAACCCACTGTTCCGAAGCCGTCATTGTAAATAATAATTTGTTCTTAACTGACTTGCCCAGTTAAATAAAATAAGAATTGTCTATCTGGATGATCCATTTGAAGCCAAGTTTCAGCCTCCTGTCAGAGGAAACCAGATTTCTGCCAAACATTTCCTGGTACTTGGTAGAATTCATGATGCTGTTGACCGTAACAAAGGCCTTAAGGACCAGTGGAAGCGGAACAGCCCCATAACATCAAATATACCCTACCATATTTTACAGTAGATATGAGGTTCTTTCAACCCACCGCTAGTGTGTCTAGCCAAAGACCTCCATCTTTGTTTCATATCACCATATGACCTTTTTCCAATCCAAGTGCCAAACTCACCACTGGCTCCAACGCTGTTTAGCTCCAGGTGTTTACATGTGTTGGTTACTCTCACTAAAGACTGTTTTTTTTCTGGCAACCCCTCAAGAGCCTACTGGCATGTAGGTGGTGTCTAATTGGAGATTCAATAACCCTAAGATGACCAAGTTCTGGAATTCTAATTCTAATGTGAGATTCAGAGACTTGGTGACCCCAAGATGACTAAGTTCTGGAATTCTAATTCGAGATTGAGACTTGGTGACCCCAAGATGACTAAGTTCTGGAATTCTAATTCTAATTGGAGATTCAGAGACTTGGTGACTCCAAGATGACCAAGTTCTGGAATTCTAATTGGCGATTCAGAGACTTGGTGACTCCAAGATGACCAAGTTCTGGAATTATCCAACTGTGGCCCTTCCTGAACCATCCTCCTCTGGAGATAAGATACACTTGTGTCCTCTATCAGACAACTTTACCACTGTTCCAGGGGTTTTAAATGTCTTCATCATTGCCCTAGCTATTGTTTTTTTGCACATTACCTGATTTATGAAGATCAACAGCCGTGTCTCTTTTCGTTTGTGAGTTATTTGCCCTTCCCCATGCACTCACTACTGTAAGTGGCTCTGGATATGAGCATCTGCTAAATGACTCACTACTGTAGAGGCTCTGGATAAGAGAGTCTGCTAAATGACTCACTACTGTATGTGGCTCTGGATAAGAGAGTCTGCTAAATGACTCACTACTGTAAGTGGCTCTGGATAAGAGAGTCTGCTAAATGACTCACTGCTGTAAGTGGCTCTGGATAAGAGAGTCTGCTAAATGACTCACTACTGTAAGTGGCTCTGGATAAGAGTCTGCTAAATGACTCACATGTCAATGTGATGGCAGATTAATTTTTACATGCGTTACCTAACTTTTATACCCCAGTGACACAGGAAGACATGAACTAAAAAAAGTTTTAATGTTGTGGTGGAAATTCAACACCAGGGACGCCTGAAGTAAAAGTTTAAACGAATCACTCTTTATTATCACGGCCCGGAGAGGTTCACAAACTCAATCCGAGCTTGATGAAAATGGCGTTCCCCTTTCAGTCCTTATATACTGCTACACAAACAAGTTATATAAGCATGATTTACATTATTAACGTTGGTTCCTGCATGTGACTGACTGATACCTCACGAGGCTGAGATACTAATTTTGTCTCACAGAACAATGTTCTGGGCCGTATTGCTACATTTCTTATGGTTTACTCCCATCTACAATCAGTCAGTCACTCGCATGAACCGAACCAAGACATGTAATTACAGAGCAGCATTATTCTAAACATACAATCTGATACACAGAGAGAGACATTTCCAATCACAATGTTAACGTCGATTTTATTTTATTTATTTAATTAACAAGAATCTTTACGGGTGCCAATAAATGAAAGTTCAAGTTTTTTTTCACTTGTTGAACAAAATATTTTTCTCTGAGCAATTGTATTTGTATAAAAACACAATTTCAGCATACAATATTCAGCTCAGTACTTGTATTGTCGATCTTGAACACATCTTTATCAAGGGAGTTAATCATTTTGGAGGTGGTTATTCCGGGGCCTTAACTGGTCTTCACAACGTTAGGTCTTCTCCCCTCCTGTGTGTGTTCTGTCAAACTCTTCCCACATTGGGAGCATTGGAAAGGTTTCTCTCGTGTGTGCGTCATTTCATGCTTTTTCAGTATCCCTAAATAGGTAAAACTCTTTTCGCACAGGGAGCAGTGGAAAGGCTTCTCTCCGGTGTGTATTCTCGCATGCATTTTCAGGTTCCCTAATTTGGTATAACTCTTTTTACACTGAGAACATTGGAAAGGCTTATCACCCGTGTGTGTTCTCTCATGCTCTTTCAGATGCGATGCCTGGATAAATCTCTGGCCACACTGAGAGCATTGAAAAGGCCTCTCTACAGAGTGTGTTCTTTCATGCACTTTTAGATACCCCAAGTGTCCAAAACCCATTCCACACTGGGAGCAATGATAAGGCTTCTCCCCTGTGTGCGTTCTCTTATGTTCTTTCAGGTGCTTCAACCTGGGAAATATCTTTCCACACTGGGAGCAGTGGTGTCTCCTCACTGGTTTGGACGTCTCTGGATCGGGTTCCCCTGAAGGACTCTTTCCTCTGTCAGAGTGACAGTCTGATATAGCTCCTGTCAAAGAAAAAAACAGAGTATTTGGTTAAACAGCGAGACCTGAATAAAAATCTTCACATGATTAAACTGTCTTCCTATGAGGTTTAATCCAGACTAGATCCTTCAGTATAGTTTGGATCCTGGGTGCTGATTGGTTGACAAGTGCTAGTTATTTTTATGATAATAAATAACAGTTCCATTTGAATTATCCATGTACATCCACTGTCCCACAGCCCAGCCAGGTAATTTATCAACTGTATCTCCACTGTCTCACAGCCCAGCCAGGTAATTTATCAACTGTATCTCCACTGTCCCACAGCCCAGCCAGGTAATTTATCAACTGTATCTCCACTGTCCCACAGCCCAGCCAGCTAATTCATCAACTGTATCTCCACTGTCCCACAGCCCAGCCAGGTAATTTATCAACTGTATCTCCGCTGTCCCACAGCCCAGCCAGGTAATCTATCAACTGTATCTCCACTGTCCCCACAGCACAGCCATGTAATTTATTAACTGTATCTCCACTGTCCCCACAGCCCAGCCAGGTAATTTATCAACTGTATCTCCACTGTCTCACAGCCCAGCCAGGTAATTTATCAACTGTATCTCCACTGTCCCACAGCCCAGCCAGGTAATTTATCAACTGTATCTCCACTGTCTCACAGCCCAGCCAGGTAATTTATCAACTGTATCTCCACTGTCCCACAGCCCAGCCAGGTAATTTATCAACTGTATCTCCACTGTCCCACAGCCCAGCCAGGTAATTTATCAACTGTATCTCCACTGTCTCACAGCCCAGCCAGGTAATTTATCAACTGTATCTCCACTGTCTCACAGCCCAGCCAGGTAATTTATCAACTGTATCTCCACTGTCTCACAGCCCAGCCAGGTAATTTATCAACTGTATCTCCACTGTCTCACAGCCCAGCCAGGTAATTTATCAACTGTATCTCCACTGTCCCCACAGCCCAGCCAGGTAATTTATCAACTGTATCTCCACTGTCCCCACAGCCCAGCCAGGTAATTTATCAACTGTATCTCCACTGTCCCACAGCCCAGCCAGGTAATTTATCAACTGTATCTCCACTGTCTCACAGCCCAGCCAGGTAATTTATCAACTGTATCTCCACTGTCCCACAGCCCAGCCAGGTAATTTATCAACTGTATCTCCACTGTCCCACAGCCCAGCCAGGTAATTTATCAACTGTATCTCCACTGTCTCACAGCCCAGCCAGGTAATTTATCAACTGTATCTCCACTGTCCCCACAGCCCAGCCAGGTAATTTATCAACTGTATCTCCACTGGAAGAAGAAACATAGACATGCAAGATAATAATAATAACCATTTTACTAGAACCTGTAAATGAATAACACGGTGTTTAGGGCTGTTTCCCCGGCACGCCGCTGCGCAACACGCCTAAGAACAGCCGTCGTGCCTTGTTTGCTTCAATGAAATAACTGATGGCCCAGTTCCTTTTACAACATTTAATCCAGATCAAAAAATAATCCTCGTCTCGATTCGGTTTTCTTCATCATTTGCAAATCAGACATGAGTTGGTTGTAATAACTGGTTATATGATGTGGTATCGTAGATATTTTAAATCAGATCAGTCCGTCTAAACCTTATAGCTAAAATATGAAGGACCTAAATGACCCCATTGTCCGGGGGTGTCCTCGGATGGGGCCACAGTGTCTCCTGACCCCTCCTGTCTCAGCCTCCAGTATTTATGCTGCAGTAGTTTATGTGTCGGGAGGGGCTAGGGTCAGTTTGTTATATCTGGAGTACTTCTCCTGTCCTATTCGGTGTCCTGTGTGATTAATTCGGTGTCCTGTGTAATTCTCTCTTTCTCTCTTTCTTTCTCTCTCTCGGAGGACCTGAGCCCTAGGACCATGCCTCAGGACTACCTGACATGATGACTCCTTGCTGTCCCCAGTCCACCTGGCCGTGCTGCTGCTCCAGTTTCAACTGTTCTGCCTTATTATTATTTGACCATGCTGGTCATTTATGAACATTTGAACATCTTAGCCATGTTCTGTTATAATCTCCACCCGGCACAGCCAGAAGAGGACTGGCCACCCCACATAGCCTGGTTCCTCTCTAGGTTTCTTCCTAGGTTTTGGCCTTTCTAGGGAGTTTTTCCTAGCCACCGTGCTGCTACACCTGCATTGCTTGCTGTTTGGGGTTTTAGGTTGGGTTTCTGTACAGCACTTTGAGATATCAGCTGATGTACGAAGGGCTATATAAATAAAATTGGATTTGATTTGATTTGACCATTGAGATTATAAAAACACTAATGATTGTAGTGCTTCAAAACAGTTTTTTTTTTAAATATATATAATTTGCTCATGGGTTGTCGAGTATAAGAGTAGAGACTGAGCAAAGCACTACAGAAAGACATTTGGAAAAATAGAATGTAAAGCATTTAATCCATTAACGTTTTGTTGGTTGACCACCACTCTTTATAGATTTAACAATTCCTAAAGTACAGAACAACATATTCAAGTGTAGAGTGCTCTTTTAAAAAAAAACAGACATTAGTTCAACAACTGCAGAGTTTGTGGCCCTGTTTTTAAGATGCTACTTACTGGTGTTGATCAGATTTCCAGTCTTCTCTTCGTCCCCTCCAAAAACGTCTTCCTCGTCCAATGTGACAGTGATCTCCCCTTCCACTCCAACATCTGCGTCCTGCTCTTTCGCTTCTTCCTGTTTCACTCGGAAAGCTTCTTCCTCTTCTTTCACTGTTACAGCCTCACCCGCGACTTCTTTTTTGACGGTGACAGCCTCCTCTTCCTTCTCCTCTTTCACCGTCCAGCAGACCTCCTCTTCTTCGGCAGGGGGAGAGTAGCTTAGTGAGCTCATGGTCGGGGATGCTAGCTAGCTAGTTAGCATTAATGACAAGGCAAGTGCTACTGCTAATTTAATCAGCCAGCTAGCTGACTACTAGCAACGTTCAATTAAATGCGACAATTAGCTAGCTATACAACATACATGTATTTAAAACAGTGGCTAATACACACTGAAAGTGTCTAATGAGCTTTAACGTTTTAGCTATATTGGCTAGCAAGCTACCATGGTTGATAACTAGATCAGCGTCCCGTTAGCAACACAAAAAAAGTACTTCCGGGTCACGGAATTTTGGAAGATTTTCTAAATAAAAGTCCCACACGTAATAGTGGAAAGGTGTCAATGACCTGTATTTATTCATTATATATGATAAGTAATTGTCTAAACCTTAAACAATTATTTATATTTGTAACATTTGCATTAAATATGGGTTTTAAACCATGTTCCAAGGTCAAATAAATGGCCATATTTCGTATTGTCTTTATAAAGCAAAACATATTGCCGGTTTGTAGAATATATATACTGTATGTTCCTCAATGATAATGGATGAGGGGATGAGTCTTTGAACATATTCCAATCAGTTGTCGCCAAGCAATCCTGAGGCATTGAGTACGCCTCCTCTGTCCAGCGCCTCACAATTCTCCGTTTTGGTTGCTCCCTGGAACAGAGAGAAGTGAACTTATTGATTCGAAAAAGTGGGGGTGAGTGATGGCTTTATACTTGTCAAGGATGTTTGTATACACGTGGGTCCAGCACACTATTTCCTCATAGGACAGGAGACATGATAAATGGTACTTTGGGAGCAGGGCCAACTTCTGGAGACTCAAAGGGAAATAAAATACCCCACCACACACCTTTATAATAAGCTAATGCTCCAAATTTAAACATCTTTTTTTAGCATATGGCTTTTATTCTCTGCAAAATCCCACAAATCCCATTGTAAGCAAGTTTCTAGACTACAGCTCAAAGAAAGGGCAGGAGTGACTGTCAGCTGACCACAAAGGTCAGATGACATAACAATAGAGCTCGTTGGCCACACTAGTAGTAGGTTTGGCGTTGAAAAATAGAAGCATATGCAGAAAAATAACGCATATCTACAGTAAAAATATGGTAAGCTAAGTACCCTGGGACTGAACACCTCCCTCTGCAACTGGATCCTGGACTTCCTGACGGACCGGCCCCAGGTGGCGAGGGTAGGCAACAATACATCCACCATGCTGACCCTCAACACAGGGGCCCCTCAGGGGTGCGTGCTTAGTCCCCTCCTCTACTCCCTGTTATCCCACGCCTGCGTGGCTGTGTACAATTCCAACGCCATCATTAAGTTTGCCAACGACGTGACGGTGGTAGGCCTGATCACCGATGACGATGAGACAGCCTATTGGTGCCAGCACAACAATCTCTCCCTCGACGTCAGCAAGACAAAAGAGCTGATGGTGGACAACACAACACAGTCGTGAAGAGGGCACAACAGCGCCTCTGGGTTCAATCCCAGTCGTGAAGAGGGCACAACAGCGCCTCTGGGTTCAATCCCAGTCGTGAAGAGGGCACAACAGCGCCTCTGGGTTTAATCCCAGTCGTGAAGAGGGCACAACAGCGCCTCTGGGTTCAATCAAAGTCGTGAAGAGGGGACACAGCCTGGCTTCGATCCCCGAGAGACCCATGAGTCGGTGCACAATTGGCCCAGCGTCGTCTGGGTTAGGGTAGAGTTTGGCCAGCCGGGATGTCCTTGTCCCGTCGCCCTCTAGCGACTCCTGTGGGCGCCAGTTGTAATGTGTTTCCTCCGACACATTGGTGCTGCTGGCTTCCGGGTTAAGCGAGCAGTGTGTCAAGAAGCAGGGCCGTGTTTCAGAGGACGCATGGCTCTCGACCTTCGCCTCTACCGAGGCGGTACGGGAGTTGCAGCGATGGGACAAGACTAAACTAACTAACTGGATACCATGAAATTGGGGAGAAAAAGGGGTAAAAAATGTACAAAAAACACACACACACACAAAAAACGTTATACAGGTGCACCCTTGAGAGCATCTTGACTGACTGCATCACCGCCTGGTATGTCAACTGCTCGGCATCTGACCTGATCTGGCAAGGCGCTAGCTGTTTCCACTTCACAATAACAGCCCTTACAGTTGGCCGGGGCAGCTCTAGCAAGGTAGAAATTTGACGAACTGACTTGTTGGAAAGGTGGCATCCTATGACGGTGCCACGTTGAAAGTCACTGAGCTCTTCAGTACGGGCTATTCTACTGCAAAATGTTTGTCTATGGAGATTGCATGGCTGTGTGCTCGATTTTATACACCTGTCAGCAACGAATGTGGCTGAAATAGCCAAATCCACTCATTTGAAGGGGTGTCCACATACTTTTGGCCATGTAGTGTACATCTACAGTTTAAAACACTGTAGAGACGCTGTAAAGTGCTCCAATGTTTAGACTGTTTGCTATCAAGCTACCCAGGTTGCTGAAAAAGGGTCATGTGCTGTCCACTAGATTTTACGTCACGCAAGAAACATCATCTGAAAGACCCACATTCCCAATCACGGTCAGTTGTGATACAGCCTGGAATCGAATCATGGTCTGTAGTGACACCTCTAGCACTGAGATACAGTGCCTTAGACCGCTGTGATACAGCCTGGAATCGAACCAGGGTGTCTGTAGTGCCTTAGACCGATATGATACAGCCAGGAATCGAACCAGGATGTCTGTAGTGATGCCTCCAGCACTGAGCTGCAGTGCCTTAGACCGCTGTGATACAGCCTGGAATCGAACCAGGGTGTCTGTAGTGACACCTCTAGCAATGAGATGCAGTGCCTTAGACCGCTGTGATACAGCCTGGAATCGAACCAGGGTGTCTGTAGTGCCTTAGACCGATATGATACAGCCAGGAATCGAACCAGGATGTCTGTAGTGATGCCTCCAGCACTGAGCTGCAGTGCCTTAGACCGCTGTGATACAGCCTGGAATCGAACCAGGGTGTCTGTAGTGACACCTCTAGCAATGAGATGCAGTGCCTTAGACCGCTGTGATACAGCCTGGAATCGAACCAGGGTGTCTGTAGTGCCTTAGACCGATATGATACAGCCAGGAATCGAACCAGGATGTCTGTAGTGATGCCTCCAGCACTGAGCTGCAGTGCCTTAGACCGCTGTGATACAGCCTGGAATCGAACCAGGGTGTCTGTAGTGACACCTCTAGCAATGAGATGCAGTGCCTTAGACCGCTGTGATACAGCCTGGAATCGAACCAGGGTGTCTGTAGTGACACCTCTAGCACTGAGATGCAGTGCCTTAGATACAGCCTGGAATTGCCTTAGATAAAGCCTGGAATCGAACCAGGATCTATAGTGTTTTAGACCTCTAGCACTGAGATGCAGTGCCTTATTCCATTGCGCCACTCGGAAGCCCATCATTCACCACCGGAAGCTCATCATTCACCACCGGAAGCTAATTTGAAAGAAAACCAACTGCATATTTAAATAATAGTTACGTGTAATGAATGTTTTGTTCTTACCTGGTTTTGTGCCAGTAGGCTGTGGGTTATTCTGACAGCAGCTAGATGACAGGAAGCAAGCTGGTCTTTTAACTTCGCAAATCTCCCCCATGTGAAATAATGAGTTGTATACATAATTAGCCCCGTTAAAATATTATTCTACTCCCCAGTGGAACTTAAAAAACACGATGTCAAGTTGATATGCCGCTTCAATGTACCACACATCAACTTAAAGATGCACTATGCAGAAGTCTCTCCACCATTTTCCTGGCTCCTAAATTCTAGTAGTTCACCTCATTTCAGTCTAATTTCACAATGACAAGCAGTCATTGTGTAGAGAATCATTGTACCATCTAAACCACTATAGAAATATATTTTACACAACCAAATATTGTTCAGGGGTTTTGAAGCTGGTGGACTGCAGACACCCTGATTCGATTCCCAATTAAAAGATACAAAAACTATACTTCAGAACAGGGAAGCATAGAAATTGCACACATGGAACAGATCTACAGCTTCTTGGACTTTCTTTAAATGAGAATGACAGATCTAAAACGCGTATTTCTGTGTGAATGTGTGTCAGGTTTGCCCCCCCCCCCCCCCCCCTTTAAAATAGAATGTCATTATATCACCGAGAAAACGCAAGGAATCAAAAATGTGGCAAAGTGACACGTCTCAAATTTTCAGGGAGCACAAACAAGTACGTAGAATAGCGGAACATATTACAAGGAGTTGCCTCTTTTGTGACGAGAAACGACATTGGAACACTGCGCTACGCTCTGAATCTTCAGTCTCCGTGAAGCTTGTGGCAAACCTGAAGTAAGCAACGTGACGTCCTTCACAGTGACTCGGATGTACAGTTGTGCTCAGCTCAACGCTGTGGTCGCTTTTGTAGGTTTTGAGGGGCTTGAATGGAGCACATCGAAAACGTGTGAAACTTACTCGTCAGTTGTAAGTGTCCCAATCGCGCGCCACTCGATTATTAACTTTTGAGTGGCGCGAATAGTAGAGACGTTTGAGAGATAGAGGACGGTCACGTGTGTTTGTAAAGCAGAGGTCCGGAGTTCGAGTCAGGTATGTGTCTAATCAGGGGAAAGTGGTAATGGCTAAGTAAGCAGCGTGACGTTCTTCACTCGGATACATTCACACTGACATAGCCTGCTTCATATTCAGTTATTATTTTGAAATGAAAAAAAACATAGATGTATTTTTTGGTCCATTTTATACAACTTGATTTCATGTGGCATAAACAAAAGCACAACATTTTGCGGTACAATATATGAGACAAGTGTGGGAGCATTATTTGTGTTTTCTAACTGGTTACAACTAACTGGTTATCATTATTTGTGGGGGTTTTCTGTGTGAATGTGTGTCAGGTTTGCACAAAAATGTTACACATTGTAGCTTTAAAATAGAACGTCATTAACTTAAAGTATATTTGATGTGCTATATTCGTTTCTACACTGGAACAGCGGTAAGGCATCGTCACTGTGTGTATTACGTCATGGTTTTTTCAGGTGCCCTAACTGGTTAAAACTAACTGGTTAAAACTGACTGGTTAAAACTGACTGGTTAAAACTAACTGGTTAAAACTGACTGGTTAAAAATATACAATTCCATACTAGGAGCAGAGCTAACGTTTCTCTATGGTGTGGATTCTTTCATGTTCTTTCAATTGCCTTAATGAGGCAAAACTCTTTAAGCACAGGGAGCATTGGTAAGGCTTCTCTCCTGTGTGTATTCTCTCATGCATTTTCAGGTTCCCTAACTTCGTAAAACTCTTTCCGCACTGAGAACAGTGATGAGGCTTCTCTCCTGTGTGTATTCTCTTATGCATTTTTAGACTCCCTAACTCTGTAAAACTCTTTCCACACAGGGAGCAGTGGAAAGGCTTATCTCCTGTGTGTGTCCTCTCATGTTTTTTCAGGTTGCTTAACTCTGTAAAACTCTTTCCGCACAGGGAGCAGCGGTAAGGCTTCTCCCCTGTGTGTATTCTCTTATGTATTTTCAGGCTCCCCAACTCTGTAAAAGTCTTTCCACACTGACAGCAGTGATGAGGCTTCTCGCCTGTGTGTGTCCGCTCGTGCCTTTTCATGTTGCCTAACTCTGTAAAACTCTTCCCGCACAGTGAGCAGTGGAAAGGCTTCTCTCCCGTGTGTGTTCTCTCGTGTGATTTCAGGTACCCTAACTTGGTAAAACTCATTCCACATTGAGAGCATTCGTAGGGCTTCTCTCCTGTGTGTATTCTCTCGTGTATTTTCAGGTTCCCTAACTGGGTAAAACTCTTCCCACACTGGGAGCAGTGATGAGGTTTCTCTCCTGTGTGTGTCCTCTCATGTCTTCTCAGGTTTCCTAACTTGGTAAAACTCTTCCCGCAGTGGGAGCAGTCGTGTGGTTTTGCTGATTTGGACATCTCTGGTTCCTCTGAGTCTGATCTTTCTCCTGCCAAAGACAATCAGAGGGTTTATTTAAACAGAGAGACCTGAATAAACACTAATTGAAAACACTATTGAACTTCACTGTTGTAATGCAAATCATTTGTGGCATAAGCAAACATTTCAGGTCAAACAGTCTTATAAAACATCTACCAGAATTAGTTCGAAAAGGTATTAGAAACAGGCTGAGATGGGGATTGGAAACAGGCTGAGAAGGGGGATTGGAAACAGGCTGAGAAGGGGATTGGAAACAGGCTGAGAAGGGGATTGGAAACAGGCTGAGAAGGGGATTGGAAACAGGCCGAGAAGGGGATTGGAAACAGGCTGAGAAGGGGGATTGGAAACAGGCTGAGAAGGGGGATTGGAAACAGGCTGAGAAGGGGATTGGAAACAGGCTGAGAAGGGGATTGGAAACAGGCTGAGAAGGGGATTGGAAACAGGCTGAGAAGGGGATTGGAAACAGGCTGAGAAGGGGATTGGAAACAGGCTGAGAAAGGGGATTGGAAACAAGCTGAGAAAGGGGATTGGAAACAAGCTGAGAAAGGGGATTGGAAACGGGCTGAGAAGGGGGATTGGAAACGGGCTGAGAAGGGGGATTGGAAACAGGCTGAAAAGGGATTGGAAACAGTCTGAAAAGGGATTGGAAACAGTCTGAAAAGGGATTGGAAACAGTCTGTAAAGGGATTGGAAACAGTCTGTAAAGGGATTGGAAACAGTCTGTAAAGGGATTGGAAACCGTCTGTAAAGGGATTGGAAACAGTATGTAAAGGGATTGGAAACAGTCTGAAAAGGGATTGGAAACAGTCTGAAAAGGGATTGGAAACAGTCTGAAAAGGGATTGGAAACAGTCTGTAAAGGGATTGGAAACAGTCTGTAAAGGGATTGGAAACAGGCTGAGAAGGGGGATTGGAAACAGGCTGAGAAGGGGGATTGGAAACAGGCTGAGAAGGGGGATTGGAAACAGGCTGAGAAGGGGGATTGGAAACAGTCTGAAAGGGGATTGGAAACAGTCTCAAAGGGGATTGGAAACAGGCTGCATCAAAACAGAATCATGTTGAAGTAAATTCCCCTGACAACTATTATACTTATACTAAGTTTAAAGAGATCCTCCTTTACTTTTGAGTACTTTTTTCCCTGAAAGTAGTGCTCACTTTCCAAATGTGGTCCCTGGAAAATGACGTACTACGTCACATGTAGATTTGTGCACCACGTCATTACTCTCCCTCTGCTCTGCTGTGGGCGCAGGACGAGCCTCTTGCTAGCCGTCACTCACATGGCGAGGGACTGTAGCTCATTTGTTGAACTTGAATTGCTCGGGGGGCTGGACCACGTGGGGGGAAAATGTAGGGAAAATGTCGCAGCACAAGTTCCAGAGAAAGTGTCACTTTCAAACTAGGGATTTCCGTGGCTAATTGAGGTAAGATATTAATTCTGCATGTATGAACTACACATTGACACATAAGAAAGTAGTGGCAGAGCCTTGTCATTTTGTCACTGAAAAAACAAACAGATCATTAAAATATTTTGAGGACGGTGGATAATATAAGTTCACATAAGTAACAAGTAAAAGTAGACCTAACAATAACGTATAGTGTTTTAACTGATATTCAATTGTGTTTATGAATTATTTAGTGATTAAAAGTTATCATCATTCTGTTACCCCCCCAAGCCTTTTATTTCCATTTGCTGTAACCAGCCCCCTCCCCCACTGAGCACCGACGGACATCCATGGACGTGGAAATACAGTATAGCAGGCAGAGCACAATAGAGTACTGTTTACTTTACTGCAGTTTACTCTACTTTACTGCACTTTACTCTACTTTACTGCACTTTACTGTGGAGTAGAAGCAGAAGATTTGGTTGTTTAGCGATCTGTAAGAGGCTTCCAGGAGAATCTGGAAACGCAGCTACTTCCTTAATGTAAAAGTTTTTTTTAAAAGCACGTTCCAATGGCAGATTGAGCCTTTAACATTTGTTTTATACAGTACTGAACAACATATTCAAGTGTAGGACTTCAGTTGAAGAACTCTTCAAAACGACACATTAGTTCAACAACTTCAGTGTTTGTGCCCCTGTTTTTTAAAGACGGTTCTCACTGTAGCTGCTTTTACCAATGCTGGGGTATTTACACTCGCAATTGCGTTGCACAAAAAATAACTGAACAGTCAGAAGCCAGAAGTAAAATAAAATTACATTTTAACTTACTGAGTTGGTGAGCTGGACTTATTGGTCTTTCAAACGGGAGAAATTTGAGACACAAATCGCTAAAGGAACGTATTATTAAACGGACTTTCCAAACCCACTTTCTCTCTGCTTTCAAAATAAAAGTTATTACTTTTTTTTGTGCACATTTGGCACACTTGCAGTAATTTTATTTTGACAAAAGCAGCTGTACTCACTGGTGATCATCAGATCTTGTTCAGTCTCCTCCTCCTCCACTCTAGAAGGCTCTTCCTCTTTTTTCAATATAATATCCTCCTCCTCTTCCTCCTTTTTGATTTTGAACGCTTCTACCTCCTCCTCTTCCACTGTGAAAGCCTCTATCCCCTCTTCCACGCTGATATCCTCATCTTCCTCCTTTTTAACTCTGAAAGCATCCATCTCCTCCTCTTCCACTGTGACAGCCTCTATCCACTCTTCCTCTTTTACCCCAAACGTTTCTTTCTCCTCTTTCACTGTAACATCCTCCTCCTCTTTTATCGTTTTGAAAGCCCCTTCCTCTGATTGCATGGTAATATCATCGTCTTCCTCTTTTACGACAATGTTCAGCCCCAGAGCTTCTTTCTCCGTCCAACAGACCTCCTCTTCTTTAGCAGAGTAGCTTACTGAGCTCATGGTCGGGGATGTTAGCTAGCTAGCTAGTTAGTTAGTTAGCATTAGCGACTAGCTTAGTGCTAATTTGACTATCAATTTCAACAAATTGTCAGTTACGTTTAAGTGAACCAACGTTACTCGATACGTAAACAGAATTGTGTTTAAAACACAGAGTAATATAACCAAAATGGGCTAAGGCGCTTCAGTGTTTCGCTTTTCTGTTGTCTAGCAAGCTACCGAAGTGGTTAAATTAGCAGCTTTGTTGTTGAAGTGTACCGTCCCGTCCACTAGATTATGCGTCACGCTAGAAGCATTCACCTGAAACTCAGAACGCCATCTGCTGACTGGAGTGGGTAACGCAGTTTAGAAAAATATTCACTACATTGTTTTTTATGACATTGTCGGCCAGAATAAACAAACATTTTATCCTTTGCCAAGATAATCCATCCACCTGACAGGTCAAATACAGTGAAAACAGAGAAATCAACCACAGAGAGACAGATTTCTCTGTTTTCACATGATTTAGATTTTGCTTTCTGTCTTATTTTGTCTCTATAATGTGTGTTGTGACTTTGTTAAATAAATTGTGATTTGATCTAGATGGGGAAAAGAAACAAACATACATTTTTAAAACATTTACTATTCTAGTATTCATTCTTAGGGTACATACTCATATTCAGGTCTCAGTCTGCACAGAGGAAAGTATTGGCTCTACTGAGAAGTCAGACACAACATTGTGCTAATTTTAAAAATATTTGTTTATGACATTGTTGGCCAGAATAAACAATTTAGTTTTATCCTTTTTTTACAATCAGCACCTGTGTTTCCTCTGACATGTTGGAGTAATACTGAGGGTAACAATCATGAGGTAGTGAATGTTTTTCATGTCAACAAAATGTTCTCGGAACACGGAACCTCAACACATTTTCATACACCTTTATCTTGATGGCTAGAAACACAAATTAACTCAATTAAATTAAACAACTAAATTCAAGAGGTTTCAAGGTTAAAATAAAATTCACATTATTATTTAAAAATATATTTTGTGATATCCAATTGCATGACTTCGTTCCTGTGCTGTTTGTAACGACCCTGGTAGGTTGACTGATAACCTGAACCAGGATACAGACACTGGTTACAGTTAGAAGAGTATTCCTGAGTGGACAGCTTGATGAAAACCCGTAAATATTTAGTCACCCGGAAAATATACCTCTGTTGACATCGCATACATTATCAAATATTTCACACATGTTTTATCCAGATACTGACTGTTAGAACTTGGTGGTCTATAGCAACTTCCCACCAGAATGGGCTTTAGGTGAGGCAGGTGAACCTGTAGCCATATTACTTCCACAGCATTTCACATTAGATCGTCTCTGAGCTTAACAGGAATATGACTGAGTATAAACAGAGACACCACCCCCATTGGAATATCTGTCTCTTCCATAGAGGTCGTAACCACGTCTTGCTACCCTTGGTTTCATCGAAAGGTATTCTCTAAGTGGGTTTCAGAGAAAGTATATGAATGTTGTCTGTTACTAGCGACTTACTGATATCATGGAACCTTGTTTCTTAGGCTACACGTGTTAACGTGTACTATTTGTAGCACTTGTCTCAGATTCAAATTGTTACAAGCATTTCGCTACACCCGCAATAACATCTGCTAAACACGTGTATGTGACAAATAAAATTTGATTTGGGAAGTAGACATGCTCATGTTATTAATGTTAGTGCAGGGTGATATGCATACAGTGGACTTCTTACGAGGGCAAACCGTCTCAATGTTAATAGTATAATTCTGGTTTATAGGCAGGATTGCTGCATACAATAGCTGTTGAATTTACAGAGGCACTCAGGGGAGTTAGAGGAACATAAATTGCATAAGGGAATAGAGAGTGATTTATTATAAACAATATGATTTAATGTGGCATAACCAAAAACCAAAAACACAAATTCTCAGTCAAAAACACAAAGTCAGAACACGGCCTCTCTATTCTCTCATGTGACTTCTGGTTCCTCTGACTGGGAAAATATCTTTCCACAATGAGAGCAGTGGTATGTCTTCTCCTCCAGAGTGTCTTCTCTCATGCATTTTCAGGCTCCCTAACTGAGTAAAACTATTTCCACAGTGGGATCAGTGGTAGGGCTTTTCTCATGTGTGTGTCCTCTTATGTCTTTTCAGGCTCCGTAACTGAGTAAAGCTCTTTCCACAGTGGGAGCAGTGGAAAGACTTTTCCTCTGTGTGTGTCATCTCATGTGATTTTAGGTACTGTGATCGCAAAAATCTCTTTTCACACTTGGAGCATTGGTAGGGCTTTTCTCCAGTGTGTATTCCTTCATGCCTATTCAGGTTTCCTATCTGGGTAAAACTCTGATCACACTGGGAACATTGGAAAGGCTTCTCTCCTGTGTGTACGGTCTTGTGTGTTTTCAGGCTACCTAACTGAGTAAATCTCTTTCCACACTGAGAGCAGTGGTAGGTCTTGCTCCCGTCTTTATGTATTCCTTCATGCCTTTTCAGGCTCCCTATCTGGGTAAAACTCTTATCACACTGGGAACATTGGAAAGGCTTCTCTCCTGTGTGTGCCATCTCATGACGTTTTAGATTCCCTAACGTAGAAAAACTGTTTCCACATTGAGAGCAGTGGTGTGGTCCTGCTGGTTTGGGCGTCTCTGGCTCTGGTTCCCCTAAAGGACTCTTCTCGCTGTCAGAGTGAGAGTCTGGTCTCTCTCCTGCCAAAGACAGAGTATTTGGTTAAACGGAGAGACCTGAATGAAACCTCCATTAATAAAAATGTCTTTCTATTAGGTTTAATCTGGACTATATCCTTCATTAACTATATATCCTTCAATAACTATATATCCTTCAATAACTATATATCCTTCATTAACTATATATCCTTCAATAACTATATATCCTTCAATAACTATATATCCTTCATTAACTATATATCCTTCATTAACTATATATCCTTCAATAACTATATATCCTTCAATAACTATATATCCTTCATTAACTATATATCCTTCATTAACTATATATCCTTCATTAACTATATATCCTTCATTAACTATATATCCTTCAATAACTATATATCCTTCAATAACTATATATCCTTCAATAACTATATATCCTTCAATAACTATATATCCTTCAATAACTATATATCCTTCAATAACTATATATCCTTCATTAACTATATATCCTTCATTAACTATATATCCTTCAATAACTATATATCCTTCAATAACTATATATCCTTCAATAACTATATATCAATAACTATATATCCTTCAATAACTATATATCCTTCAATAACTATATATCCTTCATTAACTATATATCCTTCAATAACTATATATCCTTCATTAACTATATATCAATAACTATATATCCTTCAATAACTATATATCCTTCAATAACTATATATCCTTCAATAACTATATATCCTTCATTAACTATATATCCTTCAATAACTATATATCCTTCATTAACTATATATCCTTCAATAACTATATATCCTTCAATAACTATATATCCTTCATTAACTATATATTCTTCAATAACTATATATCAATAACTATATATCATTAACTATATATCCTTCAATAACTATATATCCTTCATTAACTATATATCCTTCAATAACTATATATCCTTCATTAACTATATATTCTTCAATAACTATATATCAATAACTATATATCATTAACTATATATCCTTCAATAACTATATATCCTTCATTAACTATATATCCTTCAATAACTATATATCCTTCAATAACTATATATCCTTCATTAACTATATATTCTTCAATAACTATATATCAATAACTATATATCATTAACTATATATCCTTCAATAACTATATATCCTTCATTAACTATATATCCTTCAATAACTATATATCCTTCATTAACTATATATCAATAACTATATATCCTTCAATAACTATATATCCTTCAATAACTATATATCCTTCATTAACTATATATCCTTCATTAACTATATATCCTTCAATAACTATATATCCTTCATTAACTATATATCAATAACTATATATCCTTCAATAACTATATATCCTTCAATAACTATATATCCTTCATTAACTATATATCCTTCAATAACTATATATCCTTCATTAACTATATATTCTTCAATAACTATATATCAATAACTATATATCAATAACTATATATCCTTCATTAACTATATATCCTTCAATAACTATATATCCTTCATTAACTATATATCCTTCAATAACTATATATCCTTCATTAACTATATATCAATAACTATATATCCTTCAATAACTATATATCCTTCAATAACTATATATCCTTCATTAACTATATATTCTTCAATAACTATATATCAATAACTATATATCAATAACTATATATCCTTCAATAACTATATATCCTTCAATAACTATATATCCTTCAATAACTATATATCCTTCATTAACTATATATCCTTCATTAACTATATATCCTTCAATAACTATATATCCTTCAATAACTATATATCCTTCATTAACTATATATCAATAACTATATATCCTTCAATAACTATATATCCTTCATTAACTATATATCCTTCAATAACTATATATCCTTCATTAACTATATATCCTTCAATAACTATATATCCTTCATTAACTATATATCCTTCATTAACTATATATCCTTCAATAACTATATATCCTTCAATAACTATATATCCTTCATTAACTATATATCCTTCAATAACTATATATCCTTCATTAACTATATATCCTTCAATAACTATATATCCTTCAATAACTATATATCCTTCATTAACTATATATTCTTCAATAACTATATATCAATAACTATATATCCTTCAATAACTATATATCCTTCATTAACTATATATCCTTCAATAACTATATATCCTTCAATAACTATATATCCTTCAATAACTATATATCCTTCAATAACTATATATCCTTCAATAACTATATATCATTAACTATATATCCTTCAATAACTATATATCCTTCATTAACTATATATCAATAACTATATATCCTTCATTAACTATATATCCTTCAATAACTATATATCCTTCATTAACTATATATCCTTCATTAACTATATATCCTTCAATAACTATATATCCTTCATTAACTATATATCCTTCATTAACTATATATCCTTCAATAACTATATATCCTTCAATAACTATATATCCTTCATTAACTATATATCCTTCAATAACTATATATCCTTCAATAACTATATATCCTTCAATAACTATATATCCTTCATTAACTATATATCCTTCATTAACTATATATCCTTCAATAACTATATATCCTTCATTAACTATATATCCTTCATTAACTATATATCCTTCATTAACTATATATCCTTCATTAACTATATATCCTTCAATAACTATATATCCTTCATTAACTATATATCCTTCATTAACTATATATCCTTCATTAACTATATATCCTTCAATAACTATATATCCTTCATTAACTATATATCCTTCATTAACTATATATCCTTCAATAACTATATATCCTTCAATAACTATATATCCTTCATTAACTATATATTCTTCAATAACTATATATCAATAACTATATATCCTTCAATAACTATATATCCTTCATTAACTATATATCCTTCATTAACTATATATCCTTCATTAACTATATATCCTTCAATAACTATATATCCTTCAATAACTATATATCCTTCAATAACTATATATCCTTCATTAACTATATATCCTTCATTAACTATATATCCTTCATTAACTATATATCCTTCATTAACTATATATCCTTCATTAACTATATATCCTTCATGAACTATATATCCTTCAATAACTATATATCCTTCAATAACTATATATCCTTCATTAACTATATATCCTTAACTATATATCCTTCAATAACTATATATCCTTCAATAACTATATATCCTTCAATAACTATATATCCTTCAATAACTATATATCCTTCATTAACTATATATCCTTCATTAACTATATATCCTTCAATAACTATATATCCTTCAATAACTATATATCCTTCAATAACTATATATCCTTCATTAACTATATATCCTTCATTAACTATATATCCTTCATTAACTATATATCCTTCAATAACTATATATCCTTCAATAACTATATATCCTTCAATAACTATATATCCTTCATTAACTATATATCCTTCATTAACTATATATCCTTCATTAACTATATATCCTTCAATAACTATATATCCTTCAATAACTATATATCCTTCAATAACTATATATCCTTCAATAACTATATATCCTTCATTAACTATATATCCTTCATTAACTATATATCCTTCAATAACTATATATCCTTCAATAACTATATATCCTTCATTAACTATATATCCTTCATTAACTATATATCCTTCATTAACTATATATCCTTCAATAACTATATATCCTTCAATAACTATATATCCTTCAATAACTATATATCCTTCATTAACTATATATCCTTCAATAACTATATATCCTTCAATAACTATATATCCTTCAATAACTATATATCCTTCAATAACTATATATCCTTCATTAACTATATAACTATATATCCTTCAATAACTATATATCCTTCATTAACTATATATCCTTCATTAACTATATATCCTTCATTAACTATATATCCTTCATTAACTATATATCCTTCATTAACTATATATCCTTCATTAACTATATATCCTTCATTAACTATATATCCTTCATTAACTATATATCCTTCATTAACTATATATCCTTCATTAACTATATATCCTTCATTAACTATATATCCTTCAATAACTATATATCCTTCATTAACTATATATCCTTCATTAACTATATATCCTTCAATAACTATATATCCTTCAATAACTATATATCCTTCATTAACTATATATCCTTCATTAACTATATATCCTTCAATAACTATATATCCTTCATTAACTATATATCCTTCATTAACTATATATCCTTCAATAACTATATATCCTTCATTAACCTATTTTGTTGCCTTACAACCTGGAATTAAAATGGATTTTGTATCATTTGATTGACACAACATGCCTACCACCATGAAGATACAACACTTTTTTGTGTGTGAAACAAACAAGAAACAAGACAAAAAAAAACAGAAAACTTGAGCGTGCATAACTATTCACCCCCCCCCCCCCCCAAGTCAATACTTTGTAGAGCCACCTGTAGAGCTTCTCTGATTTATGCACACTGTTATTTTAAATATTTAGCTAATTATTTAATCTAATTAAAAATGACTCAAGAGGGAGCCAGAGATCAAGATAGCCTAACCAGAGGGGAAAAACCTTGTTCCCAACCCTTCTCCTCCTGCTGCTGGCCTTTGCAGATTCTGCCATTCTGCTCCTGCAGTTGCTGGTAATAGGCTACATCAGTGGTCCCCTTCGATTCTCTACAAATATTTTTTCTATTACAGCTTTAGATATGAATTCACGTCCAGATCTAATTTTCAATAGCTTCCTTTCCACGTGAGTGCAAAAAAATATTGGGACAGTGACCATTTCTGTTGTTGTTATGGCTCTGACTTCAGCATTTTGGATTTGCATTTACTCCAGGACTTTCATTTGAGGGTATTTTCATCCACGTTTAGAAAGTACAGCACTTTTTCTATTAAAGTCTCTTCTCCCCCCCATTTTAAGGGACAAAAGTATTGGGACAAATTCACTTATATGTGTATTAAAGTAGCAAATATTTATAAAAAAAAAAGTTTTCCCCATATTCCTAGCACGCAATGACTACATTAAGCTTGTGACTGTACAAACTTGTTGGATGCATTTGCTGTTTGTTTTGGTTGTGTTTCAGATTATTTTGTGTCCAATAGAAAAATAAAACTTACTTTATATCCAGAATCTCACAAACCCCACTAGTCTGTCAGCAGCGGTGTCTAGTTGCCTACTTGTAGCCACCTGCCGTTGATCTGCTGAGCCCGACTAGAGCTGGGGTAGATCGTTTCAAATCTCAGTGGCCCTTGAACTGTCCCAGGACAGGGCGAGAGGGTGGAGTGGTGAATGTGCTGCTAGACGGCTGGGTATAATTTGTGGAACGTCCCAACAGGAATCTGTTCCAAAAAACCTCGTAATGTACAATGATTCCAACAAACAACGCATACAAAGTAGCATGAATAATTCACCTAGCTAACTAGCTACTCACCACGTAGCTTATTCTTAATGTTTGCCCATAGGCTACCAGAGTGAGGACAGACATTTTTCAGAATAAACTCCTTACCCGGTATCTTATTGTGGCACTACACAACTTTGTATGAGTTGTTTGTTGGCAACCTTTTTTATTTACAACGTTTTTGGAACAGATTCCTGTTGGAACGTAACACAAATTATACCCACCCCTGCAAAAACTAACGTGGCAGGCGTAAAAGAAACGCAACATGCTGGTAACAAGGCAAATCCGAGGGGGCGCAGTCGAACAAACAACCGTTCATGATTCCACTCATTGGCTAAGAGGCAGAAGCGATTAAAACTCGGATCAAGAATATAAACGTTCTGAGCTCTGATCAACACTGGGAACGCATTAAGTGGGTAAACGCCAGTTAACAAAATAAAAAGTTAAGTAAAACGCAATTTTGCAAATAAAAAGGTGTTGAAAACAATGCTTAGGGTCAACTACATCCCTGGTTTTAATTGTCTGAATTCCAGGGTTCCGTCGGCGGATTATTTTTATATATTTTTTAAACACACACATTAGTTCAACAAGCGTTGAGTTTTTTGCCCCGTTTGTAAACCAGTACTCACTGATGTTAATCCGATCTTCTGTCTCCTCTTCCTCCACCCCCAATACGTCTTCCTCCTCCTCTTTCATTGAGATAGCCTCCTCTTCCTCTTTTACTGCAAAATGTTCTTTCTCTTCTTTCATTGTAACATCCCCTTCCTTCACTATAACAGCCTCCTCTTCCTCCTGTTTTATTCTGAAAGCTTCCTCCTCTCCTTTCACTGTGATATTCTGCTCTTCTTTTACGATAATGTTCAGTCCCAGAGCTTCTTTCTCCGACCAGCAGACCTCCTCTTCTTTAGCAGGAGGGGAGTAGCTTAGTGAGCTCATGGTCAGGGACGTTAGCTAGTTAGCATTGGCGACAAGCCTTGTGCTAGACTCAGTATCAAATGTAACACGTTTTTTGCAAAGTTACCAAGCAAATTACATTCAAGTAAACCAGTAGATACGTAAACATAGTTGTGTATAAATCACCGAGATTAATATACGAAAAAATTGCCAAAGAAACGTCAATATTTCGGTTATTAGTTGGCTAGCGAAGTGGCTGAATCAATAGCCTTGTTGCTGTTGAAAAAGCGTCCCGTCCACTAGATTATACGTCACGCAAGAGGCATCAACTGGAAGACTTAAGTCGCCATCTGCTGGCTGGAGTAACGCAGTTTAAATATTCACTACGTTGCCTATTCTGTCGTGAGTCATTGCAAAACAACCAGAACTCATGTTTTCTCTTACTTCTTACCAGTTATTTTCTCTATGCAATTAAATTGTTTATTTTATTTATAATGTAATGAAATCTTATGTTGTTGTTGTTACCTATAACAGTTGTGTAAACTGTCATGTATTCATTTGTTTTATTTGTCCCATGATGAGTTGCTGCTGTAATTGTAACAGTATAACTTTAGTCCGTCCCCACCAGGGCTCGAACCAGGGACCCTCTGCACACATCAACAACTGACACCCACGAAGCATCGTTAACCATCGCTCCACAAAAGCCGCGGGGAACCACTACTTCAAGGTCTCAGAGCAAGTGACGTCACCGATTGAAACCCTATTAGCGCGCACCGCCGCTAACTAGCTAGCCATTTCACATCCGTTACACAGTAGCTAATGGGGATCATAATAAAGTAAACAAATCAAATGTATTTATATAGACCTTGTTTCATCAGCTGATGTCTCAAAGTGCTGTACAGAAACCCAGCCTAAAACCCCAAACAGCAAGCAATGCAGGTGTAGAAGCACGGTGGCGAGGAAAAACTCCCTAGAAAGGCCGGAACCAAGGAAGAAACCTAAAGAGGAACCAGGCTCTAAGGGGTGGCTAGGAAAAACTCCCTAGAAAGGCCAAAACCAAGGAAGAAACCTAGAGAGGAACCAGGCTCTGAGGGGTGGCTAGGAAAAACTCCCTAGAAAGGCCGGAACCTAGGAAGAAACCTAGAGAGGAACCAGGCTATGAGGGGTGGCCAGTCCTCTTCTGGCTGTGCCGGGTGGAGATTATAACAGAACATGGCCAAGATGTTCAAATGTTCATAAATTACCAGCATGGTCAAATAATAGTAATCACAGTGAACAGGTCAGGGTTCCATAGCCGCAGGCGGAACAGTTTGAATTGGAGCAGGAGCACGGCCAGGTGGACTGGGGACATCAAGGAGTCATCATGCCAGGTAGGCCTGAGGCATGGTCCTAGGGCTCAGGTCCCCCGAGAGAGAGAAAGAAAGAAAGACAGAGAGAGAGAAAGAAAGAGAGAATTAGAGAGAGCATACTTCAATTCACACAGGACACCGGATAAGACAGGAGAAATACTCCAGATATAACAGACTGACCCTAGACTACTGCAGCATAAATCCTGGATAAAACACACTTAGACCTGAGTCATACAGAAGAAAGCAGGGTCAATGAGTTAGTTACTTGCCTAAATATTCTGAGGGGAAAAAATAAAAATACAAGCTTGAAATTGACTCGACAACCAAAAACGTTTAGTAACCAGAAAATCAGTTTTATTTTGGGTTCTTTATCAAAGTTGACCGTCTTATTGATACCCCCTCTGAAAAAGCCACATTACATAAGATAACATATGCAAATGTAAACAACAGAGCAAATGCAAATTGCACTTGATTAACACATACACCCACACACACACACACACACACACACACACACACACACACACACACACACACACACACACACACACACACACACACACACACACACACACACACACACACACACACACACACACACACACACACACACACACACAGAAAATGCACACCGCCAGAGTTTGATACATTCACCCTCCATGTGTATTTAGACCGGGAAGCTAAATTACAGAATGGCGCCTTTTATTTAAAGAATGTTTCCCTCTGTTTTACAGTTTTAAAACAAAATGAGGGCATTCTATGGATTTAGTGAAATCATGAGGACAAATTCATTTATGATGTATTAATAATGGTCTGGTACCATGTTCATCTCAGTCACTGACCACATCAAGCTTTTGAGTCAAAAAAAAAAAACGTGTGTTGGGTGTATTTGCAGTTTGTTTTGGTGGTGTTTTGGATTATATTTTTTGCCTTAAATGGTGAATAACATATTGGAGGCACTTTTATTCTATTTGTATTGTGAGAATAGAAGATGTTTCTGAACTATAACTATCTATACTGAACGAAAAAACATAAACGCAACAGGCAGCAATTGTACTGAGTTAAAAGTTCAAATAAGGAAATCAGTCCATGCAAATAAATTCATTAGGACCTAATCTATGGATTTCACATAACTGGGCAGGGGTGCAGCCATGGGTGGGCACACCCACTGGCGAGCCAGGCCCAGCCAATCAGAATGAGTTTTCCCCCACAAAAGGGATTCATAACGGACAGAAATACTCCTCCGTTTCATCAACTGTCCGTGTGGCTGGTCTCAAACAATCTGTGATGCAACACAAACACAGACACATCCATACAAACACACAATAACATACGCACTATACACACACACGTACACATGGATGTTGTGTTGTAGATATGTGGTAGTGGAGTAGGGGCCTGGGGGAACACACTTAATGGGTTGTGAAATCTGTTATGAATGTATTGTAATGTTTTAAAAATGTACAACTGCCTTCATTTTGCTGGACCCCAGGAAGCTCGGTGGGGATCCATGATAAATACAAAGGCTTGTGAAAGGCTACAGTGACGGAGAAGTCTGTCACTGGCCGCGGGCAGAGTTTGGCACACACACACACACACACACACACACACACACACACACACCACGCCTCGCTGCTCCGTTATCAGCTACGTTAATATTAATAATGTGGGTGTTGCAGGAATTAAATTCCTCTGTTTTAATACCCAATTAAAATCAAACACTCTGTCAATTCATAAGGAGTTGTATGACCCTTATTTGTATAAAATGGACAGAGCCCAGTCTTAAAGTCAACCAGCAGCTTTTATTCACGAGAGTACTGCTCATTACACATTTTACCACAGGTTATAAACTGAAAATGACGTCATTAGTTTCAGTACTAGCTCGCCTCATCTCCGCTCTAGTACAATGGCTGTGTGGTTCTCACATGTCTCTCCCTATTAAGATAATATATGACTGAGCCAAGGTCAGCTTGTGTAGATAAGCCTTCTAGCCAGACTGGCTATAAGTTCATTCATTTCTACCAAGGTACAGACAGTCATTGTTCTAATTCTTGATTATATTTACACACATTATATTCAGTACTAGGATTAAAAAGAAAATTCATGCATATACAGTAACATAATAGTATTCTGATTAGTACATATACAGTAACATAATAGTATTCTGATTAGTACATATACAGTAACACAATAGTATTCTGATTAGTACATATACAGTAACATAATAGTATTCTGATTAGTACATATACAGTAACATAATAGTATTCTGATTAGTACATATACAGTAACATAATAGTATTCTGATTAGTACATATACAGTAACATAATAGTATTCTGATTAGTACATATACAGTAACATAATAGTATTCTGATTAGTACATATACAGTAACATAATAGTATTCTGATTGGTCAGTCCTGATTGAAATGTATACATAATTAGTCATCATTGATCAAAATTCCCTTAACAGTGGGTCCACACACAAGTTAATGTCCCTATAGTACATTACACACTTACCTCCCGTCAGTAACCGGTTATGGTATAAAGAGTATACAGATAATGTAAGCAAATAAACTTAGCGATGTTATGGATGAGCGCGCTGTTTGTTCTGTTCCTCTCTCTCCATCGCTGCAGCTTCCGGGTATGCTGGATAAGGACCCGAGCTAAGGGAATCGGGCTGACTTTGTAATGCCTGTTCCGAATGGCTCATTAATGTAAATGGGCATATTGAAAGACACCATGTCAGTAGTGATATAATTTTGTAAATGTTATTATTACAAAGATATTATATATTGTTTCATTTAAAAAAAAAGTGTTGCAATGTATATACTTTAGTATGTTTAGTTGAATGTAAAACGTAGGTTTGAATAGGTAGGTTTGAATAGGTGAATAGGTAGGTTTGAATAGGTGAATAGGTAGGTTTGAATAGGTGAATAGGTAGGTTTGAATAGGTAGGTTTGAATAGGTGAATAGGTAGGTTTGAATAGGTAGGTTTGAATAGGTAGGTTTGAATAGGTAGGTTTGAATAGGTAGGTTTGAATAGTGAATAGGTAGGTTTGAATAGTGAATAGGTAGGTTTGAATAGGTAGGTTTGAATAGGTAGGTTTGAATAGTGAATAGGTAGGTTTGAATAGGTAGGTTTGAATAGTGAATAGGTAGGTTTGAATAGGTAGGTTTGAATAGGTAGGTTTGAATAGGTAGGTTTGAATAGGTAGGTTTGAATAGGTAATTTGCTTAATTAATTTGTGTTAATTGTTCTGATGAGTACAAAAGGAGCCTCTCTCTTTCAGTTCATTTTGGAGGCGTTTTGGATTGAGCTGTTTGATTGGTTGTAAGCTGTCCTCAAAAGGTACACTTGTAATGGCAGTACGGTTGTTTTTCTTCTGGAATCACCGTGTAAAGAAGAAGAAGTAAATAATAATACCCAGAAGACCTTTTGCTTCTCCGCCATCTTTTTATTTTGATTGAGGTTTAGGTTTTCCAGTTTGGCCGTCTGGCTCTACTCTACGTGACAGCTACTTACTTATATATATATATGTACATTTTTGCAATATGAAAAGCATATGATGAACAACAGAGGGTTTATACTTGTATCAAATCAATCAAACAAAGCTCATCAAAACTCAATAGACATTTTAAAATATTTAATCTGATATTAGACATGATCATGTCTCTAAATGAAACAACAACAAAAGCAAAATTATTTTGATTTCATGAGGATTAGACAAAAACACAGATGATCAGTCAAAAACTCAAGTCAGAACACAGCCTCTCTATTCTCTCATGTGATTTCAGGTCCTCTAACTGGGGAAATGTCTTTGCACAATGAGAGCAGTGGTATGTCTTCTCCTCCTGTGTATGTATTCTCTCATGCTTATTCAGCTGCCTTAACCAGTTAAATCTCTTTCCACACTGGGAGCAGTGGTAGGGCTTATCCTCTCGTGTGTGTGTCCTGTCATGCCTATTCAAGGCTTCTAACTGGGTAAAACTCATTCCACACAGTGAACATTGGTAGAGCTTTTCCTTTTTTTGTGTGTGTACTCGCTCATGTGTTTTCAGGGACCCTAACCACCTAAAACTCTTTCCACAATGGGAACAGGGGTAAGACTTCTCTCGTGTGTGTGCTTTCTCATGCAGTTTCAGAATCCCTAACAACCTAAAACTCTTTCCACAGTGGGAACAGTGGTAAGGCCTCTCTCCTGTGTGCGTCCTCTCGTGCATTTTCAGGCCCACTAACCATGTAAATGCCTTTCCACATTTGGAGCAGTGGTAAGGCTTCTCTCCAGAGTGTATTCGCTTATGACTTTTCAGACTCCCTAACTGACTAAAACTCTTTCCACACTGGGAACAGTGGTAAGGCTTTTCTCCTGTGTGTGTTCTCTTATGACCTTTCAGGCTCCCTAACTGACTAAAACTCTTTCCACACTGGGAACAGTGGTAAGGCTTTTCTCCTGTGTGTGTTCTCTCATGTAATTTCAGGTGTTGTGATCGGTTAAAACTTTTTCCACACTGGGAGCAGTGGTGTCGTCTCGCTGGTTTGGACGTCTCTGGGTCTGGTTCCCCTGAATGACTCTCCCCGCTGTCAGAGTGAGAGTCTGGTCGCTCTCCTGCTAAAGACAAAGTATTTAGTTAAATACTAAACAGAGGCCTGAATGAAACCTTACTATGTAGTTTAATGGGCAGTAGGTAGCCTAGCGGTTAAGATCAAGTAAAAAAACAATTGAATCAATTTTAGAATAAAGCAGTAACATAAAACAACATTTTGAAAAAGTCAAGGGGTCTGAATACTTTGTGAATGCACTGTATATCTGGCCTTGTGTATTGGGTTATTGTCGTGCTGAAAGGTGAATTTGTCCCCCAATTTTCCTCCAGCATTTTGCCTGTACTTAGCGCTAGTCAGTTTATTTTTATCCCTAGTCCTTGCAGGTGACAAGCATACCAATAACACCACCGTGCTTGAAAATATGAAGAGTGGTACTCAGTGATGTGTTGGATTTGCCCCAAACATAAAGTTAACTTCTTTCTTTACTTTTAGTTCCTTATTCCTATTAGGTTTAATCCAGACGAGATTTATGTAATCCTACTTCCTATGAGGTTTAATCCAGACTAGATCCCTCATTAATCTGAGGTCAGAACATTTGAGGTCAGGTTTTCAGAATATTAACAATATATTTTTTTAAAACACTTTTGTCCATCATAATAATAAATATACACAATATGTATGTGGACACACACTCATATTAGTGGATTCAGCTATGTCAGACACACCCGTTGCTGGCAGGTGTATAAAATCGAGCACACGGCCATGCAATCTCCATAGACAAACAATGGCAGTAGAATGGCCTTACTGAAGAGCTCAGTGACTTTCAACTGTCATAGGATGCCACCTTTCCAACAAGTCAGTTCGTCAAATTTCTGTCCTGCTAGAGCTACCTGGGTCAACTGTAAGTGCTGTTATTGTGAAGTGGAAACGTCTAGGAGCAACAAGATTGTGCCGCAAAGTGGTAGGCCACACAAGCTCACAGAACGAGACCGCCGAGTGCTGAAGCACGTAGCGTGTAAAAATAGTCTGTCCTCACTACCGAGTTACAAACTGCCTCTGAAAGCAACATCAGCACAATAACTGTTAGTCAGAAGCTTCATGAAATGGGTTTCCATGGCCGAGCAGCTGCACACAAGCCTAAAATCAACATGCGCAATGCCAAGTGTCGACTGGAGTGGTGTAAAGCTCGCCACCATTGGATTCTGGAGCAGTGGAAATGCAATCACTGGAGGGATGAAAATCTCTGGAGAGATGAATCACCCTTCACCATCTGACAGTCCAATGGAAAAATCTGGGTTTGGCAGATGCCAGGAGAACACTACCTGCACCAAAGCATAGTGCCAACTGTAAGGTTTGATGAAGAAGGCATAATGGTCTGTTTTTCATGGCTCGGGCCACTTGAAAGGAAATTGTATTTATAGTTTTTTTTACCCCCAGGTTCTCCTGTATTTAGTGATTTTCATTTGGTAGTTACAGTCTTGTCCAATCGCTGCAACTCCCGTACGGACTCAGGAGAGGCAAAGCTCGAGAGTCATGCATCCTCCGAAAACATGACCCTGCCAAACCACACTGCGTCTTGACACACTGCTCGCTTAACCCGAAAGCCAGCAGCACCAAAGTGTCAGAGGAAACACCATACAACTGGCGACAGCATCAGTGTGCATTGAGCCCTGCCCGCCACAAGAAGTCGCTAGAGTGCGATGGGACAAGAACATCCCGGCTGGCCAAACCCTCATCTAACCCGGAAGACGCTGGGCCAATTGTGAGCCGCCTCATGGGTAACCCTGTCGCGGCCGGCTGAGAAACAGCCTGGGATCGAACCTGGGTCTGTAGTAACTGCGATGCAGTGCAGTGAAAAACAGTGGAAAGCCTACACATTATAGTTATCAGATTCACATGGAATTGTTGTGCAATTTAAATGTTTGAATATTAAATTATTTGGGAGGGGATGAAATGTGATTTTAGCTTCTAACATCCTAGACGTTGAGTTAGCAACAGCAGTTAAAAACATGGGCTATGAAAGGACAGACAGAGTATCCCGTCTACCACCCAACGACAACACTACAACGTTTCCCGTTCACCACCAGAGACACTCTTCAAAGGACAAAGGATTCTGTTGGGCAACACGGCCATCCATCTACCACCAACCTATGGAAGCGCAGCTCAGAGTTAATATTTATTGCATTTTCCTTTTCCAAATGGGCGGTAATTTAGAAGGCATAGGATATTGT
Organism: Oncorhynchus mykiss; assembly: GCF_057628025.1. Classification (NCBI taxonomy): domain Eukaryota; kingdom Metazoa; phylum Chordata; class Actinopteri; order Salmoniformes; family Salmonidae; genus Oncorhynchus; species Oncorhynchus mykiss. The sequence continues at coordinate 4,747,746 of NC_143034.1, forward strand.
ATTTATGATAGCATAGCTTCTCCCTTTGTTCTTCAGTCTTCCCGCTCTTTCACTCAAACCCAACCCCCGTTCTTTGTGTAACCAGCTGTCATATCTGCTCCGTCCGCCAGGGACGTTTTCCTTTATGACATCATTTGTAATCAAGGTATGATTCATTCTGTGTATATGTAATTCTGTGTGATTAGTTAGGTATTTAGTAAATAAATAATTAACCCAATTTTGTATTGCTGATTCAACTTGTTAGCCAGGGTTCGTGAAGATAACCAAGAATTTACAACTTTCAGATGAGACATAAATAAGGTGACGATTGATAATGACTGCTATTGATGTAAAATATTACTAGGTCTTTAAGAGATTATTCGGAAGATAACTGCTCTATAAATATTATTTTGTGGTGCCCGACACTCTAGTTAATTACATTTACATGATTAGCTCAATCAGGTAATATTAATTACAGAGAAAGGATTTTATAGAATAGCATGCCATATCACTTAATCCGGCATAGCCAAAGACACAACATATTATAGTATTATAGTATAGTATTATAGTATATATTATAGCACTATAGGTCCAGGCTGAAAGAGACAGCAGCATGGAAGTATTATACATATATTATAGTACTATAGTAAAGTATTATATTATAGTATTATAGTATAGTATTATAGTATTATATATTATAGTACTATAGGTCCAGGCTGAAAGAGACAGCAGCATGTAAGTATTATACATATATTATAGTACTATAGTAAAGTATTATAGTAGAGTAGTATATATTATAGTACTATAGTATAGTATTAAAGTACAGCAGCATGGAAGTATTATACATATATTATAGTACTATAGTAAAGTATTATAGTATAGTATTATATATTATAGTACTATAGTATAGTATTAAAGTACAGCAGCATGGAAGTATTATACATATATTATAGTACTATAGTAAAGTATTATAGTATAGTATTATAGTATAGTATTATATATTATGGTACTATAGGTCCAGGCTGAAAGAGACAGCAGCATGGAAGTATTATACATATATTATAGTACTATAGTAAAGTATTACAGTACAGTATTATAGTATAGTATTAAAGTATAGTATTATAGTATAGTATATTATAGTACTATAGTATAACATTATAGTATAGTATTATATAGTATAGTATTAAAGTATAGTATTATAGTATAGTATATTATCGTACTATAGTATAGTAGTATATAGTATAGTATTGAAGTATAGTATTATAGTACAGTATATTATAGTACTACAGTATAGTATTATAGTATAGTATTATAGTATAGTATATTATAGTACTATAGTATAGTATTATAGTATAGTATTATATTTTATAGTATTAAAGTATAGTATTATAGTATAGTATATTATAGTACTATAGTATCGTATTATAGTATAGTATTATATAGTATAGTATTAAAGTATAGTATCATAGTATAGTGTATTATAGTACTAAAGTATAGTATTATAGTAGAGTATTACATAGTATAGTATTAAAGTATAGTATTATAGTATAGTATATTATAGTACTATAGTATAGTATTATAGTATAGTATTATATATTATAGCACCATAGTATAGTACTATAGTATAGTATTATATAGTATAGTATTAAAGTATAGTATTATAGTATAGTATATTATCGTACTATAGTATAGTAGTATATAGTATAGTATTGAAGTATAGTATTATAGTACAGTATATTATAGTACTACAGTATAGTATTATAGTATAGTATTATAGTATAGTATATTATAGTACTATAGTATAGTATTATAGTATAGTATTATATTTTATAGTATTAAAGTATAGTATTATAGTATAGTATATTATAGTACTATAGTATCGTATTATAGTATAGTATTATATAGTATAGTATTAAAGTATAGTATCATAGTATAGTGTATTATAGTACTAAAGTATAGTATTATAGTAGAGTATTACATAGTATAGTATTAAAGTATAGTATTATAGTATAGTATATTATAGTACTATAGTATAGTATTATAGTATAGTATTATATATTATAGCACCATAGTATAGTACTATAGTATAGTATTATATAGTATAGTATTAAAGTATAGTATTATAGTATAGTATATTATAGTACTATAGTATAGTATTATATATTGTAGTATTAAAGTATAGTATTATAGTATAGTATTATATATTATAGTATTATAGTATAGTATTATATAGTATAGTATTAAAGTATAGTATTATAGTATAGTATATTATAGTACTATAGTATAGTATTATATAGTATAGTATTAAAGTATAGTATTATAGTGTAGTATATTATAGTACTATAGTATAGTATTATATATTATAGCACCATAGTATAGTATTATAGTATAGTATTATATAGTATAGTATTAAAGTATAGTATTATAGTATAGTATATTATAGTACTATAGTATAGTATTATACATTATAGTATTAAAGTATAGTATTATAGTATAGTATATTATAGTACTATAGTATAGTATTATATATTGTAGCATTAAAGTATAGTATTATAGTATAGTATTATATATTATAGTATTATAGTATAGTATTATACATTATAGTATTAAAGTACAGCAGCATGGAAGTATTATACATCCTCCCTTGTGGACATGTAACAATTATAGTATAGTATTATAGTATAGTATTACATATTATAGTACTATAGTATAGTATTATACATTATAGTATTAAAGTATAGTATTATAGTATAGTATATTATAGTACTATAGTATAGTATTATAGTACTAAAGTATAGTATTATAGTAGAGTATTATATAGCATAGTATTAAAGTATAGTATTATAGTATAGTATATTATAGTACTATAGTATAGTATTATAGTATAGTATTATATATTATAGCACCATAGTATAGTATTATAGTATAGTATTATATAGTATAGTATTAAAGTATAGTATTATAGTATAGTATATTATAGTACTATAGTATAGTATTATATATTGTAGTATTAAAGTATAGTATTATAGTATAGTATTATATATTATAGTATTATAGTATAGTATTATATATTGTAGTATTAAAGTATAGTATTATAGTATAGTATTAAAGTATAGTATTATATAGTATAGTATTAAAGTATAGTATTATAGTATAGTATATTATAGTACTATAGTATAGTATTATATATTGTAGTATTAAAGTATAGTATTATAGTATAGTATTATAGTATAGTATTAAAGTATAGTATTATATAGTATAGTATTAAAGTATAGTATTATAGTATAGTATATTATAGTACTATAGTATAGTATTATATATTGTAGTATTAAAGTATAGTATTATACATTATAGTATTAAAGTACAGCAGCATGGAAGTATTATACATCCTCCCTTGTGGACATGTAACAATTATAGTATAGTATTATAGTATAGTATTACATATTATAGTACTATAGTATAGTATTATACATTATAGTATTAAAGTATAGTATTATAGTATTAAAGTACAGCAGCAGTATTATACATCCTCCCTTGTGGACGTGTAACAATTATAGTATAGTATTATAGTATAGTATTACATATTAGTATTATAGTATTATGGTATAGTATTATATATTATAGTATAGTATATTATAGTACTATAGGTCCAGGCTGAAAGAGACAGCAGCAGTATTATACATCCTCCCTTGTGGACGTGTAACAATTCAAAACACTTCAGGTTTTCAAGTTAAAAGAGAGAAGAGAAGTGGAGTTATTACAGTTTCATTGAAGACAATTATTTTTTATTTTTAACAAAGATGGCATTTTATTTAACCTTTTGAGATATTGTTTATTTGTTGTTTATCTTTACTCAAACGTACGAGAGACAGACATGATTTGAGTTAATGGTTAATGGACTTTGAGTTTGGCGTCGATCAGATGTTTTGGTTCATGAGAAGATATGGAGGAAGTCATAGGTTCATGAGACAAATATGTTCACTATGATGAGAAACACTTGTACCAAGGTACTAGGTTGTACGTCAAACAGGGTGGCGGGCTGAACCTTCTACTTTGAATGCTTCTTACAGTGCCACCTATGGGCCAATCTGTGACTTTTTTTGGTGTCTGAGTAGTAGTGTTGGCATACAGTCCTTCAATATTGTTGAAGTATAATTTTTTCAAACAATTGGGCATTAAGATATTTGCGACAAAGTGCAAAAGAATAAAAAAATATTTAGTCTGTTTTATTTTGCCTGGTAGGAGGCCGGCTGTTGCCCACTGATCAGCTATAGGCTCATTATAGATTCAGTAACCCCAATACATCATCAGACTGTACTGATCTCTATCAGAGATTCAGTAACCCAATACATCATCAGACTGTACTGGTCTCTATCAGAGATTCAGTAACCCAACACATCATCAGACTGTAATGATCTCTATCAGAGATTCAGTAACCCAATACATCATCAGACTGTACTGGTCTCTATCAGAGATTCAGTAACCCAACACATCATCAGACTGTAATGATCTCTATCAGAGATTCAGTACCCCAATACATCATCAGAATGTACTGATCTCTAACAGAGATTCAGTACCCCAATACATCATCAGACTGTACTGATCTCTATCAGAGATTCAGTAACCCAACACATCATCAGACTGTACTGATCTCTATCAGAGATTCAGTATCCCAATACATCATCAGACTGGTAGGTAGGTGTTATAACAGGTAGGATATCTAATAACACTACAGGTGTTATAACAGGTAGGATATCTAACAACACTATAGGTAGGTGTTATAACAGGTAGGATACCTAACAACACTATAGGTAGGTGTTATTACTGGTAGGATATCTAACAACACTATAGGTAGGTGTTATAATAGGTGGCAAATCTAACAACACTATAGGTAGGTGTTATAACAGGTAGGATATCTAACAACACTACAGGTAGGTGTTATAACAGGTAGGATATCTAACAACACTATAGGTAGGTGTTATAACAGGTAGGATACCTAACAACACTATAGGTAGGTGTTATAATAGGTGGGATATCTAACAACACTATAGGTAGGTGTTATAACAGGTAGGATATCTAACAACACTATAGGTAGGTGTAATAACAGGTAGGATATCTAACAACACTACAGGTAGGTGTTATAACAGGTAGGATATCTAACAACACTATAGGTAGGTGTTATAACAGGTAGGATATCTAATAACACTATAGGAGGTGTAATAACAACTGGAATATCTAATAACACTACAGGTGTTATAACAGGTAGGATATCTAACAACACTATAGGTAGGTGTTATAACAGGTAGGATATCTAATAACACTATAGGTAGGTGTTATAACAGGTAGGATATCTAACAACACTATAGGTAGGTGTTATAACAGGTAGGATATCTAACAACACTATAGGTAGGTGTTATAACAACTGGAATATCTAATAACACTACAGGTGTTATAACAGGTGCTCATGTGAAAATAGGGGATATCCTTCTTTAAGTGGTGGGGTTGCTCTTTGCTATAACACAAACTCCCGATTGTGGCTTTATGTTAATTAAATGGGGTTTATACACCCATGTTTAATGACAAGCCCTACTTAACCCCTACTGCTTTCACCTATACAATAGGTGGTCCTAGTAAATAATGAAAGTTACCAGCACAGCACACCCACTGACAATACATTAGAATTAACTTATTCTCATTACCAAAATGAAGGTTCTCATTACCGAAACGAGCCTAAAAATGATGCGGTAATGAGAAATGTGTGTTTTGGTAATGAGAGGTCCTCAGCTTCATCTGGAAGAAATAGAAGACTGACAGAGTCAGCAAACTATTGACCACATCACTAAAGCCCATTCATGTTGGTAAGGTAATGGGTCTCTAAGTGTTGACCACATCACTAAAGCCCATTCATGCCTCCATGTTGGTACGGTAATGGCTCTCTAAGTGTTGAACACATCACTAAAGCCCAACATCTCCATGTTGGTAAGGTAATGGTTCTCTAAGTGTTAATCACATCACTAAAGCCCATTCATGTCTCCATGTTGGTAAGGTAATGGTTCTCTAAGTGTTGACCACATCACTAAAGCACATTCATACCTCCATGTTGGTAAGGTAATGGTTCTCTACGTGTTGACCACATCACTAAAGCCCAACATCTCCATGTTGGTAAGGTAATGGTTCTCTAACTATTGACCACATCACTAAAGCCCATTCATGTTGGTAAGGTAATGGTTCTCTAAGTGTTGACCACATCACTAAAGCACATTCATACCTCCATGTTGGTAAGGTAATGGTTCTCTAAGTGTTGACCACATCATTAAAGCCCAACATCTCACTGTTGGTAAGGTAATGGTTCTCTAAGTGTTGACCACATCACTAAAGCCCAACATCTCCATGTTGGTAAGGTAATGGTTCTCTAAGTGTTGACCACATCACTAAAGCCCATTCATGTCTCCATGTTGGTAAGGTAATGGGTCTCTAAGTGTTGACCACATCACTAAAGCCCATTCATGTCTCCATGTTGGTAAGGTAATGGTTCTCTAAGTGTTGACCACATCACTAAAGCCCATTCATGTCTCCATGTTGGTAAGGTAATGGTTCTCTAAGTGTTGACCACATCACTAAAGCCCATTCATGTCTCCATGTTGGTAAGGTAATGGGTCTCTTAAATTTTTCTCAAATTTTAGCTTTTTTGTAATTTCAGTATTGACAAGGTCAAGTGTCATAAAGGGGGAGGGTGTGAGAATAAGACCCTCATTCTGAACACATATAAGTGAAACATTTTAAATATCTTGTGCTCATCTAATGAATACTCCACTAGATGATGCATCATGGGGGAATAAAACTTTGTAAAAACAAATACTGGAGTTTTTACAGCAACTTGAACAAGTGTTACGGTTATGAGAAATATGACACTTTTCATGAGAATCACCTCTTTCACCACTTGATTTAGAAACCTAATTTCAATGGTCCAGTGTTGCACATTATTTTTATTTATATAATAAAATGTTTAACAAATCACTTAATTTCAATAGCTCGTTCACAATGTGACCGAGAAACCTAAAACCAACCTCGGATCCTTCACAGGGTAGGTTTTACCATAGGATCGTTCACAGGGTAGGTTTTACCATAGGATCGTTCACAGGGTAGGTTTTCCCATAGGATCGTTCACAGGGTAGGTTTTCCCATAGGATTGTTCACCCTATGGTTTTCCAATAAAGCACTTACTCATTTTTAAATAAATATTTGAAACTTTTAAATTTCAATACCTCGTCTTCAAACATGTGACCTAGCAATCTTCAAGGACTGAAGAGTTTGTGCCACCGTTTTTAAGACACTACTTACTGGTTTTACTTAGATCTCCCGTCTCCTCTTCCTCTCCTTCCTCCTCTTTCAACGTGAAAGTAATCTGCCCCTCCTCTTCCTCCTCTTTCAACGTGAAAGTAATCTGCCCCTCCTCTTCCTCCTCTTTCAACGTGAAAGTAATCTGCCCCTCTTCTTCCTCCTCTTCCAACGTATAAGTAATCTGCCCCTCTTCCTCTCCTTCCTTATCTTCTTTCAACGTGAAAGTAATCTGCCCCTCTTCCTCTCCTTCCTCCTCCTCTTTCAACGTGACAGTAATCTCCCCCTCCTCTTTCACTCTGAAAACTCCTTCCTCCTCCTCTTTTACTTCGAAAGCTTCTTTCTCTTCTGTCACAGTAACTTCTTTCTCTTCTTCTTTCACTGTAACAGCCTCGTCCTCTACTTCTTGTTTAACTGAAACAGCCTCATCCTCTACTTCTTGTTTAACTGTGACAGCCTCTTCTTCATTCTCCGTCCAGCAGACCTCTTCTTCATCAGCAGGAGTGGAGTAGCTTAGTGAACTCATGTTCGGGGATGTTAGCTCGCTAGCTACTTAGCATTAGCGATTAGCCTAGTGCAAAGCAAGCCAGCTACCTGACAAACAACGTAAATAGTACAGTAAATGGACCAACAAGTAAACAAAACAGAAATATGTTTAAAACACAGTGACTGATGTACATCAAAACAGCCTAAAAACATTTGATGTTTTCGGCTACGGAGGTGGCCGACCTACTGTTGTTTTACTGTCGAGGAAGTGTCCCGTCCACTACAATAGACGTCACACAAGCGGTATCGCCTGAAATATGCACATCGCCATCTGCTGACTGGAGTGGGTAACGCGGTTGTATTTATTTTATTTTGGGGGCCAAACGTTTGTTTAATAATCTAAGTGTAATATTTTATGTAAACGTACAAAGAGACGCGTGTGTTGGTGGATTAGTGCAGATTTTTTTTTAAATAAGAGAATTTAAATACTATACTACACAACAGTAGTAGGCCTGATTACCAACAATGACGAGACATCTACAGCAGGGGTGGGGACCCCCCAATCCTCAGGGGCCTGATTGATGTCACACTTTTTCTCCATCCCTAGCAAACACAGCTGATTAATCAAACTGCATTCTGAACTGAAGATCATGATTAGGTGATTATTGGAGTCAGGTGTGTTAGCTGGGGATGGGGGTAAAACTGTGACACCAATAAGACACCCGAGGACTGAAATTGCCCCCCCACCTCCCCGGCCTACGGGGATGAGGTGAGGGTCGTGGCGGAGTGGTGCCGGGGAAAATAATCTCTCCCTCGACGTCAACAAATCAAAAGAGCTGATGGTGGACTTCAGGAGACGGCACAGAGCCTCTATCCACGTCGACGGGACCGCAGCGAGGAAGGTGAAAAGCCTCAAGGTCCTCGGCGTCACTGACAATCTGAAATGGTCCAGACAGTGTGGTGAAGAAAGCGCAACTCTCCAGGACACCTAAAGCACCCGATGTCACAAAGGCCAAAAAGATCATCAAGGACATCAACGACCCGGGCCACGGCCTGTTCACCCCGCTATCATCCAGATGGCGAGGTCAGTACAGGTGCATCAAAGCTGGGACAGAGAGACTGTTAAACAGCTTCTATCTCAAGGCCTTCAGACTGATAAATAGCCATCACTAGCCAGCCCTGAACTTAGTCACTGTCACTAGCCGGCTACCACCCGGTTTACTCATCCCTGCACCTTAGAGGCTGCTGCCCTGTGAACATAGACATGGAATCACTGGGCACTTAAAAAAAGGGGAAACCAGTCACTTGAATAATGTTTAAATACTGTTGTACTCACTTCATATGTATATGTAACAGAATAATTTTAGACCGTGCCCTCGCCCGAACCAGGGACCCTCTGCACACATCAACAACAGTCACCCACGAAGCATCGTTACCCATCGCTCCACAAAAGCCGCGGCCCTTGAAGAGCAAGGGGGAATAACTACTCCAAGTCTCAGAGCAAGTGACATCACCGATTGAAACGCTATTTAGCGCGAACACCGCTAACTAGCTAGCTATTTCACATCCGTTACATCAATGCCACTCTGACATTGCTCATCCTAATATTTATGTATTTTTTAATTCAATTATTTTACTTTTAGATGTGTGTGTATTGTTGTGAATCATTAGATATTACTGCGCTGTTGGTTCTAGGAACACCAGCATATCGCTACACCCGCAATAATATCTGCTAAATATGTGTATGTGGCCAATACAATTAGATTTGATTTTATAGCACATCCATCCGCATGAGCATTTAAGCCCAAATTCTTGCAGCCTCTATCGCCGCACCAAACAAAAAATGTGTAACTTTCTCTTAGGAAAGATTAGCGACAGAGTGGCTTGACGACTCAAACTGAATTATTCCACTGTTCTATCGTTCGCTACAGACTTCAGTCTGAGACTGCCATCATTTAAATTGATTGTGGTGACGTCTAAATGAGGGGTGTTTTACAAAACAAAGTAATCAGCGATTGGCTCATCTCCAACCAATCAGAGTAGCAACATATTTCAAACCTCCACTCGGGGACCAATCAGAACAGTTAAAACGTGTTTCTGTTCTCGAAGTCGTCATGGAGGGACTCTGATCCAGATTCATTGCGGAGAACAAACGAGTGTATGTGGGCGTGGCGTAGCGTTTGGACGGAGCATGGAGATGGGTTAGCCGTCTGAAACAATAGAGTGCGCCTTGTTGTACTGTTGATGATTGTTCGGCAGCTTCTGCTGCTCTTTCGGCGTGGTGCAGGTGTACTACGTACTACGACTGGGGCCAGTTGTACTGTTAGAGGCCAGTTACATTAGACTTTGTTGTCATATCGTTTTCTTCACTGCATTGCAGGCAAAAGACCAATATTCATAAACATTCAACAATTTATTCGCATTTTCTATCTAATAAGGGATGTAAATAAAGAACGATAGCAAAAATTAGTTATGTAAAAATGATTTCATACTCCACATTTAGGGGGGGCCACAAGGGGGTCCAAAATTGATGTCACAGGGGCACTCCCCCCTCTCCAGAGATGTTCATCGAGTTCAAGTCCGGGCTCTGGATGGGCCACTCAATGACATTCAGAGACTTGTCCCGAAACCACTCCTGTGTTGTCTTGGGTGTGTGCTTAAGGTCATTGTCCTGATGGAAGGTGAACCTTCGCCCCAGTCTGAGGTCCTGTGTGCTCTGGAGCAGGTTTTCATCAAAAAATCTCTGTACTTTTCTCCAATGATCTTTTCCTCAAGCCTGACAAGTCTCCCAGTCCCTGCCACTGAAAAACATCCCCACAACATGATGCTGCCACCACCATGCTTCACTGTAGGGATGGTGCCAGGTTTCCTTCAGATGAGACACTTGGCATTCAGGCCAAAGAGTTAAATCTTGGTTTCATCAGACCAGAGAATCTTGTTTTTCATGATCTGAAAGTCCTTTAGGTGCCTTTTGGCAAACTCCAAGCTGGCTGTCATGTGCCTTTTTACTGAGGAGTGGCTTCCGTCTGGCCACTCTACCATAAAGGCCTGATTGGTGGAGTGCTGCAGAGATGGTTGTCCTTCTGGAAGGTTCTCCCATCTCCACAGAGGAACTCTGGAGCTCTGCCAGGAGTTCTTGGTCACCTCTTGGTCACCTCCCTGACCAAGGTCCTTCTCCTCAGTTCGGCCGGGCGGCCAGGTCTAGGAGTCTTGGTGGTTCCAAATGTCTTAAATTTAAGAATGATGGATCCAACTGTGTTCAATGCTGCAGACATTTTTTAGTATCCTTCCCCAGATCTGTGCCTCAACACGATCCTGTCTCGGAGTGCTACGGACAATTCCTATGACCTCATTGCTTAGTTTTTGCTTTGACGGAACTCTCAAGACAACTGGGAACTCTGGAAAAAAACAAGGTCAAATCACGATGTCTTCAGGTTGGAAAGTCGGGGGTCTATACACACACGTACACATGGATTTAGTGTTGTAGATATGTGGTAGTAGAGTAGAGGCCTGAGGACACACTTAATATGTTGTAGATATGTGGCAGTAGAGTAGAGGCCTGAGGGAACACACTTAATATGTTGTAGATATGTGGTAGTAGAGTAGGGGCCTGAGGGAACACACTTAATATGTTGTAGATATGTGGTAGTAGAGTAGGGGCCTGAGGGCACACAGTTTATATGTTGTAGATATGTGGTAGTAGAGGCCTGAGGGCACACACTTAATATGTTGTAGATATGTGGTAGTAGAGTAGAGGCCTGAGGGAACACAATATGTTGTAGATATGTGGTAGTGGAGTAGAGGCCTGAGGGAACACACTTAATATGTTGTGAAATCTGTTATGACTGTTTTGTAATGTTTAAAAAAAATGTAGAACTGCCTTCATTTTGCAGGACTCCAGGAAGAGTAGTGGGGATCAATAATAAATACAGAGGCTTGTGAAAGGCAAATTACTTATATATTTATGCACATTATGCAATATGAAAAGCATGATGAACAACAGAGGCTTTATACTTGTATCAAATCAAACGAAGCTCATCATCAAAACCCAACAGACACCTGATAGACACGATCAGGTCTCTAAATGAAACAGCAGGAACCTTATTCTGCTTTCATATACACAAATGGATTTCATAAAGATTAAACAAAAACACAAATGATCAGTCAAAAACTCAAGTCAGAACACAGCCTCTCTATTTTCTCATGTGATTTCAGGTCCTCTAACTGGGAAAATGTCTTTCCACAATGAGAGCAGTGGTATGTCTTCTCCTCCTCTGTATGTATTCTTTCATGCTTATTCAGCTGCCTTAACCAGTTAAATCTCTTTCCACACTGGGAGCAGTGGTAGGTCTTATCCCCGCCTGTGTGTGTCCTGTCATGCACAATCAGGGCTTCTAACTGGGTAAACCGCTTTCCACACAAGGAACATTGGAGTTTTTTTTGTGTGTGTATTCGCTCATGCGATTTCAGAGTCCCTAACCACCTAATACTTTTTCCACAATGGGAACAGGAGTAAGACTTCTCTCCAGAGTGTATTTGCTTATGACTTTTCAGGTAATCTAACCGAGTAAAACACTTCCCACACTGGGAACACTTGTAAGGCTTTTCTCCTGTGTGTGTTCGCTTGTGTGATTTCAGGTGTTGTGATCGGATAAAACTCTTCCCACACTGGGAGCACTGGTAAGGCTTTTCTCCTGTGTGTGTTCTCTTGTGTGATTTCAGTTGTTGTGATCGGATAAAACTCTTTCCACACTGGGAGCAGTGGTGTCGTCTCGCCGATTTGGACGTCTCTGGGTCTGGTTCCCCTGAAGGACTCTCGCTGCCACTCTCGCTGCCAGAGTGAGAGTCTGGTCGCTCTCCTGCTAAAAGACAAACAAACGATTTAGTTCAATCCTAAAACAGAGCCCTGATATGAAACCTCCATGTGATAAAACTATCTTCCTGTGTGGTTTAATGGGCTGTGTCTGTGCACCGGGGTTCAGTTGTTATTTTCTTTTGACCCGACGCATTAATAACATCCCAGGCAAATCATGATCTGTTGAATTGTTTATACTGTGTCCCTATCAAACAGCGACTGGACAAACATTATTAGGTATTACAGGTATTTATTTGTATTTCAGCATAATTGGGTTTTGTTCGGGTCCATTATCCTCCTTTTCTAGTCTAGTAGAATTGATTTGATATTTAGATTATGGATGTGAGGACGACGGTCCATACATTAAAAAGGACTAACATGTCAACTACAGAACTAAGCCAACCTCAGCGTGAGCTTTGGTTGTGAATGGTATGAACTTTGAACTCTTATTCACTACAGAAGTGAGACATCCTAGACGTTGAGTTAGCAACAGCAGCTAAAAACATGGGCTTGGAAAGGACAGACAGAGTATCCCGTCTACCACCTAACGACGACACTACAACGTTTCCCGTTCACCACCAGAGACACTCTTCAAAAGGACAAAGGACTCTGTTGGGCAACACGGCCATCCATCTACCACCAACCTATGGAAGCGCAGCTCAGAGTTAATATTTAATCGCATTTTTCTTTTCCAAATGGGTGGTAATTTAGAAGGCATAGGATATTGTATTTACGATAGCACAGCTTCTCCCTTTGTCTCTGTCTTCCCGCTCTTTCACTCAAACCCAACCCCCGTTCTTTGTATAACCAGCTGTCATATCTGCTCCGTCCGCCAGGGACGTTTTCCTTTATGACATCATTTGTAATCAAGGTATGATTCATTCTGTGTATAGTTAACTAATATCAGTGACGGCTGAAGTGTGTGCCAGTACTTTCCTATAATATTTTTTTTCAGGTCACACTCAAGTCATTACTTATGATATCCAGACGGATATCAATGTCTTGTTCAATTGAACTAATAAGTGAAATTGCCAGATTTACATCCTCAAATGGATCTTTTTAAATAATATCCAAATTGATGAGTTTTCTAAATAAGACATTGTAAACTTTTTCCAAACTAACCTAGATGAAACAACTTCTCAGGTTAATTAAAGGTTAATTCCCAAATAGCCTATACAGGTCTGGTTTATCATTAAATTGATCAATCAGTAAAATGTGATTTTTTGTAAAACCATTCAGTAATCCAGTACTGACAGAAGCCCTGCCTCAGCGGGAATCCCATGTGGCTTCGGCCTTAGGGAGAAGTGTACCAGTGTTGAATGTTCCCAACATTAGATCTACTGTTTACACTTATGATACCCAAATCAATGGAGATTGCATGGATTATCGTCTCAGTCAATTTAATAAGTTAAATTGTTGAACATACCTTAATGTTCTTCCAATCAAATGAGACACTTTTAAACTTCTCATATTAAACCTGGATGAAGCAACCTCTCAGGTTAATTCAAGTTTAATACCCAGGTAGGATTAATCATTGGCATTGATTAATTAATTCTATTTGCTTTTGCAAATTAATTCACGTCCAACTTTCACATTACTGGTCCGGTACTGATGGTTTGTCAACATCTATAATTAGATTAAACTTGTCTTTGCAGCTTCCAATGAATTCCAAACCCAAACTTTGAAAAAATTAGGAAAATTTTTCCTCACAATTGTTCTAATAATGTGCAAGCTATCAAAGGTGGTCACCACTCCTCCGCTAATTAGTGAACCTCCACCCATAAAAGGATTGATCTCTGACCTCAGCAGCGATACCAACCCTAATTATGCCATTAGTGAAAAAACAGCCGAAATTGCGAACAATCTCCAAAAATCAACCATCAAACACAGGCTTTGTGACGGTTCTCTCCACTTTAGCACTTATGTATCGCCATCAAAGGTTGGCATCGGTCCAATACCACAGTAAACAGCTGAAGCACGTGCCAGACGTGGCTAACACGAGGGCACAGGTGGAGAGAACTGAGCAACTATTGACAAAAGCAGGAACTGAAAACGTTCTGCTAGCCGAGGAACTGCGTTTGAAATCAGAACAATTAAAAGTAATCGCAAATACTTATGACGATGAACGAGCAGAAACTCTTCAACAAAATCGTTGTCTCCAGGAACAACTGGATTTAGCCAAAACTAAATACGATGTTGTCCACTTCAAACTCAATAAATCTGTTTGAGTTATCTACAAACAGGAGCGCGCAACTTGATAACATGCAGGCAGTTTAGTTGAACGTTACTCAGAGTAACACGGTTCTACTCAAAACGCTGCAGGCCAAAGACCATCAGTTAATGAACACAAGGACAAAGTTGGATGACAAATCAGCAGAACTCATTGAAGTCGCTGACCAAATGAATGATGAGAGAACTCAGGTGATGAAGATGGAAATATGAATGATGAGAGAACTCAGGTGATGAAGATGGAAATATGAATGATGAGAGAACTCAGGTGATGAAGATGGAAATATTGATTTCTAAGCAAGTGGAGGAAATCTCATCACTGAATCTCTCGCTCCGTACTCAAGACCTCTATCGGCCAACCATGACGGATACGTTTGATAACGAAAGGAGCAAATGCGACACTCACGTGTCCAAAATGAGTACTCTAAGTGCTCAAGTGGACTCTGCAATGCAGCAGAATACCACCCTTAGGTACCATCTGGAGGAAGTCCAGAATGGTCACGCTCTACATGTGTGACTATCCATCCAAGCAACCGGAGCCCGGTACTCAAAGGAGTGAAGACGATAGGTTTCAGACTTTGCCTCCATCATGTGTCCCTCAGTCTTCTCCTCTTGGCCATTCGGCACTGAGTAATATGGCGCCTCTTGGCCAACAAAGCCAAAGCTCTGCTTCTCCTCTTGGCCTTTTGGCTCCACTTTCCCCACAGGATGAAGCCAACCCTCTCCACCCGCTTGATGCGGAATACCTTGACAAACTCATCAAGAATTTCCCCACCTTTGACCCCGTTCCAGGTCAGCCAAACGATACTGAGACGTTCCTAGCTGACATAGAGGAAGCGTTGGGTAGCTACCCAAACGCTACGGGTTCTGACAGGGTTTACCTGTTGAAGAGAACGTCGACAAGGTTAATTCGCCTACAACAGCAACACGTGCTAAATGACTATGCTAAACTTGCCACAGCTTTGAAATTTGAATTCAGTGGTTCTGCGACTCGCAAACACGATAGCTCACTGGCGAACACGGTCAAACAAGCTCGGAACGAACACCCACAAGCTTACTATCATAGGCTTCGTTCAGCTTCCTTTGGTCTACTCACTGAAACAGGCATGGAAGACCTGTTACCATTTAAACAAATGTTTCTGTCGAATATGTACCCACCTTCATTACCTACTTGGGCCCTGCAGCCCACGTTGGCTTGCCCATCTTAAAACTCAGAGAGCTTGCAAGCACAGCTTTTGAGGCATCAAAAGCTCGCAAACGCTAAGAGCCCTGACCACTCGGTTTTGAAGTTTGACCAGGAGCACTCACTCCAGTTAGAGGATTATCAGGTATTGGAGCGCTGAGAGATGGCGCACAACAAGGGTTTCCACCACAAATCCAATAATCAACGCGGTCGACTGTAAAGTACGTCGCCATCAAAACGACTACCGCTACAATCGACCTGTTTGCTACGTTCCTGCACCCAACCCACACAAAGAGTCAGAGCACAAGGGTAACAAAGGGTTGAAGGATGATCAAAACGTAGACCAATGTTCTCCAGACGTTCTACTACGTGAAGAACTAAAGCGAGAAACATGTGAGAAAAGGGTAAAAGATAAGTCACAAGGACTAGACGGGGAATTACCAGACACCAGGTCTGCAGGAATTAACACCCATAGCAAGGACGTTAAAATAAAAAATTATCCCGCTCTCATTCGAGACCCTATCCAGGGCCCGCTTGATCAAGGAACAAGCCCACGGGCTTTGTCTATAGACTCTGATACAAAGGTTGCGAAGAAAAAGGTAATGTCTCCATGTTGGTAAGGTAATGGTCTCTAAGAGTTTACCACATCATTAAAGCCCATTCATGTCTCCATGTTGGTAAGGTAATGGTTCTCTAAGTGTTGACTACATCACTAAAGCCCACTCATGCCTCCATGTTGGTAAGGTAATGGTTCTCTAAGTGTTGACTACATCACTAAAGCCCATTCATGCCTCCATGTTGGTAAGGTAATGGGTCTCTAAGTGTTTACCACATCAATAAAGGTTTTCAAAAGTTTTAGCTATTTTGTCATTTCGGGATTGAAAGGCATTGTTGTTGAACACTCTATTAAAATATATATACTTTTAACAAATCACTTAATTTCAAAAGCTCGTTCACAATGTGACCGAGAAACCTAAAACCAATAGGATCGTTCACAGGGTAGGTTTTCCCATAGGATCGTTCACAGGGTAGGTTTTCCCATAGGATTGTTCACCCTATGGTTTCCCCAAAAAGCACTTACACGTTTATATATAAATATTAGTAACTTTACATTTTCAATACCTCGTCTTCAAGCATGTGACCTAGCAATCTTCAAGGACTGAAGAGTTTGTGCCCCCATATTTAAGACACTACTTACTGGTGTTACTCAGACCTCCCGTCTCCTCTTCCTCCTCTTCCAACGTGCCAGTAATCTTCCCCACCATCTTCACTCCGAAAACTTCTTTCTCTGTCACAGTAACTTCTTTATCTTCTTCTTTCACTGTAACAGCCTCATCCTCTACTTCTTGTTTAACTGTGACAGCCTCTTCTTCTTTCTCCGTCCAGCAGACCCCCTCTTCTTCAGCAGGAGTGGAGTAGCTAAGTGAACTCATGATCGGGGACGTTAGCTCGCTAGCTACTTAGCATTAGCGATTAGCCTAGTGCAAAGCTAACTTAGCAAGCCAGCTACCTGACAAACAACGTAAATATTAACCTTACATTAAATGGACCAACAAATAGACACGGCAGAAGTATGTTTAAAACACAGTGACTAATGTTTTCGGCAATGTTGGCTACGCAGGTGGCCGACCAAATGTTTGACTGTTTATGAAGTATCCCGTCCACTACAATAGACGTCACACAAGCGGTATCGCCTGAAATCTGCATATCGCCATCTGCTGACTGGAGGGGGTAACGCGGTAGTATTTATTTTATTTTGGGGCGGCAAAGATTTGTTTCATTGAAGTGTAATATTTTATGTAAACATACAGAGACGCGTGTGTTGATGGATGAGTGCAGATTTTGTAAAGAGAGAATTTAAATACTATAAGACACAACAGTAGTAGGCCGGATTACCAATGACGAGACATCTAGAAAGCTTGGACCAAGAGACTGAAAAACAGCTTCTATCTCAAGGCCATCAGACTGTTTACAACTGGTTACCGCTCGGTTACTCAACCCTGCACCTTAGAGGCTGCCGGCGTATGTACATAGACATGGAATCACTGGGCACTTAAAAAAAAGGGAAACTAGTCACTTTAATAATGTTTACATACTGTTGTACTCACTTCATATGTATATACTGTATTCTACTATATTCACTCTGCATTGCTCATCCTAATGTTTATATATTTCTTAATTCCATTATTTTACTTTTAGATGTGTGTTTATTGTTGTGAATCGTTAGATACTACTGCGCTGTTGGATCTAGGAACACCAGCATATCGCTACACCCGCAATAATATCTGCTAATTATGTGTATGTGGACAATACAATTCGATTTTATTTTACAGCACATCCGCATGAGCATTTAAGCCCTAGTTCATGCAGCTCTCTATCGCCGCACCAAACAAAAACATATGTCACTTTCTCTTAGGCCACTCTGTCGCTAAACTTTCCTGTCGGCTCATACTGAATTATTCCACTGTTCTGTCGTTCGCTACAGACTTCAGTCTGAGACTGCCGTCATTGAAGTCGATTTAATTAATTATTTGCTTACAAGTTTTTGTGTTTTGCTTTTGATGTCTTTTTACATTCTTTTTTTTCTGAATTTTTAAATATGTTTACATTCACAACTTTATTTTTCATTTTCACAACTTATTTCATTTTGAATTCAATACACATGGCGTGAATTTGACCCCATAGGGGGGAATTGAGAGCGGTTGTATGAAACCAATCAGTACATTTTATTTATTTTTTATTTTACCTTTATTTAACTAGGCTAGTCAGTTAAGAACAAATTCTTATTTTCAATGACGGCCTAGGAACAGGGGCAGAACGTCAAGCAAAGCTCTTCACCCTGCCAAGCTGCTCTTAATTGTTGCCTTTGATGAATTGTGGAACAGTCTTATTCCGTTAGTACTGTATGTTAGTTAGTTCGTACCTTAGTCACGTGCGATATCTCAGACAGCACTGGCCTGATTTTGACGAAACATGGGTGAATGATGCCTCTTGCCATTGAGATCTGGCATTTACAAAATTACATTGATTGGCCAGATGTTGGCGCTGTAACAAGATAAACCCATTTTAAAGTCCCATCTTATTCCATTTTGTTGAGGAACATTCCATTGTTAGTTAGTAATTCAACATAATTCAAGTGAAATTAGTGTTGTAAATATGTATGGTATAAATTACAGTGATCTGTCTTTGCAATTACAGTCTTCTTGTTAATTTCAGCCTCATATTTCTCTTTGGCTTTTGTTTGTCTGTCTTTCCTCTTGGTGGCATTCATACGTCTTTGTGTCAACAACTTGAAATGGAACCCCATTTAAATAGAAGCCTTTTCCCAACTGTTGTTTTCCTGTCAAAGGCTGGGCATCTGGTGAAGGTCAACAACATGATATATTACTATTAGAATGAAAGGCTGGGCATCTGGTGAAGGTCAACAACATGATATATTACTATTAGAATGAAAGGCTGGGCATCTGGTGAAGGTCAACAACATGATATATTACTATTAGAATGAAAGGCATCTGGTGAAGGTCAACAACATGATATATTACTATTAGAATGAAAGGCATCTGGTGAAGGTCAACAACATGATATATTACTATTAGAATGAAAGGCTGGGCATCTGGTGAAGGTCAACAACATGATATATTACTATTAGAATGAAAGGCTGGACATCTGGTGAAGGTCAACAACATGATATATTACTATTAGAATGAAAGGCTGGGCATCTGGTGAAGGTCAACAACATGATATATTACTATTAGAATGAAAGGCATCTGGTGAAGGTCAACAACATGATATATTACTATTAGAATGAAAGGCTGGGCATCTGGTGAAGGTCAACAACATGATACATTACTATTAGAATGAAAGGCTGGACATCTGGTGAAGGTCAACAACATGATATATTACTATTAGAATGAAAGGCTGAGCATCTGGTGAAGGTCAACAACATGATATATTACTATTAGAATGAAAGGCTGGGCATCTGGTGAAGGTCAACAACATGATATATTACTATTCGAATGAAAGGCATCTGGTGAAGGTCAACAACATGATATATTACTATTAGAATGAAAGGCATCTGGTGAAGGTCAACAACATGATATATTAATATTAGAATGAAAGGCATCTGGTGAAGGTCAACAACATGATATATTACTATTAGAATGAAAGGCTGGGCATCTGGTGAAGGTCAACAACATGATATATTACCATTAGAATGAAAGGCTGGGCATCTGGTTAAGGTCAACAACATGATATATTACTATTAGAATGAAAGGTTGGGCATCTGGTGAAGGTCAACAACATGATATATTACTATTAGAATGAAAGGCATCTGGTGAAGGTCAACAACATGATATATTACTATTAGAATGAAAGGCTGGGCATCTGGTGAAGGTCAACAACATGATATATTACTATTAGAATGAAAGGCTGGGCATCTGGTGAAGGTCAACAACATGATATATTACTATTAGAATGAAAGGCATCTGGTGAAGGTCAACAACATGATATATTACTATTAGAATGAAAGGCTGGGCATCTGGTGAAGGTCAACAACATGATATATTACTATTAGAATGAAAGGCATCTGGTGAAGGTCAACAACATGATATATTAATATTAGAATGAAAGGCTGGGCACACTTTTTTGTGTGGAAACAGTACAGAAGTTTCAGTATACCACCATTATACACTAACCTCTGGTGTAAATGGGACACGGGCACAGAAGGAGCGAAGGAGACGAGACCAAAAAAGGCAACATGAAAAACAAGCGGACAAAAAACAACGCTCATAAAAAATAAATAAAAAGATTTTGAATTTGATATATCGCACAGCCCTAGGTACAGAGAGTAAGTCGTCATTCAAAAAGCATGATAAACACCTTTACTTAACTAGGCAAGTCAGTTAAGAACAAATTCTTATTTTCAATGACGTCCTAGGAACAGTGGGTTAACTGCCTGTTCAGGGGCAGAACGACAGATGTACCTTGTCAGCTCGGGGGTACTTGCAACCTTCCGGGTTAAGAGCTTTGCTTGTCATTCGGCCCCTGAACAGGCAGTTAACCCACTGTTCCTAGGCTGTCATTCAGGGGCAGAACGACAGATTTGTACCTTGTCAGCTCGGGGATTTGAATTTGCAACCCTTCGGTTACTAGTCCAACGCTCTAACCACTAGGCTACCCTGCCGTCCCTACACTCTAACCACTAGGCTACCCTGCCGTCCCTACGCTCTAACCACTAGGCTAACCAGCCGCCCCTACACTCTAACCACTAGGCTACCCTGCCGCCTCTACACTCTAACCACTAGGCTACCCTGCCGTCCCTACACTCTAACCACTAGGCTACCCTGCCGCCCCTCCACTCTAACCACTAGGCTACCCTGCCGTCCCTACACTCTAACCACTAGGCTACCCTGCCGCCCCTCCACTCTAACCACTAGGCTACCCTGCCGTCCCTACACTCTAACCACTAGGCTACCCTGCCGTCCCTACACTCTAACCACTAGGCTACCCTGCCGCCCCATTATTGCACACAGAGTGATCCTATTAAACTTATGTGACTTATTAAGGACATTTTTTACTCCTGAACTTATTTTGGCTCGCCAATAACAAAGGGGTTGAATACTTATTGACTCAGGACATGTAAGCTTTTAATTTGTAAAAAAAATAAAAATATGAAATTTCACTTTGACAATTATGGGGTATTGTGTGGGGTATTGTGTGGGGTGTTGTGTGGGGTATTGTGTGGGGTATTGTGTGGGGTATTGTGTGGGGTATTGTGTGTCGGCCAGTGACACAAAATCTCACACGAATCAATGTTCTAATTCAGGCTGTAACACAACAAAATGTGGGGAAAAGTCAAGGGGGTGTGTATTTTCTGAAGGCACTGTATATTCTCCAAGAATCAATGGCTATATATCGTTCATTTAAAAGTTTTAAAAAAACTGCATGTACTAATCACAGGTTTCCCCTTTAACAATTCCTACAGTAGAGGATCCACCATAGTCATGTCTCTCTCCTGTGTGAACGAGAACATCAAAATGAGTAGTAAACTCCCTTTGATATTTTAAGTAGAACATATGCTTCAATATTGAATTTTAAAAGCCTGTTATACTAGATGAGGGGAACTTTAATATAGACAACATGGAGAATTCAATACATCTAATTGAAAAGTCCCTAAAATATATGAACCAATGGCAGATTGACCCTTTAACAATTCCTACAGTACTGAACAACATATTCAAATGTAGAACTTCAGTAGAATGCCCCTTTAAAACCACACATTAGTTCAACAACTGCATAGTTTGTGCCCCTGGTTTTAAGACAGTACTCACTGGTAATAATCAGATCTTCAGTCTCCTCCTCCATTCCTTCCTCCTCATCCTCTTTCACTCCCAAAACATCTTCCTCCTTTTCTTTTATTGAAATAGCCTCCTCTTCCTCTTTCACCCCAAAAGGTTCTTCCACTTTTTTAATTATAATATCCTCTTCTTTCAACATGACAAGCTCCTCGTCCTCCTTTTTAATTCTGAAAGATTCTACCTCTTCCTTCTTTCACTCCAAAAGGTTCTCTCTCTTCTTTCACTATATCATCCTCTTCTTCTTTCACTCCAAAAGGTTCTCTCTCTTCTTTCACTATATCATCCTCTTCTTCTTTCACTCCAAAATGTTCTCTCTCTTCTTTCACTATATCATCCTCTTCTTCTTTCACTCCAAAAGGTTCTCTCTCTTCTTTCACTATATCATCCTCTTCTTCTTTCACTCCAAAAGGTTCTCTCTCTTCTTTCACTATATCATCCTCTTCTTCTTTCACTTCAAAAGGTTCTCTCTCTTCTTTCACTATATCATCCTCTTCCTTCTTTCACTCCAAAAGGTTCTCTCTCTTCTTTCACTATATCATCCTCTTCTTCTTTCACTCCAAAAGGTTCTCTCTCTTCTTTCACTATATCATCTTCTTCTTTCACTCCAAAAGGTTCTCTCTCTTCTTTCACTATATCATCCTCTTCTTCTTTCACTCCAAAAGGTTCTCTCTCTTCTTTCACTATATCATCCTCTTCTTCTTTCACTCCAAAAGGTTCTCTCTCTTCTTTCACTATATCATCCTCTTCTTCTTTCAATGTGAAAGCCTCCTCTTCCTCCTTTTTCATTCTGAAAACGTCCTGCTCTCCTTTTATTGTAATATACTCCTCTTCTTCTTCTTTTACGACAATGTTCAGCCCCAGAGCTTCTTTCTCCGTCCAGCTAACGACCGCTTCTTTAGCAGGGGGCGAGTAATTTCGTGAGCTCATGGTCGGTGATGTGCCACCATACTGCCACCTAGAGGGGTGGTGTTGGAACAGTTATTAAAGTCGAGGTTGGTGATTTAACTTTAACCTGCAGTTATGGAACGTTTTCTCGCAAGTATCATTTTAATTGGCCGATTCCTCCCGATGACCCGGATGGAATCATGCCATCCTTCCTCAACCCCATAGGACAGGGATCATCAACTAGATTCAGCCGCATGACGAATTTTATTTTTCTTGAGCGGAATGTCGGGGGGCCGGAACAGAAATACAAATAATTTGTAGACGGCAAATGGACCTCCTTGCTTATATTTTTATTCGATCGCGTGTCTCTCTATTATGCTTGGGAATACTTGGGAACAGATTTCTTGAATTAAAATCACTTGGAGCTGGTGTTTTTACAGTCTTTCATGCCCCCCCTCACACAAAAAAAACATCCTCTTTTGTTTTTGTTGCTCAGAAATCTTTGGGGGCCAAATAAAACCAGGCCAAATTCGGCCGCAGGCTGCCGTGTGGGGGAACCCTGCCATAGGAAGTCCCACCCAGTTAATGACCTGGATGGAATCATGTGATACCTCCTTAACCAATAGGAAAGTCCCACCCAGTTGATGACCTGGATGGAATCAAGTGATACCTCCTTAACCAATAGGAAAGCCCCACCCAGTTAATGACCTGGATGGAATCATGTGATACCTCCTTAACCAATAGGAAAGTCCCACCCAGTTAATGACCTGGATGGAATCATGTGATACCTCCTTAACCAATAGGAAAGTCCCACCCAGTTAATGACCTGGATGGAATCATGTGATACCTCCTTAACCAATAGGAAAGCCCCACCCAGTTAATGACCTGGATGGAATCATGTGATACTTCCTTAACCAATAGGAAAGTCCCACCCAGTTGATGACCTGGATGGAATCATGTGATACTTCCTTAACCAATAGGAAGTCTCATCCAGTTGATGACCTGGATGGAATCATGTGATACCTCCTTAACCAATAGGAAAGTCCCACCCAGTTGATGACCTGAATGGAATCATGTGATACCTCCTTAACCAATAGGAAAGCCCCACCCGGTTGATGACCTGGATGGAATCATGTGATACCTCCTTAACCAATAGGAAAGTCCCACCCAGTTGATGACCTGGATGGAATCATGTGATACCTCCTTAACCAATAGGAAAGCCCCACCCAGTTGATGACCTGGATGGAATCATGTGATACCTCCTTAACCAATAGGAAAGTCCCACCCAGTTGATGACCTGCATGGAATCATGTGATACCTCCTTAACCAATAGGAAAGTCCCACCCAGTTGATGACCTGGATGGAATCATGTGATACCTCCTTAACCAATAGGAAAGTCCCACCCAGTTAATGACCTGGATGGAATCATGTGATACCTCCTTAACCAATAGGAAAGCCCCACCCAGTTAATGACCTGGATGGAATCATGTGATACTTCCTTAACCAATAGGAAAGTCCCACCCAGTTGATGACCTGGATGGAATCATGTGATACTTCCTTAACCAATAGGAAGTCTCATCCAGTTGATGACCTGGATGGAATCATGTGATACCTCCTTAACCAATAGGAAAGTCCCACCCAGTTGATGACCTGGATGGAATCATGTGATACCTCCTTAACCAATAGGAAAGTCCCACCCAGTTGACTGCTTTTTAATGGTGGAAATCCTCAATGTTCATGCCAAAATGTGTTCCATCTGTCTTAGAGTCCGACATCTCACTCTGTTTCTCATCTCTCTTCCCCAATTTAGATCAATTAGTCCTCTGTGTTTAGTTCACATAATATCATTTAAAAGTTTGCGTGAAGGTGTCTGTGATAGAATACAACAAATGTAGACATGAATAAATACATTTCTATAGCTTCCTAAATAGTTTTTAGAATGGTGGTGGAGTACCAAAATGGAGGCGCAGTGGCTTCAAAACAGCACCCCATTCCTCTCATCTAGTGTGTATATATATAAATCGTTGGTACCAATCCCCTCCCCCCAAACACACATTTCTCAACTCCCCCCGTTCTACTACCCAGGTCAGGTGTTGGAGGTCATTCCACACTCTGTGTTCTACTACCCAGGTCTGGTGTTGGATATTCCAGTCTCTGTGTTCTACTACCCAGGTCTGGAATTGGAGGTCATTCCACTCTCTGTGTTCTACTACCCATGTCTGGTGTTGGACATTCCACTCTCTGTGTTCTACTACCCATGTCTGGTGTTGGACATTCCACTCTCTGTGTTCTACTACCCAGGTCTGGTGTTGGACATTCCACTCTCTGTGTTCTACTACCCAGGTCTGGTGTTGGACATTCCACTCTCTGTGCTCTACTACCCAGGTCTGGTGTTGGAGGTCATTCCACTCTCTGTGTTCTACTACCCAGGTCTGGTGTTGGACATTCCACTCTCTGTGTTCTACTACCCAGGTCTGGTGTTGGACATTCCACTCTCTGTGTTCTACTACCCAGGTCTGGTGTTGGAGGACATTCTACTCTCTGTGTTCTACTACCCAGGTCTGGTGTTGGACATTCCACACTCTGTGTTCTACTACCCAGGTCTGGTGTTGGAGGTCATTCCACTCTCTGTGTTCTACTACCCAGGTCCGGTGTTGGAGGACATTCCACTCTCTGTGTTCTACTACCCAGGTCTGGTGTTGGACATTCCACTCTCTGTGTTCTACTACCCAGGTCTGGTGTTGGAGGTCATTCCACTCTCTGTGTTCTACTACCCAGGTCTGGTGTTGGACATACCATTCTCTGTGGATCTACAGTGTGCATTTTCTGATGTTTAATCAGATCTCTTAAATCAGAGTATCTCTTCTCACATTGATCACAGCTATAAGGCTTCTCTCCAGTGTGAGTTCTCTGGTGGGATTTAAGGTTGGTTGACTGAGTGAAACTCTTCCCACACTGATCACAGCTATAGGGTTTCTGTCCTGTGTGAGTTCTCTGGTGTGATATCAGGTTATTTGACTGAGCAAAACTCTTCCCACACTGATCACAGCTATAGGGTTTCTGTCCTGTGTGAGTTCTCTGGTGTGATATCAGGTTATTTGACTGAGCAAAACTCTTCCCACATTGATAACAGCTATAAGGCTGCTCTCCTGTGTGAGTTCTCTGGTGTAGTAATAGTCCCCTTGACGTGGTTAAGCTTATTCCACAGTCAGAGCAGTGGTAATGCTTCTCTCCCGTGTGTATCCTCTGGTGTGCAGTCAGGTTAGCTGAGGTAGCAAAACTCTTCCCACATTGATCACAGCCATAAGTTTTCTCTCCTGTATGAATTCTCAGGTGTGATTTCAATGAATGTGATCTGGAGAAAGTCATGCCACACTGTGAGCAGCGATAAGGTTTCTCTCCGGTGTGGATTCTCTGGTGTATTTTAAGTTCTGACGAAGAGGTGCATCTCTTCCCACATTGACCACAGTTGAAAAGCTTCTCACCTGTGTGAATTCTCAGGTGTAATTTTAGTGAATCTGATCTCGAGTAACTCTTCCCACAGTCGGAGCAGCGGGGCGGTTTCTTCCCTGTAGGTGCCCGCCGGTGTTTAATGAGGTGTTCTGATGTGGAGAGGCTCTTCTCTGCTTCCTCAGAATCAGGATGTTGTTGAGGCTCCCCGGATGATCCACGTCTCTCTCCTGTGTGAACGACAAAGTCAGACGGTCAATGACGTGAATGATGAAATTATTTTACAAACTTTGGACAATTGTCTTCTAAGTATTTTTTGGGGGGGTTTGTTTTTGGTCCACCAGTCACCGTGGCAGGCAGATTGAAGGAGAAAAAAAAAAAAAAAAACGACCATCCAAAATATTTTTTTTCCGCTATGACTACAAAATAATAAATAAAAATGAATAAGCATTCTTTGTCATTGTTGTAAACCAAGACATGTAAGTATGAAGTAATGTGGTATGTTACTCAATGTCATTTCATTTTTGTGACATGAGTCTTTTAACCAATGTGGGTTAAAATAATTAATTTGGACACAATAGTAATGATGAACAGTTGTACAAGTGAACATCAAGAATCAGCAAAGTGCCTCCATATCACTACACACCACACCGTCCTGACAGATACAATGCTGATTGATGCAGTTGACTTATTATTATAGTTCTACGCTGACATGTATCACAAGGAGCACATGTGATCCTACGTTTATAGTTAGGAGCACACAAATATATTTAGGAGCACACAAATATATTTAGGAGCACATGTGATCCTACGTTTATAGTTAGGAGCACACAAATATATTTAGGAGCACACAAATATATTTAGGAGCACACAAATATATTTAGGAGCACATGTGATCCTACGTTTATAGTTAGGAGCACACAAATATATTTAGGAGCACACCAATATATTTAGGAGCACACAAATATATTTAGGAGCACATGTGATCCTACGTTTATAGTTAGGAGCACACAAATATATTTAGGAGCACATGTGATCCTACGTTTATAGTTAGGAGCACACCAATATATTTAGGAGCACATGTGATCCTACGTTTATAGTTAGGAGCACACAAATATATTTAGGAGCACATGTGATCCTACGTTTATAGTTAGGAGCACACAAATATATTTAGGAGCACACCAATATATTTAGGAGCACACCAATATATTTAGGAGCACACAAATATATTTAGGAGCACACAAATATATTTAGGAGCACATATGATCCTACGTTTATAGTTAGGAGCACACAAATATATTTAGGAGCACACAAATATATTTAGGAGCACATGTGATCCTACGTTTATGGTTAGGAGCACACAAATATATTTAGGAGCACACAAATATATTTAGGAGCACATGTGATCCTACGTTTATAGTTAGGAGCACACCAATATATTTAGGAGCACATGTGATCCTACGTTTATAGTTAGGAGCACACAAATATATTTAGGAGCACATGTGATCCTACGTTTATAGTTAGGAGCACACAAATATATTTAGGAGCACACCAATATATTTAGGAGCACACCAATATATTTAGGAGCACACAAATATATTTAGGAGCACACAAATATATTTAGGAGCACATATGATCCTACGTTTATAGTTAGGAGCACACAAATATATTAAGGAGCAGACAAATATATTTAATAGCACATGTGATCCTACGTTTATGGTTAGGAGCACACAAATATATTTAGGAGCACACAAATATATTTAGGAGCACATGTGATCCTACGTTTATAGTTAGGAGCACACAAATATATTTAGGAGCACACAAATATATTTAGGAGCACACAAATATATTTAGGAGCACACAAATATATTTAGGAGCACACAAATATATTTAGGAGTACAACTAAAGTATGAGTCTTTTAATGACATGTTTTTTTTGTTGGGTTGATCCAGTTTCAGTGAAGCACAATTTTCCCCTCAAATAGGTGTCGTTAGGATAGACCAAAAATGTTCAGCTGTCCCTTTAAGGCGTGGTCCGATACCGTGGTAACAGGGTACTGGGTGTGTCTTTAAGTGATAGATGAGGATGGTGATCTCTGATGTCTCTTCAGTGGGAGCAAACTAACTGACATTGAATGATAATCTCTGTTGTCTCTTCAGTGGGAGCAAACTAACTGATATTGAATGATAATCTCTGTTGTTTCTTCAGTAGCAGCAGAGAGTGGGAGCAAACTAACTGATATTGAATGATAATCTCTGTTGTTTCTTCAGTGGGAGCAGAGAGTGGGAGCAAACTAACTGACATTGAATGATAATCTCTGTTGTTTCTTCAGTGGGAGCAAACTAACTGATATTGAAAAACAACCTAGTGAGTAAACAAAACGATGAATGTCCCCCCGCATTGTAAGATGTTATAAGTGTATGTTTCTACATGGCCATCGTTGGTCTGAGGTTTTAGGTATCTGTAGAAGCACTTTGTAAGATGTTATAAGTGTTTGTTTCTACATGGCCATCGTTGGTCTGAGGTTTTAGGTATCTGTAGAAGCACTTTGTAAGATGTTATAAGTGTTTGTTTCTACATGGCCATCGTTGGTCTGAGGTTTTAGGTATCTGTAGAAGCACTTTGTAAGATGTTATAAGTGTTTGTTTCTACATGGCCATCGTTGGTCTGAGGTTTTAGGTATCTGTAGAAGCACTTTGCTGATGTAAAAAAAAAAAAAGCTTTTTAAAATACATTTGATTGATTGATGTCTTTAGAAAACGTTACTTAGTGTATTAAAGTAGTCAATGCTTTGCTTTGCTACTATTAAATATCACCTGGGCCGGCTACTATTAAACATCACCTGGGCCGGCTACTATTAAATATCACCTGGGCCGGCTACTATTAAATATCACCAGGGCCGGCTACTATTAAATATCACCAGGGCCGGCTACTATTAAATATCACCAGGGCCGGCTACTATTAAATATCACCAGGCCGGCTACTATTAAATATCACCAGGGCCTGCTACTATTAAATATCACCTGGGCCGGCTACTATTAAATATCACCAGGGCCTGCTACTATTAAATATCACCAGGGCCGGCTACTATTAAATATCACCAGGGCCTGCTTCTATTAAATATCACCAGGGCCTGCTACTATTAAATATCACCAGGGCCTGCTACTATTAAATATCACCAGGGCCGGCTACTATTAAATATCGCCTGGGCCGGCTACTATTAAATATCGCCAGGGCCGGCTACTATTAAATATCACCAGGGCCGGCTACTATTAAATATCACCAGGGCCTGCTACTATTAAATATCACCTGGGCCGGCTACTATTAAATATCGCCTGGGCCGGCTACTATTAAATATCACCTGGGCCAGCTACTATTAAATATCACCTGGGCCGGCTACTATTAAATATCACCAGGGCCGGCTACTATTAAATATCACCAGGGCCGGCTACTATTAAATATCACCTGGGCCGGCTACTATTAAATATCACCAGGGCCTGCTACTATTAAATATCACCAGGGCCGGCTACTATTAAATATCACCAGGGCCTGCTACTATTAAATATCACCAGGGCCGGCTACTATTAAATATCACCAGGGCCGGCTACTATTAAATATCACCAGGGCCAGCTACTATTAAATATCACCAGGGCCAGCTACTATTAAATATCACCTGGGCCGGCTACTATTAAATATCACCAGGGCCTGCTACTATTAAATATCACCAGGGCCTGCTACTATTAAATATCACCAGGGCCTGCTACTATTAAACATCACCAGGGCTTTATTGGTCCAGGTAGTAGGTTAGCTAGTCTCCAGTTGCTAATAGTTAACCGGTAGCTACCTGGTTAGCAAGCTAGCTAGCTTTATTGGTTCAGGTAGTAGGTTAGCTAGTCTCCAGCATCTCCGGTAAAACCCCATTATTACCGCTTAACTATTCATCCTTTCAACATTCAGTTCCGTTGCAGAAGAGGGGAAAGTGGACGGTCCTCAGCCTTGCCGTAGCTACCGTTGGCTGTGCTCTGTGGTGATGGCACCATACTGCGATGCTGCATTCAACTGCACCGGTGAAACATGCAGTGCAAAAAAAAAAATCTGTTTAAGTGTTATAACAACCCGTGGCTAAGTTTTTTTGTTATTTGGAATTATTAAATACTTTTTGATTAGGGTTGCACATATTATGCACATCTGCAAGCATTGCAGCAAAGGACAGATATTAGGAAATGTATCTCTTTTGTTGTAATATGTTAAAAGGCTGTATACAGAATTCTATGTACATGCGTGGACATTACAAAGGGCCATATGTTTTCTAATAAATCAATGGCCAGTTTGGGCCAGTTATTTGCACGGTTTTCTGTTATAACAAACATAATAGGCTATGATAAATATTATAATATATAATATGGCAAATTAGTTGTTTTATCAATATGTCCTGTCTGCTGATTGAGTTTGACAGGGGGGGCAGTATTGAGTAGCTTGGATGAATAAGGTGCCCAGAGTAAACTGCCTGCTACTCTGTCCCAGATGCTTATATATGCATATTATTAGTAGTATTGGATAGAAAACACCCTGAAGTTTCTAAAACTGTTTGAATGATGTCTGTGAGTATAACAAAACTCATATGGCAGGTGAAAACCTGAAATAAATCCAATCAGGAAGTGGGAAATCTGAGGCTTGTATTTTTTGAATTTTTTAAACTCAGCCCCTATTGCAGATACAGTGGGATATTGGTTATGTTGCGGTCACGACAGAGTTAGCTCTCGTTCCATTGCTTTTCTACAGACAATGGAATTCTCAGTTTGGAACATTATTGAACATTTATGATAAAAACATCCTAAAGATTGATTCTATACTTAGTTTGAAATGTTTCTACGACCTGTAATATAACTTTTTGAACTTTTCGTCTGACGTTCGGCTGGACCTGAACGAGCGCTTGGATTTGTGTACTAAATGCCCTAACAAAAGAAGCTATTTGGGCATAAATTATGGACATTATCGAACAAATCAAACATTTATGGAGGAACTGGGATTCCTGGGAGTGCATTCTGATGAAGATCATCAAAGGTAAGTGAATATTTATAATAATAATAATAATATAATATATAATATAATAATATATATATAATAATAATAATATTTATAACGCTATTTCTGACTAATGTTGACTACCCAATATGGCGGATATCTTTTTGGCTGCTTTATTGTCTGAACGCTGTACTCAGATTATGGTTTGCTTTTTCCGTAAAGTTTTGTTTAAATCTGACACAGCGGTTGCATTAAGGAGAAGTACATCTCTAATTCCATGTGTAACACTTGCATTTTCATCAACATGATGAGTATTTCTGTACATTTTTGTAAATTGATGTGGCTCTCTGCAAAACCACTGCATGTTTTAGAACTACTGAACGTAACGTGCCAATGTAAAATTAGAT
Source organism: Oncorhynchus mykiss (assembly GCF_057628025.1). Classification (NCBI taxonomy): domain Eukaryota; kingdom Metazoa; phylum Chordata; class Actinopteri; order Salmoniformes; family Salmonidae; genus Oncorhynchus; species Oncorhynchus mykiss. Next base: position 4,779,939 of record NC_143034.1, read on the forward strand.
TTTTTAAAATATAAATATGCACTTTAGCGAACAAAACATACATGTATTGTGTAACATGAGTGTGAGTGTCATCTGAGTGTCATCTGATGAAGATCATCAAAGGTTAGTGATACATTTTTATCTCTATTTGTGCTTTTTGTGATGCCTCTTTGGCTGGAAAAATGGCTGGGTTTTCTGTGACTTGGGGGTGACCTAACATAATCGTTTGTGGTGCTTTCGCTGTAAAGCATTTTTGAAATCAGACACTGTGGCTGGATTAACAATAATTGTATCTTTAAAATGGTGTAAAATACTTGTATGCTTGAGGAATTGTAATTATGAGATTTTTGTTGTTTTGAATTTGGCCGCCCTGCACTTTCACTGGCTGTTGGCGAGGTGGGACGCTCCCGTCCCACATGTCTCAGAGAGGTTAAAGCCACACTGTAAGATACAAATCAGCAGTGGGCCAACAATGCAAATGTAAACAATGGAACAAATGCATCACATCCAAATATCACTTGATTATCTGTAGTGCTGGAGGAATGACACACCCAGATAAACACAAAGAGTTTTAAAAAAGGACAATTCAAGTTTAAGAAATGACCATTTAAACACATGGTATGCTCTATATTCAAACTGACAGACTCCATATTCAATTCATGTTTTCTAATAAAAACAAACAAATATATGTTTGAGTACACTTTGCACCATTTAATTTCATGTGGTATAAACAGGTAAACACATTATCAGTCAACATAAGACAATGGGAGAACTGTGTATGTTCTCTGATGAATTTTAAGTTAATGTGAAGTGAAATATCAATATACCCACTAGGAGAAGAAATTAAGTCAATGTGATGTGAAATATAACAATTTACAAACTAGGGGAAGGCGTCTTCCCTCCTGCGTGGATTCTCACGTGACTTTTAAGTGACCGTGATGAGGAATAGGTCTTTCCACAGTCTGAGCATTGGTAAGGCTTTTCTCCTGTGTGGATTCTCTCATGCACTTTCAGGTGTGCTAACTGGGTAAAACTTTTTCCACACTGGGAGCACCGATGAGGCTTATCTCCTGTGTGTGTCCTCTCATGTCTTTTCAGGTTCCCTAACTCTGTAAAACCCTTTCCACACTGGGAGCAGTGGAAAGGCTTTTCTCCTGAGTGTATTCTTTTATGTTTTTTCAGGTTCCCTAACCGTGTAAAACTCCTTTCACACTGGGAGCAGTGGAAATTCTTATCACCTGTGTGTATCCTCTCATGTCTTTTCAAGCTTGCTAACAAGGAAAAACTATTTTCACACTGGGTGCATTGGAAAAGCGCATCTCTTGTGTGGATCCTCTCATGTCTTTTCAGGCTTGCTAACAAGGAAAAACTCTTTCCACACAGAGAGCATTGGTAAGGCTTCTCCCCTGTGTGCATTCTCTCATGTGCTTTCAGGTGCCCTAACTCTGCAAAACTCTTTCCACACTGGGAACATTGAAATGGCTTCTCTCCTGTGTGCAATGTCCTATGCACTTTCAGGGACCCTAACCGGGTAAAACTCTTTCCACAGTGGGAGCAGTGGTGTCGTCTTGCTGATTTGTACGTCTCTGGTTCCTCTGAGTCTGGTCTTTCTCCTGCCAAAAGACAGAGTATTTATTTAAGTAGAGAGAGACCTGAATGAAACCTCCATGTGACAAAACTGACTTCCTTTGAAGTTGAATCCAAATCAGAGCCAGGTTTCCAATCATTTAGTAATTTTAACAATTATTTGTTTTTAAAAACAACTGTAGAACATGGTGCTTGCACTGCCACAGGCCTACTTCTATGTGTAATCAGGCCAGGTAGCCTACAGGTCTACTTCTATGTGTAATCAGGCCAGGTAGCCTACAGGCCTACTTCTATGTGTAATCAGGCCAGGTAGCCTACAGGCCTACTTCTATGTGTAATCAGGCCAGGTAGTCTACAGGCCTACTTCTATGTGTAATCAGGCCAGGTAGCCTACAGGCCTACTTCTATGTGTAATCAGGCCAGGTAGCCTACAGGCCTACTTCTATGTGTAATCAGGCCAGGTAGCCTACAGGCCTACTTCTATGTGTAATCAGGCCAGGTAGCCTACAGGCCTGCTTTTATGTGTAATCAGGCCAGGTAGCCTACAGGCCTACTTCTATGTGTAATCAGGCCAGGTAGTCTACAGGCCAACTTCTATGTGTAATCAGGTCAGGTAGCCCACAGGCCTACTTCTATGTGTAATCAGGCCAGGTAGCCTACAGGCCTACTTCTATGTGTAATCAGGCCAGGTAGTCTACAGGCCTACTTCTATGTGTAATCAGGCCAGGTAGCCTACAGGCCTACTTCTATGTGTAATCAGGTCAGGTAGCCTACAGGCCTACTTCTATGTGTAATCAGGCCAGGTAGCCTACAGGCCTGCTTTTATGTGTAATCAGGCCAGGTAGACTACAGGCCAACTTCTATGTGTAATCAGGCCAGGTAGCCTACAGGCCTACTTCTATGTGTAATCAGGTCAGGTAGCCTACAGGCCTACTTCTATGTGTAATCAGGCCAGGTAGCCTACAGGCCTGCTTTTATGTGTAATCAGGCCAGGTAGACTACAGGCCAACTTCTATGTGTAATCAGGCCAGGTAGCCTACAGGCCTACTTCTATGTGTAATCAGGTGAGTGTCTTTACTCAAGATTGACAGGAGCGCTCAAAAAAAAACTTGTAAACGCAATGAAATAAACACTAACTAGCCTAGACAGTGCTCTCGGCAAACAACGTGTCCATGACAACGGTAAGACTGTAGTAACATAGTGAACGCATTAACAGAAATTAGCTAAACCAAACTAACATTGTATATTAGAAATGATGGTAATTAACGGTAAATATACTACTGGTGATACTAGCGTGACATCAATACTACGCATGTCAGTCTCTCTCTTGGCTGAGAGTTGAGGAGAGACTGACTACATCACTTCTTCTTTTTAGAAGAAACATTCATGTGTTGAAAATACCAAACTGTTTTGCATAGTCAACTTCCACACAGCTCTGACACACACACTTATCCCACCAGACATGCCCCCAGGGGTCTTTTCATAGTCAACTTCCACACAGCTCTGACACACACACTTATCCCACCAGACATGCCCCCAGGGGTCTTTTCATAGTCAACTTCCACACAGCTCTGACACACACACTTATCCCACCAGACATGCCCCCAGGGGTCTTTTCATAGTCAACTTACACACAGCTCTGACACACACACGTACCCCACCAGACATGCCCCCAGGGGTCTTTTCATAGTCAACTTCCACACAGCTCTGACACACACACTTATCCCACCAGACATGCCCCCAGGGGTCTTTTCATAGTCAACTTCCACACAGCTCTGACACACACACTTAGCCCACCAGACATGCCACCAGGGGTCTTTTCATAGTCAACTTCCACACAGCTCTGACACACACACTGATCCCACCAGACATGCCACCAGGGGTCTTTTCATCAAACCCCAAATCCAGAACAAATTCAAGAAAGCGTACAGTATTATATAGGACCCTTATTGCGAGGAACTTCCTTCCATCTCATATTGTTCAAATGAACAGCAAACCTGGTTTCAAAAAACAGATAAAGCAACACCTCTCCCCTATTTGACCTAGGTAGTTTGTGTGTATGCATTGATATGTAGACTACGTGTGCCTTTTACAAAATGTATGTAGTTCTGTCCTTGAGCTGTTCTTGTCTATTGATGTGCTGTATTATGTGTCATGTTCTGTGTGGACCCCAGGAAGAGTAGCTGCTGCTTTTACAACATCTAATGGGGATCCTAATAAAATACCAAATACCATCCCCGCGGCCTCCGCAATGGATTAGTCCACTCAGGCAGGCCTCTACAATGGATTAGTCCACTGAGACAGACCTCTACAATGGATTAGTCCACTTTGACAGACCTCTACAATGGATTAGTCCAATCAGACAGACCTCTACAATGGATTAGTCCACTCAGACAGACCTCTACAATGGATTAGTCCAATCAGACAGGCCTCTACAATGGATTAGTCCACTCAGACAGACCTCTATAATGGATTAGTCCACTCAGACAGGCCTCTATAATGGATTAGTCCAATCTGACAGGCCTCTACAATGGATTAGTCCACTCTGACAGGCCTCTACAATGGATTAGTCCACTCTGACAGGCCTCTACAATGGATTAGTCCACTAAAACAGGCTTATACAAGGGATTCATCCATTCAGACAGGCCTGAATCAGCCAGGTGTCTCGTGTGCCATACTTTAAAAAAATATTTATATATACTTGCCACTGCTTGACTAAAATAATCTCGGTCGACCAACAGTCTTTCGACCAAACAATTGACCAGACGACTAAATGGGGTCAGGCCTCTACTCTAAAGGCTCCACAACCCGCCACACATATGGCGTCTCCGACCACATTTTCAGATCAACCATAAAATGAACGTAATACTTATATTAGTCTCTGCCGGCAGCTATTCACCTGACTGACATCTAGAAATGACCAGATATTCACCTGACTGACATCTAGAAGTGACCAGGTATTCACCTGACTGACATCTAGAAGAGACCAGCTATTCACCTGACTGACATCTAGAAGTGACCAGGTATTCACCTGACTGACATCTAGAAGTGACCAGGAATTCACCTGACTGACATCTAGAAGTGACCAGCTATTCACCTGACTGACATCTAGAAGTGACCAGGTGTCATTTGTTTGTTTAGGGGATCCACCTGCTGCAAACAAGGTAAAATAAAATAAAAGTATGTCATTGACAGTAATGCAAATTAATACAAATAGTAGAATTATGCCATACTTTTATTTTGAAGGCTAACCGCAAAGTCCACTAATGCGGCTAATCTTTATTGTGGCTAGCTTCACATAGATGGGTCCAACCACCATTAATCACATAAGAACTGCCTTATAAATTGGGGTTATTTTAGATGATGACACCGAGCTATACAGTTAGCTAGCTAACTATAGCTACTGAAACAGATTGTCGTTATGCTATGTTTTTTGGGGGAAGAACATTGTTTGCAACCATGAGCTGCCTAGCTTTTTTTTTAATGTCCAGCACTGTAGGTGCCCGAGACAACTTTACCAGCATCATAGTATCGATGAATCGTTGTGACATATGAAATAGAGTGATAGTGTAATCAATGTGTAACGACTATGTAAAAAAAATGTATGAACACGTTAAAATATTATGTGACGTGTCATATTCAGGTCCTGATTGGTCAACAAGCTTATTGGACACATCAAATAGTGTTATTTGACCCAAACGGCGTTCCATAGTATGAGAAATCCTGGTTGAGAATGAAACGACTGAACAACGAAACAGCAAGTAAGTGAGAAATAGGTTTTGATTATGTTTTACTGGTAATGGGGACATACGTAAATGCCAACAAAATAACTTTTTATTTTATTTAACTAGGCAAGTCAGTTAAGAACAAATTCTTATTCACAATGACCGCCTACCATGGCCAAACATCTTACGACACTGGGCCAATTGTGCGCCACCCTATGGGACTCCCAATCACGGCCGGATGTGATACAGCCTGGATTCGAACCAGGGACTGATGCCTCTTGCACTGAGATGCAGTGTCTTAGACCATCCGCAATGAGCTAAAGGCTAGAGCTGCCGCTGTCAAGGAGCGAGACACTAATCCGGAAGCTTTTGAGAAATCCTGCTATGCAATACAAGATTAAGATTGAATCCTACTACACCAGCTCTGATGCGCGTCGGATGTGGCTTGCAAACTATTACAGACTGCACAGGGAAACCCAGCCGCGAGCTGCCCAGTGACGCGAGCCTACCAGACGAGCTAAATGCCTTTTATGCTCGCTTTGAGGCAAGCAACACTGAAGCATGCATGAGAGCACCAGCTGTTCCTGGATGACTGTGTGATGAGGCTCTCCGTAGCCGATGTGAGCAAGACCTCTAAATAAGTCAACATTCACAAGGCTGCGGGGCAAGACGGATTACCAGGAAGTGTACTCAGTAAATGCGTGGACAAGGACATCCCTGCCAGCCAAACCCTCCCCTAACCCGGACAACGCTGGGCCAATTGTGCGCCGCCCCAGGGGTCTCCCGGTCGGACTGGACTCGAACCCAGAATCTCTATCGTTATTGTTATTTTATTGTGTTACTTTGATATATATTTTTTACTTTAGTTTATTTAGTAAATATTTTCTTAACTCTTTTTCTGTTGCTTCATTGTTTGTTAAGGGCTTGTCAGTGAGCATTTCACGGTGAGATCTACACCTTTTGGAATCGGCACATGTGACTAATAATATTTGATTTGATTCCGTCTGCGTTGCTTGCTGTTAAAGCATAGAAAATATGGGGGGGGGGGGGGGGGGGGGGTCGAAGTTTGGTGTAAGTTTGTGGTAGGCTATATACAATTAATTTAAAAGTAAAAAATGCATGTCCCTTTAACAATTCCTACAGTACTGAACAATATATTCATGTGTAGAACTCCAGTAGAATGCCCCTTTAAAACCACACATTAGTTTAACAAGGGTAGTTTATGCCCCTGTTTTTAAGCCAATACTCACTGGTGTTAATCAGATATTCTGTCTCCTCCTCCTCTCCTTCTTCCTCTTTTATTGAGAGAGCCCCCTCCTCCTCCTCTCCTTCCTCCTCCTCTTTTATTGAGAGAGCCCCCTCCTCCTCCTCTCCTTCCTCCTTCTCTTTCATTGAGAGAGCCCCCTCCTCCTCCTCTCTAAAAGGTTCTTCCTCTTCTTTTACTGTCACATCACCCTCTTCCTCTTTCAATGAGATGGCCTCTTCCTCCTTTTTAATTCTTAAAGGTTCTACCTCCTCTTCCTCCTTTTTGATTCTTAAAGATTCTACCCCCTCTTCCATGCTGATATCCTCATCTTCCTCCTTTTTAATTCTTAAAGGTTCTACCTCCTCTTCCTCCTTTTTGATTCTTAAAGGTTCTATCCCCTCTTCCACGCTGATATCCTCAACTTCCTCCTTTTTAATTCTGAAAGCATCCATCTCTTCCTCTTCCACTGTGCCAGCCTCTATCCACTCTTCCTCTTTCACTGTGCCAGCCTCTATCCACTCTTCCTCTTTCACTGTGCCAGCCTCTATCCACTCTTCCTCTTTCACTGTGCCAGCCTCTATCCACTCTTCCTCTTCCACTGTGACAGCCTGTATCCCCTCTTCCTCTTCCACTGTGACAGCCTGTATCCCTTCTTCCTCTTCCACTGTGACAGCCTGTATCCCCTCTTCCTCTTCCACTGTGACAGCCTGTATCCCTTCTTCCTCTTCCACTGTGACAGCCTGTATCCCCTCTTCCACTGTGACAGCCTCTATCCCCTCTTCCTCTTCCACTGTGCCAGCCTGTATCCCCTCTTCCTCTTCCACTGTGCCAGCCTGTATCCCCTCTTCCTCTTCCACTGTGACAGCCTGTATCCCCTCTTCCTCTTCCACTGTGCCAGCCTGTATCCCCTCTTCCTCTTCCACTGTGACAGCCTGTATCCCTTCTTCCTCTTCCACTGTGACAGCCTGTATCCCCTCTTCCTCTTTCACTCCTAAAGTGTCTTTCTCTTCTTTAACTGTAACATCCTCCTCTTTCGATGTGAGAACGTCCTCTTCCCGTTTCATTCCACAAGGTTCTTTCTCTTTTTTAAATGTTATAGCATTCTCTTCCTCCTGCTTAAATCTAAACACGTCTTCATCTCCTTTCATTGCAATATCCTCATATTCTTCTTTCACGACAAAGTTCAGCCCCAGAGATTATTTCTCCGTGCAACTGACCTCTTCTTCTTTAGCAGGGGTGGAGTAGCTAAGTGTGCTCATGGTCAGGGCATGTCAGCTAGCGACTAGCCTAGTGCTTGGCTCAGAAATAACCTTAACCTTATTTGCAAATGTAACAAGTAAATTATGTTAATTTAACCAGTAGATACTCAAACATAATTGTGTTTAAAACACTGAGATGAATATATACAAACAATGGCAAAATAAGCTTCAATATTACGTTTTGTGTTGGCTAGCGAGAAAGTTGAATCAGTAACCGTGTTGTTATTGAAGTGTCCTTTCCCGTCCACTAGATTATACGTCACGGCAAGAGGCACAATCTGAAAGACGCACGTCGCCAACTGCTGACCGGAGTGGGTAACGCAGTTTAGAAAAATATTCACTACGTTGTTTATTCTGTCGTAAGTCATTGCAAAACAACCAGAGCTCATGTTTTCTCTTACTTCTTACCAGTACTTTTCTCTATGCAATTAAATTGTTTATTTTATTTGTAATTAAATATTATCTTATGTTGTTGTTGTCTATATCAGTTCTGTAAACTGTCATGTATTTTTATATTTGTGCATTTAAAAAAACGCATTTTCCAAAAATGCATGTACCAATCACAGATTGCCCCTTTAACAAATCCTACAGTACTGAACAACACATTAGTTCAACAAGTGCAGAGTTTGTGCCCCTGTTTTTATGACACAACTAACTGGCGTTAATCTTCCTCTCCTCCTCCTCCTCTTACACTCCCAAAATGTCTCCCCCCTTCTCTTTCATTGAGATGTCCTCCTCTTCCTCTTCAAAAGGTTCTTCCACTTCTTTCACTACAACATCCTCTTCTTCTTTCACTACAACATCCTCCTCTTCTTCTTTCACTACAACACCCTCCTCTTCTTCTTTCACTACAACATCCTCCTCTTCTTCTTTCACTACAACATCCTCCTCTTCTTCTTTCACTACAACATCCTCCTCTTCTTCTTTCACTACAACACCCTCCTCTTCTTCTTTCACTACAACATCCTCCTCTTCTTCTTTCACTACATCCTCCTCTTCTTCTGTCACTACAACATCCTCCTCTTCTTCTGTCACTACAACACCCTCCTCTTCTTCTGTCACTACAACACCCTCCTCTTCTTCTTTCACTACAACATCCTCCTCTTCTTCTGTCACTACAACATCCTCCTCTTCTTCTTTCACTACAACATCCTCCTCTTCTTCTTTCACTGCAACATCCTCCTCTTCTTCTTTCACTGCAACATCCTCCTCTTCTTCTGTCACTACAACATCCTCCTCTTCTTCTTTCACTACAACACCCTCCTCTTCTTTCACTGCAACATCCTCCTCTTCTTCTGTCACTACAACATCCTCCTCTTCTTCTTTCACTACAACACCCTCCTCTTCTTTCACTACAACATCCTCCTCTTCTTCTTTCACTACAACACCCTCCTCTTCTTTCACTACAACACCCTCCTCTTCTTCTTTCACTACAACATCCTCCTCTTCTTCTTTCACTACAACACCCTCCTCTTCTTCTTTCACTACAACACCCTCCTCTTCTTTCACTACAACATCCTCCTCTTCTTCTTTCACTACAACATCCTCCTCTTCTTCTGTAACTACATCCTCCTCTTCTTCTTTCACTACAACATCCTCCTCTTCTTCTTTCACTACAACATCCTCCTCTTCTTCTTTCAATACAACATCCTCCTCTTCTTCTGTCACTACAACATCCTCCTCTTCTTCTGTCACTACAACATCCTCCACTTCTTCTTTCACTACAACATCCTCCTCTTCTTCTTTCACTACAACATCCTCCTCTTCTTCTTTCACTACAACATCCTCTTCTTCTTTCACTACAACATCCTCTTCTTCTTTCACTACATCCTCCTCTTCTTCTTTCACTACAACATCCTCCTCTTCTTCTTTCAATGTGACATCTTCTTCCTCCTTTTTCATTCGGAATCTCCTCTTCCTCTTCCACTGTAACACCCTCTATCTCCTCTTCCTATTCCTCGTCCACTGTAACACCCTCTATCTCCTCTTCCTCTTCCTCTTCCACTGTAACACCCTCTATCTCCTCTTCCTCGTCCACTGTAACACCCTCTATCTCCTCTTCCTCTTCCACTGTAACACCCTCTATCTCCTCTTCCTCGTCCACTGTAACACCCTCTATCTCCTCTTCCTCTTCCACTGTAACACCCTCTATCTCCTCTTCCTCTTCCACTGTAACACCCTCTATCTCCTCTTCCTATTCCTCTTCCACTGTAACACCCTCTATCTCCTCTTCCTCGTCCACTGTAACACCCTCTATCTCCTCTTCCTCGTCCACTGTAACACCCTCTATCTCCTCTTCTTCGTCCACTGTAACACCCTCTCTCTCCTCTTCCTCGTCCACTGTAACACCCTCTATCTCCTCTTCCACTGTAACAGCATCTATCTCCTCTTCCTCGTCCACTTTAACACCCTCTATCTCCTCTTCCTCGTCCACTGTAACACCCTCTATCTCCTCTTCCTCGTCCACTGTAACACCCTCTATCCCTTCTTCCACTGTAACACCCTCTATCTCCTCTTCCTCGTCCACTGTAACACCCTCTATCTCCTCTTCCTCGTCCACTGTAACACCCTCTATCCCTTCCTCCTCTTCCACTGTAACACCCTCTATCCCTTCTTCCTCTTCCACTGTAACACCCTCTATCCCTTCTTCCTCTTCCACTGTAACACCCTCTATCTCCTCTTCCTATTCCTCGTCCACTGTAACACCCTCTATCTCCTCTTCCTCTTCCTCTTCCACTGTAACACCCTCTATCTCCTCTTCCTCGTCCACTGTAACACCCTCTATCTCCTCTTCCTCTTCCACTGTAACACCCTCTATCTCCTCTTCCTCTTCCACTGTAACACCCTCTATCTCCTCTTCCTATTCCTCTTCCACTGTAACACCCTCTATCTCCTCTTCCTCGTCCACTGTAACACCCTCTATCTCCTCTTCCTCGTCCACTGTAACACCCTCTATCTCCTCTTCTTCGTCCACTGTAACACCCTCTCTCTCCTCTTCCTCGTCCACTGTAACACCCTCTATCTCCTCTTCCACTGTAACAGCATCTATCTCCTCTTCCTCGTCCACTTTAACACCCTCTATCTCCTCTTCCTCGTCCACTGTAACACCCTCTATCTCCTCTTCCTCGTCCACTGTAACACCCTCTATCCCTTCTTCCACTGTAACACCCTCTATCTCCTCTTCCTCGTCCACTGTAACACCCTCTATCTCCTCTTCCTCGTCCACTGTAACACCCTCTATCCCTTCCTCCTCTTCCACTGTAACACCCTCTATCCCTTCTTCCTCTTCCACTGTAACACCCTCTATCCCTTCTTCCTCTTCCACTGTAACACCCTCTATCCCTTCCTCCTCTTCCACTGTAACACCCTCTATCCCTTCCTCCTCTTCCACTGTAACACCCTCTATCCCTTCTTCCTCTTCCACTGTAACACCCTCTATCTCTTCCTCCTCTTCCACTGTAACACCCTCTATCCCTTCTTCCTCTTCCACTGTGACAGCCTCTATCCCTTCTTCCTCTTCCACTGTAACTGCCTCTATCTCCTCTTCCTCTTCTTTCAATGTGACAGTCTCCTCTTCCTCATTTTTTCATTCTGAAAGCTTTCTCTCCTTTCAATATTTGGTAGCGCCTCATTTGAATGTCTGTTTTAGTACAAATATTGTAATAAATTACAATAATTCATAGTTATGCTGTAATAGTAACATCTAACTGGTGGTAATTGCTGTCTGTAATTACAGGCGTGTAACAATGAATGCTTGTCACCGTGCTTATTACGAATGTTAAAGTTTCCGCTAGCATCCTAACGCATTTTTTTGACGAATTGAAATGATCTGATCAAAACATGGGAGTTTTTGCCACCAAGGATCGTGACACGTCTTCAACGGTCACATGGGACAGGAATGATGGAATGGCGATTTTTCACAAAGTAATTGACAGACTCTATGTCTATGTTTACATTCCAAGAGCAATTGGATTCTCAAAAAGAACAACGTGCACCACTCGGGGACTCGAGGACGGAGTTCGGGAAACGCTGGGCTGAAAATCAAATACCAATAGGGAGCCACTGTAACTTTAGACCGTCCCCTCGCCCATACCCGGGCGCGAACCAGGGACCCCCAGGGACCCCCACCCACGAAGCATCGTTACCCATCGCTCCACAAAATCCGCGGCCCTTGCAGAGCAAGGGGAAACCACTACTTCAAGGTCTCAGAGCAAGTGACGTCACCGATTGAAACGCTATTTAGCGCGAACACCGCTAGCTAAGCCGTTTCACATATGTTACACCACTATGACGTGCTCACACGTTGGCAGTACCCGCGTTTAACCACTAGATGGACTCCGTGCTCCACGGTAAAGTTTTCCCCCTCTGCACGAGTCTCTCAGCAGCACTACAATGTGGGGACTTTCAAAGTCAGTTGGCATGCAATGTTTTTCTTCGCTACATGACAATTCTCCATTCCAACACTTATTATTGGGACTCTTTGCCCTATATCATCACTATCACTCATTACTCCTAGTGTATTTTCGCCTTCTTTGTAAAACCTTTGACTGTTCTACTCTGGGCATACTAATATACATCTAATCACATTCTAGTGGTCACGTCCCTCTCGTTAGTAGATCATATTGAAGCTAGAATTCCGCCGAGTAAAACGTGCACTACGCAGATGTTATTTCTATGTGACCCTTTGTTTAACTAGTCAAGTCAGATAAGAACCAACTCTTATTTACAATCACGGCCGGTTGTGATACAGCCTGGAATCGAATCACGGTCTGTGGTGACTCGAGAGCAGGGAACACGACGTGTTCGTCAACAACATACATGGTGGGAAATGTAGAGGGCCGTGTAGAAATGAAACAATTGTGCCTTTTTGACGGAAATATTTGGGGTATTTTGGAGATCGGGTCATCGTTTAAGGGCGCTCTCCGCGAATATGGCGGGCCAGCTGGATGTCCTTGGACATGATGGTCACCCTCTTGGCGTGGATGGCGCACAGGTTGGTGTCCTCGAACAGGCCGACCAGGTAGGCCTCGCTAGGCTCCTGCAGGGCCATCACGGCGGAACTCTGGAAGCGCAGGTCGGTCTTGAAGTCCTGGCCAATTTCTCTCACCAGGCGCTGGAAGGCCAGTTTTCGGATCAGCAGCTCAGTGGACTTCTGGTAACCTCGGATCTCTCTCATAGCCACGGTGCCGGGCCTGTAACGGTGAGGCTTCTTCACGCCGCCGGTGGCCGGGGCGCTCTTGCGCGCAGCCTTGGTGGCGAGCTGCTTCCTGGGTGGTTTCCTAACTCCAACAGTGATATCTATCATGTTTATGTTCCTAGCTCCAACAGTGATATCTATCATGTTTATGTTCCTAGCTCCAACAGTGTTATCTATCATGTTTATGTTCCTAGCTCCAACAGTGATATCTATCATGTTTGTGTTCCTAGCTCCAACAGTGATATCTATCATGTTTATGTTCCTAGCTCCAACAGTGATATCTATCATGTTTGTGTTCCTAGCTCCAACAGTGTTATCTATCATGTTTATGTTCCTAGCTCCAACAGTGATATCTATCATGTTTATGTTCCTAGCTGCAACAGTGATATCTAACTTGTGCTTGAGTTCCTAAAGAGTCAGATCCATCTACATCGGCTACGTATCAAATCAAATCACGTTATTGGTCCATTCACATTTTAAGCAGATGTTATTGGTCCATACACATTTTAAGCAGATGTTATTGGTCCATACACATGTTGTAGCAGATGTTATTGGTCCATACACATTTTAAGCAGATGTTATTGGTCCATACACATTTTAAGCAGATGTTATTGGTCCATACACATGTTGTAGCAGATGTTATTGGTCCATACACATTTTAAGCAGATGTTATTGATCCATACACATGTTGTAGCAGATGTTATTGGTCCATTCACATTTTAAGCAGATGTTATTGGTCCATACACATTTTAAGCAGATGTTATTGATCCATACACATGTTGTAGCAGATGTTATTGGTCCATACACATGTTGTAGCAGATGTTATTGGTCCATTCACATTTTAAGCAGATGTTATTGGTCCATACACATTTTAAGCAGATGTTATTGATCCATACACATGTTGTAGCAGATGTTATTGGTCCATACACATGTTGTAGCAGATGTTATTGGTCCATACACATGTTGTAGCAGATGTTATTGGTCCATACACACGTTGTAGCAGATGTTATTGGTCCATACACATGTTGTAGCAGATGTTATTGGTCCATACACATGTTGTAGCAGATGTTATTGGTCCATACACATGTTGTAGCAGATGTTATTGGTCCATACACATGTTGTAGCAGATGTTATTGGTCCATACACATGTTGTAACAGATGTTATTGGTCCATACACATGTTGTAGCAGATGTTATTGGTCCATACACATGTTGTAGCAGATGTTATTGGTCCATACACATGTTGTAGCAGATGTTATTGGTCCATACACATATTGTAGCAGATGTTACTGGTCCATACACACGTTGTAGCAGATGTTATTGGTCCATACACACGTTGTAGCAGATGTTATTGGTCCATACACACGTTGTAGCAGATGTTATTGGTCCATACACATGTTGTAGCAGATGTTATTGGTCCATACACATGTTGTAGCAGATGTTATTGGTCCATACACATGTTGTAGCAGATGTTATTGGTCCATACACATGTTGTAGCAGATGTTATTGGTCCATACACATGTTGTAGCAGATGTTATTGGTCCATACACATGTTGTAGCAGATGTTATTGGTCCATACACATGTTGTAGCAGATGTTATTGGTCCATACACATGTTGTAGCAGATGTTATTGGTCCATACACATGTTGTAGCAGATGTTATTGGTCCATACACATGTTGTAGCAGATGTTATTGGTCCATACACATGTTGTAGCAGATGTTATTGGTCCATACACATATTGTAGCAGATGTTACTGGTCCATACACATGTTGTAGCAGATGTTATTGGTCCATACACATATTGTAGCAGATGTTACTGGTCCATACACATGTTGTAACAGATGTTATTGGTCCATACACATGTTGTAGCAGATGTTATTGGTCCATACACATATTGTAGCAGATGTTACTGGTCCATACACACGTTGTAGCAGATGTTATTGGTCCATACACATGTTGTAGCAGATGTTATTGGTCCATACACATGTTGTAGCAGATGTTATTGGTCCATACACATGTTGTAGCAGATGTTATTGGTCCATACACATGTTGTAGCAGATGTTATTGATCCATACACATGTTGTAGCAGATGTTATTGGTCCATACACATGTTGTAGCAGATGTTATTGGTCCATACACATGTTGTAACAGATGTTATTGGTCCATACACATGTTGTAGCAGATGTTATTGGTCCATACACATGTTGTAGCAGATGTTATTGGTCCATACACATGTTGTAACAGATGTTATTGGTCCATACACATGTTGTAGCAGATGTTATTGGTCCATACACATGCTGTAGCAGATGTTATTGGTCCATACACACGTTGTAGCAGATGTTATTGGTCCATACACATGTTGTAGCAGATGTTATTGGTCCATACACATGTTGTAACAGATGTTATTGGTCCATACACATGTTGTAGCAGATGTTATTGGTCCATACACATGGTTAGCAGATGTTACTGGTCCATACACATGTTGTAGCAGATGTTACTGGTCCATACACATGTTGTAGCAGATGTTATTGGTCCATACACATGTTGTAGCAGATGTTATTGGTCCATACACATGTTGTAGCAGATGTTATTGGTCCATACACATGTTGTAGCAGATGTTATTGGTCCATACACATGTTGTAACAGATGTTATTGGTCCATACACATGTTGTAGCAGATGTTATTGGTCCATACACATGTTGTAGCAGATGTTATTGGTCCATACACATGTTGTAGCAGATGTTATTGGTCCATTCACATGTTGTAGCAGATGTTATTGGTCCATACACACGTTGTAGCAGATGTTATTGGTCCATACACACGTTGTAGCAGATGTTATTGGTCCATACACACGTTGTAGCAGATGTTATTGGTCCATACACATGTTGTAGCAGATGTTATTGGTCCATACACATGTTGTAGCAGATGTTATTGGTCCATACACATGTTGTAGCAGATGTTATTGGTCCATACACACGTTGTAGCAGATGTTATTGGTCCATACACATGTTGTAGCAGATGTTATTGGTCCATACACACGTTGTAGCAGATGTTATTGGTCCATACACATGTTGTAACAGATGTTATTGGTCCATACACACGTTGTAGCAGATGTTATTGGTCCATACACATGTTGTAGCAGATGTTATTGGTCCATACACATGTTGTAACAGATGTTATTGGTCCATACACATGTTGTAGCAGATGTTATTGGTCCATACACATGTTGTAGCAGATGTTATTGGTCCATACACACGTTGTAGCAGATGTTATTGGTCCATACACATGTTGTAGCAGATGTTATTGGTCCATACACATGTTGTAACAGATGTTATTGGTCCATACACACGTTGTAGCAGATGTTATTGGTCCATACACACGTTGTAGCAGATGTTATTGGTCCATACACACGTTGTAGCAGATGTTATTGGTCCATACACATGTTGTAGCAGATGTTATTGGTCCATACACACGTTGTAGCAGATGTTATTGGTCCATACACACGTTGTAGCAGATGTTATTGGTCCATACACATGTTGTAGCAGATGTTATTGGTCCATACACATGTTGTAACAGATGTTATTGGTCCATACACACGTTGTAGCAGATGTTACTGGTCCATACACACGTTGTAGCAGATGTTATTGGTCCATACACATGTTGTAGCAGATGTTATTGGTCCATACACATGTTGTAGCAGATGTTATTGGTCCATACACACGTTGTAGCAGATGTTATTGGTCCATACACATATTGTAGCAGATGTTACTGGTCCATACACATGTTGTAGCAGATGTTATTGGTCCATACACATGTTGTAACAGATGTTATTGGTCCATACACATGTTGTAGCAGATGTTATTGGTCCATACACATGTTGTAGCAGATGTTATTGGTCCATACACACGTTGTAGCAGATGTTATTGGTCCATACACACGTTGTAACAGATGTTATTGGTCCATTCACACGTTGTAGCAGATGTCGTTGGTCCATACACACGTTGTAGCAGATGTTATTGGTCCATACACATGTTGTAGCAGATGTTATTGGTCCATACACATGTTGTAGCAGATGTTATTGGTCCATACACATGTTGTAGCAGATGTTATTGGTCCATACACATGTTGTAGCAGATGTTATTGGTCCATACACATGTTGTAGCAGATGTTATTGGTCCATACACATGTTGTAGCAGATGTTATTGGTCCATACACACGTTGTAGCAGATGTTATTGGTCCATACACATGTTGTAGCAGATGTTATTGGTCCATACACACGTTGTAACAGATGTTATTGGTCCATACACACGTTGTAGCAGATGTTATTGGTCCATACACACGTTGTAGCAGATGTTATTGGTCCATACACACGTTGTAGCAGATGTTATTGGTCCATACACACGTTGTAGCAGATGTTATTGGTCCATACACACGTTGTAGCAGATGTTATTGGTCCATACACACGTTGTAGCAGATGTTATTGGTCCATACACACATTGTAGCAGATGTTACTGGTCCATACACATGTTGTAGCAGATGTTATTGGTCCATACACATGTTGTAACAGATGTTATTGGTCCATACACATGTTGTAGCAGATGTTATTGGTCCATACACACGTTGTAGCAGATGTTATTGGTCCATACACATGTTGTAACAGATGTTATTGGTCCATTCACATGTTGTAGCAGATGTCGTTGGTCCATACACACGTTGTAGCAGATGTTATTGGTCCATACACATGTTGTAGCAGATGTTATTGGTCCATACACATGTTGTAGCAGATGTTATTGGTCCATTCACATGTTGTAGCAGATGTTATTGGTCCATACACATGTTGTAGCAGATATTATTGGTCCATACACATGTTGTAGCAGATGTTATTGGTCCATACACATGTTGTAGCAGATGTTATTGGTCCATACACATGTTGTAGCAGATGTTATTGGTCCATACACACGTTGTAACAGATGTTATTGGTCCATACACACGTTGTAGCAGATGTTATTGGTCCATACACACGTTGTAGCAGATGTTATTGGTCCATACACATGTTGTAGCAGATGTTATTGGTCCATACACATGTTGTAGCAGATGTTATTGGTCCATACACATGTTGTAGCAGATGTTATTGGTCCATACACATGTTGTAGCAGATGTTATTGGTCCATACACATGTTGTAGCAGATGTTATTGGTCCATACACATGTTGTAACAGATGTTATTGGTCCATACACACGTTGTAACAGATGTTATTGGTCCATACACATGTTGTAGCAGATGTTATTGGTCCATACACATGTTGTAGCAGATGTTATTGGTCCATACACATGTTGTAGCAGATGTTATTGGTCCATACACACGTTGTAACAGATGTTATTGGTCCATACACACGTTGTAGCAGATGTTATTGGTCCATACACATGTTGTAGCAGATGTTATTGGTCCATACACATGTTGTAGCAGATGTTATTGGTCCATACACACGTTGTAGCAGATGTTATTGGTCCATACACATGTTGTAGCAGATGTTATTGGTCCATACACATGTTGTAGCAGATGTTATTGGTCCATACACATGTTGTAGCAGATGTTATTGGTCCATACACATGTTGTAGCAGATGTTATTGGTCCATACACATGTTGTAGCAGATGTTATTGGTCCATACACATGTTGTAGCAGATGTTATTGGTCCATACACACGTTGTAGCAGATGTTATTGGTCCATACACACGTTGTAGCAGATGTTATTGGTCCATACACATGTTGTAGCAGATGTTATTGGTCCATACACATGTTGTAACAGATGTTATTGGTCCATACACATGTTGTAACAGATGTTATTGGTCCATACACATGTTGTAGCAGATGTTATTGGTCCACACACATGTTTTAGCAGATGTTATTGGTCCATACACATGTTGTAGCAGATGTTATTGGTCCATACACATGTTGTAACAGATGTTCTTGGTCCATACACATGTTGTAGCAGATGTTATTGGTCCATACACATGTTGTAGCAGATGTTATTGGTCCATACACATGTTGTAGCAGATGTTATTGGTCCATACACACGTTGTAGCAGATGTTATTGGTCCATACACATGTTGTAGCAGATGTTATTGGTCCATACACATGTTGTAGCAGATGTTATTGGTCCATACACACGTTGTAGCAGATGTTATTGGTCCATACACACGTTGTAGCAGATGTTATTGGTCCATACACACATTGTAGCAGATGTTACTGGTCCATACACATGTTGTAGCAGATGTTATTGGTCCATACACATGTTGTAACAGATGTTATTGGTCCATACACATGTTGTAGCAGATGTTATTGGTCCATACACACGTTGTAGCAGATGTTATTGGTCCATACACATGTTGTAACAGATGTTATTGGTCCATTCACATGTTGTAGCAGATGTCGTTGGTCCATACACACGTTGTAGCAGATGTTATTGGTCCATACACATGTTGTAGCAGATGTTATTGGTCCATACACATGTTGTAGCAGATGTTATTGGTCCATTCACATGTTGTAGCAGATGTTATTGGTCCATACACATGTTGTAGCAGATATTATTGGTCCATACACATGTTGTAGCAGATGTTATTGGTCCATACACATGTTGTAGCAGATGTTATTGGTCCATACACATGTTGTAGCAGATGTTATTGGTCCATACACACGTTGTAACAGATGTTATTGGTCCATACACATGTTGTAGCAGATGTTATTGGTCCATACACACGTTGTAGCAGATGTTATTGGTCCATACACATGTTGTAGCAGATGTTATTGGTCCATACACATGTTGTAGCAGATGTTATTGGTCCATACACATGTTGTAGCAGATGTTATTGGTCCATACACATGTTGTAGCAGATGTTATTGGTCCATACACATGTTGTAGCAGATGTTATTGGTCCATACACATGTTGTAACAGATGTTATTGGTCCATACACACGTTGTAACAGATGTTATTGGTCCATACACATGTTGTAGCAGATGTTATTGGTCCATACACATGTTGTAGCAGATGTTATTGGTCCATACACATGTTGTAGCAGATGTTATTGGTCCATACACACGTTGTAACAGATGTTATTGGTCCATACACACGTTGTAGCAGATGTTATTGGTCCATACACATGTTGTAGCAGATGTTATTGGTCCATACACATGTTGTAGCAGATGTTATTGGTCCATACACACGTTGTAGCAGATGTTATTGGTCCATACACATGTTGTAGCAGATGTTATTGGTCCATACACATGTTGTAGCAGATGTTATTGGTCCATACACATGTTGTAGCAGATGTTATTGGTCCATACACATGTTGTAGCAGATGTTATTGGTCCATACACATGTTGTAGCAGATGTTATTGGTCCATACACATGTTGTAGCAGATGTTATTGGTCCATACACACGTTGTAGCAGATGTTATTGGTCCATACACACGTTGTAGCAGATGTTATTGGTCCATACACATGTTGTAGCAGATGTTATTGGTCCATACACATGTTGTAACAGATGTTATTGGTCCATACACATGTTGTAACAGATGTTATTGGTCCATACACATGTTGTAGCAGATGTTATTGGTCCACACACATGTTGTAGCAGATGTTATTGGTCCATACACATGTTGTAGCAGATGTTATTGGTCCATACACATGTTGTAACAGATGTTCTTGGTCCATACACATGTTGTAGCAGATGTTATTGGTCCATACACATGTTGTAGCAGATGTTATTGGTCCATACACATGTTGTAGCAGATGTTATTAGTCCATACACATGTTGTAGCAGATGTTATTGCAGGTGTAGTGAAATGCTTGTGTTCATAGCTCCAAACAGTAGTATCTAACAATTCACAACAATTCCACACAAATCTAAAAGTAAAAGAATGGAATTAAGAAATATATAAATATTAGGACGAGTAATGTCAGAGTGGCATTGACTAAAATACAGTAGAATAAAATACAGAATATATACATATGAGATGAGTAAATACAGGAGAATAAAATACAGAATATGTACATATGAGATGAGTAAATACAGTAGAATAAAATACAGAATATGTACATATGAGATGAGTAAATACAGGAGAATAAAATACAGAATATGTACATATGAGATGAGTAAATACAGTAGAATAAAATACAGAATATATACATATGAGATGAGTAAATACAGTAGAATAAAATACAGAATATGTACATATGAGATGAGTAAATACAGGAGAATAAAATACAGAATATGTACATATGAGATGAGTAAATACAGGAGAATAAAATACAGAATATGTACATATGAGGTGAGTAAATACAGGAGAATAAAATACAGAATATGTACATATGAGGTGAGTAAATACAGGAGAATAAAATACAGAATATACACATATGAGGTGAGTAAAGCAGTATGTAAACATTATTCAAGAGACCAGTTGTGGAGTCTGTTTTCCCTGGCTGTCACCCTCGCATACCACGATCACATCCTGACCTCACTCAAACCCTGACCGTTCAAGCTGGAGAGTCCAGAAGAGACCCCTGCAGCAGAATCATTCTAGGCCGGTCGTATCACTGTACACCAGCTACCGGGAAGCACTCATGTAAGACAGGAGCAGATCTGCCTGACATTTTGTTTAAAAAAACGTTTTTTTTTAATTTCACCTTTATTTAACCAGGTAGGCAAGTTGAGAACAAGTTCTCATTTACAATTGCGACCTGGCCAAGATAAAGCAAAGCAGTTCGACACATACAAACGACACAGAGTTACACATGGAGTAAAACAAACATACAGTCAATAATACAGTAGAAACAAGTCTATATACGATGTGAGCAAATGAGGTGAGATAAGGGAGGTAAAGGCAAAAAAAAAGGCCATGGTGGCAAAGTAAATACAATATAGCAAGTAAAAACACTGAAGAACTCCCAGTTTACAGACTGGCTCCCTCCAACCAGAGCAAACTGAACACTCTCTGTCTCCGTGACAACAAACAGGCTGCTATCAGACTCTGCCGTTCCGTACCTCACTAAATGGATCGATTGATTTGGCGGCACACACCACATCGCCCAGAGCCTTAGAAATGCCTTCCTAAGAACTCTAAAGATGGATCTTCTCAAGCTGCCAACCAAAAAAACCCTTGTCGTTGATTTGTATTAAAAAAGTGTTTTGCTAGTTTAGATAATTATATATGATTGACGTTATGATTGTAGATTGGTGTACAATTCAGTCTATGACTGTGAGAAAGAAAGGAAAAGCTGCTACTACTACCACTACACCACTACTACTACTACTGTTACTACTACCAGTACTACTGCTACTACTATTGTTACTAATACTACTACCACTACTACTACTACTACTACTACTACCACTACTGTTACTACTACTACTACTACTACCAGTACTACTGCTACTACTACTACTGTTACTACTACCAGTACTACTGCTACTACTACTGTTACTACTACTACTACCACTACTACTACTACTACTACTACTACTACTATTGTTACTACTACCAGTACTACTGCTACCAGTACTACTGCTACTACCACTACACCACTACTACTACTGTTACTACTACCAGTACTACTGCTACTACTACTGTTACTACTACTACTACCACTACTGCTACTACTACTACTACTACTATTGTTACTACTACCAGTACTACTGCTACCAGTACTACTGCTACTACCAGCACTACTGCTACTACTACTACTGTTACTACTGCTACCAGTACTACTACTGTTACCAGTACTACTGCTACTACTGTTACTACTGCTACTACTGTTACCAGTACTACTGCTACCACTGTTACCAGTACTACTGCTACTACTGTTACTACTGTTACCAGTACTACTGCTACTACTGCTACCAGTACTGCTACCAGTACTACTACTACTACTACTACTACTACTACCACCAGTATTACTGCTACTACCAGTATTACTGCTACTACTACTACTACCAGTATTACTGCTACTACTACTACTACTACCAGTATTACTGTTACTACTACTACTGCTACCAGTACTACTGCTACCAGTACTACTACTGTTACTACTACTACTACCACCACAGTTACCACTACTACAGCGACTACTACTGCTACTACAATTCAGTCTATGACTGTGAGAAAGAAAGGAAAAGCTACTTCTACGCAACATAAGTGGTTTTATCCACATTTCAGCCTCATAACGTCAAATAATCAATATTCAGACTATCGGCCAATAAAACAAAGTCTGTAACAGTAATAAAATAAAATGGCGTTTAGTCATATATTATTGTAAAATATAGTCTGAAGATGGGGGGGAAACATGGTGGAAGAACCTAGACCATTTGAAATTCAAGAAAGCCGTTTTGTGTGACTACTACTGTATCCACTACCTGGAAAAACACAAACATTTCCAAAATGTCATTGAATATTACCATACGTTGTTCCACATTTGAGATCAGTCCTCATTTAACAATGCTTAACTATGTATTTAAAAGGCCATTGAAACACACCTAAAGTAAATGTCTATTTTCTAGATCAGTAAAAATGCTATGCAAAACGCCATTCTAATGTGTCACTGTAGAGATGACCCTCTTGACTTCTCAACCGCCTGGTAGAGCTCTGTAACAAAACGCCATTCTAATGTGTCACTGTAGATATGACCCTCTTGACTTCTCAACCGCCTGGTAGAGCTCTGTAACAAAACGCCATTCTAATGTGTCACTGTAGAGATGACCCTCTTGACTTCTCAACCGCCTGGTAGAGCTCCGTAACTTGATTGGAAAAATAATATTGGAAATTCTTATTTCAGTTGGTAGTAATAAGAATTTAATGTTAAAGAATTGTTTTAACGCGTTTTCTCAAGAAGAAACAGAGGGTAACTTTTGTTTCGTCATCGCTGTCGAGTATACTTTCTACAATTTGGTTTAATGTGGCATAAACAAAAAAACACGATTTTCAGTCAAAAATATGAGATAAGGGCGGGAGCACTGTGTGTGTTCTCTCATGGAGACTAAGTGCATGTGACGTGAAATATGTCTTTCCACACCGGGAGCAGTGGTAAGGCATCTTCCCTGTGTGTGTTACCTCGTGGTCTGTCAGATGCCTAAACTGGGTAAATATCGTTCCACACTGGGAGCAACGAAAAAGCTTCCCCCCTGTATGGCATTTCTCATGCACTTTCAGGTTCCCTAAATTCTTAAAAGTTTTTTCACAATGAGAACAGTGGAAAAGCCTCTTTACTTCTGTGTGAGTTCTCTCGTGTGATTCCAGGTTCCCTAACTGGATAAATCTCTTTCCGCACTGAGAGCAGTGATAAGGTTTCTCCCCTGTGTGTATTTTCGTATGTGCTTTCAGGCTCCCTGAATGGGTGAATCTCTTTCCACACAGGGAGCAGTGGTACGGCTTCTCTCCCGTATGTGTCCTCCCGTGCGTTTTCAGGTTCCCTAAATGGTTAAAACTCTTCCCACACTGGGAACAGTGGTGTCGTCCAGCTGGTTTGGACGTCACTGGGTCCGGATCCCCCGGAGGACTCTTACCGCTGTCAACGTGAGAGTCTGATCTCTCTCCTGCCAAAGACAGTGTTTAGTTAGACAGACATGTACAAAGTCCACATGATGAAACCTCCTGCTAAGTCTTTGTATGGCATTTAATATAGATCCCTCAGAGCAGAGTGGCTGTAGAGAACTGTAGGCTAATAAAATAAATCCTATTGAACTTTACATGTTGTGTCTTTTTTTGTTGACATCCAAATCTGATCTAGATTTATGACATCCTTATTACATCTTGACATCCTTATTGATCAAAAATGACATCCAAATCTGATCTAGATTTATGACATCCTTATTACATCTTGACATCCTTATTGATCAGAAATGACATCCAAATCTGATCTACTTCTTATGGGGTTGTAAGGGAATTTATCCAAATCTGATCTCTATAACCTCCTTATTGATCTCCACATCCAACATCTGATCTCTATAACCTCCTTATTGATCTCCACATCCAACATCTGATCTCTATAACCTCCTTATTGATCTCCACATCCAACGTCTGATCTCTATAACCTCCTTATTGATCTCCACATCCGACGTCTGATAAAGGGTTAGCAGGGCATCAATGGAATGTGGACGTCAGATTAAAAGAGGTTGGTTTCAATTTATTGACTAAGACTTTGGAAGTAAATCCAAATTCAATATATGACATCAAAATAGGTTAAATAAACAGAAACAGGAAGTATAAATAGAATATTGATTGATTTATTTGTTGATATTCTTTTGCTTTTAACTCAGCTAAGGTGAACTGGAGGAGTGTGCTCGTACATGCCCTTAGGGATAGGGCCACCCCTTTTTTCTCCACTTCCTGTCTGAATGACGTGCCCAAAGTAAACTGACTGTAGCTCAGGCCCCGAAGGGAGGATATGCATATAATTGGTACCATTGTAAATAAAAAAAACATTGAAGTTTGTAGAAATGTTACAATAATGTAGGAGACTATAACATAATAGATATGGTAGGAGAAAATCCAACTGGATTTTTTTATTTTTTGGAGAGACCATCCTCTTAGAAATGCAAGAGAAAGGTCATATTGTAAAATAGCTCCCCGATGCAATTCCTTTGGATTCCACAGGGCGTCAACAGTACATCCTGTACAAAAACAAACTCACGTCCTTGACAACTTCCTGGACAACAGCTCTGCACTGCTTCACGAAGCGCAAGAAGTATGAATGCCCTTCTACTTCTGAAGAGGTCGTATCACTGTAAATGCTACATGGTCAAGTATGAATGCCCTTCTACTTCTGAAGAGGTCGTATCACTGTAAATGCTACATGGTCAAGTATGAATGCCCTTCTACTTCTGAAGAGGTCGTATCACTGTAAATGCTACATGGTCAATGCAGACGTCAGATTAACTATGCAGCGCCCAGATGCACAATTCACCTCTCTCCCGTCAATTTGACAGTATTTCTGATTGGCTTAACGCACCACCACTATTTATTTATTTATTTACCTTTATTTAACTAAGTCAGAACAAATTCTTATTTTCAATGACGGCCTAGGAACAGTGGGTTAACTGCCCTGTTCAGGGGCAGAACGACAGATTTGTACCTTGTCAGCTCGGGGGATTTGAACTTGCAACCTTCCGGTTACTAGTCCAAAGCTGTGGACCTGTGGAGCTGCTCAATGTAATGTTTTCTTCGCCTAAAACAGCAAAACAACGTGTGTTTTTACATCCTTTGAGAATTACAATAGTTCCTCAATGTATATAAAAAAAATATTTTCCAGCTCTCTCCCTTTTCGATGAACCACTCAGCGGGAAACAAGTCAATGCTCTGGTCCAGTGGAAACGTCATAAAATAGACCTGATGACTTCTCATCAGTGCTTGACTTGGACTGGAATAGGTTCCTGGTACTCATTTTGGGTGCTGGTACTGTTTATATGTAGGTGCAGGAGCCCCACTATACTTCTGAGCTAATATTCTATGAGAGGAACATTTGAGGTTTCGCTACTCAGCTCCAGTGAGCGCCTGTCCAAGTCGAGCATTGCTTCTTATCTCTTGCGCAAATAGCCTACAGCTGTGTCGGTCCTGAGCTCACCGGTTGAGGGGAAATTCCGAGGATCCAGAATATTTTATACAATGTTGCTAGGTTGCTAGCACAAGCTTCAGGCCTGACCCAAGTTAATAGTTGATACAATGTTTCAAGTTGGTTGCAGACAGGCCATGCATAGTCAATGTGATTTTATAGGATATTTATTTTTTAAATCAGGATATTTTCTACATGCAGGCTGCGATGTTTTTATTTGTTGACTTTATGTCGGCTATTTTTACATAGTTGGAAACAGAAAATACTTTATAGGTTTTTATAATTTTCATTTAGATTGAATTTTGATGAACAACATGACAATGATTTTGAGATATGAAGACGTTTATTATAAATTAAATTAAAATGTTCCATGAAAATGTGCATATGAAAACCATAACTGGCACACATATCATTAGAAATGGTAAGAAATTGGCATTCCACATAAGAAAAGGCAGAATGGTGTCTATATATGGAAAAATACACGCTAAAAAAATAAATCGACCAAGATTTGTATTAGTTGGGGAACAGCTCTACTGGGAACAGATACCAGCCCTACTAGGAACAGATACCAGCTCTACTGGGAACAGATACCAGCCCTACTAGGAACAGATACCAGCCCTACTGGGAACAGATACCAGCCCTACTGGGAACAGATACCAGCCCTACTGGGAACAGATACCAGCCCTACTGGGAACAGATACCAGCCCTACTAGGAACAGATACCAGCCTTACTAGGAACAGATACCAGCCCTACTAGGAACAGATACCAGCTCTACTGGGAACAGATACCAGCCCTACTGGGAACAGATACCAGCCCTACTGGGAACAGATACCAGCCCTACTGGGAACAGATACCAGCCCTACTGGGAACAGATACCAGCCCTACTGGGAACAGATACCAGCCCTACTGGGAACAGATACCAGCCATGCTGGGAACAGATACCAGCCCTACTGGGAACAGACCCGAGTGGGCAGATCTATTTTATTTGTTCAAACTAAACTACAGCACTTACTTTGATGTGTCAAATCTGATCCTTTCTTCTCTTCTCCTCCTCTCACAGTTCCACTCAGCCCCATTGTTTTCCTGCAGTCCACCAGCAGCACAGACAACCTCTTCATACCCAGCAGTAAGGTGCTACCAGGAGAGGCTCGACACGGGGACTCCGGGAGGGAGGAAGGGCTAGCGTTGTCCTGGTAACCATAAAGAGGGGACACAGACACATATCATTATGGATGCTGATGTCACTGTTGTCATGAAATGCATTTACAGAAACCCAGCCCAGACCCCGATAGAGCAAGCTGTATGCTAGACCAGACCAAGCTGTACCATCTGGTGTTCTGATCTGGAGAGACTCTTCTCTGTCTCGTCAGCATCAGGATGTTGTTGAGGCTCCCCAGAGGATCCACTATAGTCATGTGTCTCTCCTGTGTGAATGAGAACATCAAAACAGATGGTAAACGTATGACTTTTTATTGCAATCACAGATGGTAGGGAATTCGATTTGATTGGTCCTCAAATCACAGCTCAGACACAACACTTGAGTCAGGATAAAGTGGGGTTAGCCTGCCCCCTGATTGGTCCTCAACTAGCCTGCCCCGGAGCAGGTTAGAGATGAAGGATTTGTTGCCATAGAAACTTACATGGTTAAGAGGTAAGAGACCTTCAACAGTTTTCCTGAGTTGAATTCAGTGAGTCGAAAATCAGAATTGAACCGAAGTCAGCTCACTAACTCCTCTATCCCACTACATAGTATACCCCTCAGAGTTAAACAGGCTGTTGTGGGTTCTGATGGGAAATCAAAGTTGAGCAGGTGTTCATAATGTTTTGTAAACTCGGTATATATCGGGTTCAGATGGGGTATGACCGTTGAACTGAGGTCGTTGGGCATTTAGAAGTTATATTCTTCAAGAATCAATGGCTACAACTCTCTCTAATGTGTCATCAGGTTCTAGGACTTCTTCTCTGCTTTTAAACTGGAGTTGTGGACTGGTTCCGAGTGACATTATTTGTGTACAGAGCGCTCTGTGAATTTCATAGGTTCCCGTGCCTTATTGTGTCACAATGCCCCATATGTCAGCTCTCGGTTTCCACTCTCGGAGCTGACTTGAACTGGCAGGTTTCACACCCCACATTTACATAGGGAGTAACGTGTCACATTTTCTGGCCTATCCAGAAAAATTATCTCTTCCTCTTGAGAGAGTGAGCCCAGCTTGGGAGACAGCTCCCAGTGTGGAAAGATGTTTACCTGCTGACTAAACTAAATTAATTTAGATGTAAATGGACAATAAAGTATCAATTTAAACGTTTAAAAAAAATGCATGTACCAATCGCAGATTGCCCCTTTATCAATTCCTCCAGTACTGTATATTTGAGTGCATAACTTCAGTAGAATGCCCCTTTAAAACCGCACCTTAGCCTAGTTCAACAACTGCCGAGTTGTTTTTAGACAATACTCACTGCTGTTAATCTGATCTTCTGTCTCCTCCTCTTTCACTCCCAGAACAGCTTCAACCTTCTCTTTTATTGAGACAACCTCGTCTTCCTCCCAAAAAGGTTCCTCTTTCACTGAAACAGCCGCCTCTTCCTCCTTTTTCATTCTGAAAACTTCTACCTCATCTTCCACTGTGACAGCCTGTATCCCCTCTTCCTCTTTCACTCCTAACGTTTCATTCTCTTCTTTCAATGTGATTACCTCCTCTTCCTCCTTTTTCATTCTGAAAGCTTCTACCTCTTTTTCCACTGTGACAGCCGATACTCCCTCCACTCCAAAATGCTCCTCCTCTTCTTTCAATGTGATAGCCTCCTCTTCCTCCTTTTTCATTCTGAAAGCTTCCTTTCCTTTCACTATAATATCATCCTCTTTTACGACAATGTTCAGCCCCTGAGCTTCTTTCTGTGTCCAGCAGACCTCTGTAGCAGGGGAGAAGTAGCTTAGTGAGCTCATGGTCGGGGATATTAGTTCGCTAAATAGCATTAGCTGGTTAGCATTAGAAACTAGCCTAGTGCCGGGCTCAGTATCAATCTTAAGAATTTAACACATTTAACATGCAAATGACGTTACAATTAAGCAGTTGATACGTTAACATAATTGTGTTTAAACCACTGAGGCAAATATACACAAGAATGGCCTAAAGAGCTTCAATATTCCGGTTTCATGTTGCCTAGCAAGCAATCGAGGTGGATGAATACGTAGCCGTGTTGCTCTTCTTAGCATCCCGTCCACTAGATTATACGTCACGGAAGAATTACTCGCGTCGCCATCTGTTGGCTGAATTGGTTGACGCAAAGAGGATTCTGTCAAACAATGTCATAACAAATCATTTCAATGTAAGGTTTTTCCACACTTCTTATACATACACACTATACAACTATCTGCGGAGTTGATTAAAACCGGAAACATTCGGTATTGGTGGATATCAATATGTTGAATCATGTGGAACATATATATATATATATATATATATGCATCGGTAGCGTGGCCGAGCGGTCTAAGGCGCTGGATTAAGGCTCCAGTCTCTTCGGAGGCGCGGGTTCGAATCCCGCCGCTGCCAGATATTTTGGCTCTTGAGTGGCGCTGCATCTCAGAGTCGTCTGGAGTCGTCACTACAGACTGTATCACAGTTTAGAATCGGTCGTGATCGGAAGTCCCATAGTGCGGCTCACAATTGGCCCATGTCATTGTAAATAAGAATTGTTCTTAACTGACTTGCCTAGTTAAATACGGGGCTAAAAAAAATATTTATATATATCATCAGAACTGACGGACATATTGTCCTCATTCCAGCACAGCTGTTGATTCTCCAATCCTTTTTCTCCATTTCATCCGCACTACTCGCCTCCTTTTCCTAAACGATGGTTCCTCGTCGTAGATGTATGTCTCGAAGGTGAATGTTGATCCAACACCTGCAGCTAATTCAAACCAGCCCACTGGGTACAGACGTCATTTCAACGTCGAGTTTTGATTTACATTTGGTTAAAATTGTCAACTAAAAGTGAATTCAACATGAAATCAACTAAACATTTCACCGTGTCATTGGATTTAAATTGGGTGAAAATGCTTAGTGTTAATCCTAAATCTTCAGCAATGCGTGGGCGAGTCAGTGCCACATGTTCATTTTTGCCGATATCAAGAAGTTATCCTGAAAAACCTAGGCTATGTGGCAAATAACGTTAAAAAAAATGTCGTCTTCCCTGACAACAAAAAAAGATTGCTGTTTTGAAACTGCAGTCCAAGTGCAGTAACTGCAGTCGGCTGTGGTATTTAGGACGCAGTAATTGCAGAATAGCTGCAGTGTACCACAAGGTTCATTTGATTGTACTAAATAAATGCGTTCTTTGGTTTCCATGACAATTAACTGTTTTTCCTTCACTCCTATTGATAAAGACCATTTTATTAAAAGGCATCTGTGCTGCATGTGTGAAGTGGCATCCTGTCATTAGCCCACAACATGTTTAGTTTGTAATTGCACAACAATGATTTTAATGTTAGTATTTTTTTTTTAAATAAAACATATCTGATAAATACATTTTAAAATATGTCTGTCATCTACCTAGTCAATTTAACCCCTACCTACATGTACACATTACCTCAACTACTTCGTACCCCTGCACATTGACTCTGTACAGGTACGTCTTGTATATAACCTCCTTATTGTTATTTTCTGTTACTATTTCCTTTTTTCTTCTTTTTAACTCATCATTTCAGGGTAAAACCTGTTGCATTCGGTGTTTGTGAGAAATACAATTTGATTTGTTTTTTAAAAATACAGTGCACATGGGGAAAATATCAATGTGAGCCAGTTTAATACAGCAGGAAAATAATCCCGAAACAACAGGAAATGTGAATTATTATGCTGATTATAATCGATAAAAAAAAATTGTTGTAGGGATTGATGCATTTTACGTTAGGGCAAATTAAGTCTGAAATGTTAAGTGGAAATTACAAACTTTGGAAGCGTTTTTAAAACCTGTTGAGGATATGGCAGACATACGCCCCCTTTGGAGAGATTGGGTACCCCTAGTAAACTGGAAAAAAAATCTTTCAAAAATTGTTAATATATGCAAATAAAAATTATTATTGGATAGAAAACACTCTAAAGATTCTAAACCCGTTGGAATTATGTCTGTAAGTATAGCAGAACTCACAGGGCAGGCATTCTTCCAAACTAGTTTCTGTGGCCATGAAAGTTGGAGCAACTTTGACGTCATGCCCCCACCCTTCCCAACCAGCTATGATTCTGGGGACACTTTCTATCTCTTCCGCTAGATGTCCTCTTTCATTAGAGCTTCAAACCGTTCAAATCGCGCGAGAATTGACCCTATGGGAGTGAAATTAGTGCGTGCCACGAGAGAATAGGCTGTGCGTATGGGCGCGAATTGGTCACAGTCATTCCTTTGTTTCCAGCACTGAAGAGAAGGGCAGACGATGGGCGATTGAATTGAAGTTTGTTTTGCACGTCTAAAACATCATAAAGCTTGCTTCTGCACTTAGTTTGACCTGTTTAGTCGACATATAATGTGTAATTTTGAAGTTTTGATGCGCAACTTATCCGGACCAGAGGACGTTTTGGGTGCATTTCAGCTGATGTTATTAGCAGTAGCTAATACAAAGACGCAAGACTTGAAACCAAACGATGTATTGGGTAAGTATGAAGCCTTCCAGAACATTCTGAACGAAGACCATCGAAGGTAAGGGAATATTTATGCTTAAATCTGTGTTTCTGTTGACTCCAACATTACGTGGAAATGTAGCTTGGAACTGAGCGCTGTCTCACAATATGGAATAGTGTGCGATTTCTGTAACGTTAAAAATAAATCTAACACAGCGGTTGCATAAAGAAGCAGTGTATCTTTCTAACTATATGTAGAACATGTATATTTAGTCAAAGTTTATGATGTCTATTTTACGTTATCTTGCCGCGCTACATAGATTTCCTGCGGGCGTTTTTGAGTAATTTCTGAAGGTGAACTCACTGTAAATGGACATTTATGGATATAAATGGCATATTATTGAAAAAAAAAAATATGTACTGTGTAATATGTCATATTACTGTCATCTGATGAAGATTTTCAAAAGGTTAGTGAGCGATTTATTTTTTAATCCTGCGTTTGTTGATTGCATGTTTTGGCTATTGAAATGAGCTGTGTCTGGTGGTGGTTTTACATATATATGTGCTATGTTTTCGCCGTAAAACATTTTAGAAATCTGACTTGCTGGCTAAATGAACAAGATGTTTATCTTTCATTTGAGCTATTGGACTTGTTAATGTGTGGAGGTTAAATATTTTTAAGAATATTTTTGCGTTCCATGCGCCACCGTTCCAGCTGCACGTGGGAGGGTTGATTCCCAATTGGGAACCAGTATCGTAGACAGGTTTTAAACTGTGAATAAACTACAAGTTTGAATGTACTGCTGCACAGGAAGAGTGATAAAACTAAGATCCTACATCTGTACGCAATCTTTGCGAGAGGGAAAACTCTTTACACAGTGGGAGCATTGGAAAGGTTTATCGCCTGTGTGTGTCCTCTCATATTGTTTCAGGTCCCCTAACTGGTTAAAACCCTTTCCACAGTGGGAACAGTTGCGTCCTCTTGCTGGTTTGGACGTCTCTGGTTCCAATAACCAAAGGCCAGTTTACAACAAAAAAATATAATTTAAAAATAATCTTGGTGTAATTTGAAAATCAAAAGATGTAGAGTTCCAACTAGAATCCTGCTCTCATGGAATGTCATGTTTACAGGCTGAGCAGAGCTCTATAATAATAGATAATGTCATGTTTATAGGCTGAGCAGAGCTCTATAATAATAGATAATGTCATGTTTATAGGCTGAGCAGAGCTCTATAATAATAGATAATGTCATGGTTACAGGCTGAGCAGAGCTCTATGATAAACCCTGTTATAATAAACCCTGTTATAATAATCCCTGTTATAATAATCCCTGTTATAATAATCCCTGTTATAATAATCCCTGTTATAATAAACCCTGTTATAATAATCCCTGTTATAATAATCCCTGTTATAATAATCCCTGTTATAATAAACCCTGTTATAATAATCCCTGTTATTAATAAACCCTGTTATTAATAAACCCTGTTATACTAATCCATGTTATAAAAGGTCATGTGTTTGTTTTAAATCCTCTGTTGTTTGTTCTTTTTTCACATTAATAGTTTTCATCTCGGTGAGAGAGTCCTATTCCTTTACAGGGGACCTGCAGTTCAAACAATAACAATGTCGACCATCCATGTTTTCAGGTTAACAGTGTTTATAGAACTGACCATCCATGATATTACAATTCTAGTTCATCCATGTTCTCAGGTTAACAGTGTTTATAGAACTGACCATCCATGATATTACAATTCTAGTTCATCCATGTTTTCAGGTTAACAGTGTTTATAGAACTGACCATCCATATTTTCAGGTTAACAGTGTTTATAGAACTGACCATCCATGTTTTCAGGTTAACAGTGTTTATAGAACTGACCATCCATATTTTCAGGTTAACAGTGTTTATAGAACTGACCATCCATGTTCTCAGGTTAACAGTGTTTATAGAACTGACCATCCATGTTTTCAGGTTAACAGTGTTTATAGAACTGACCATCCATGTTCTCAGGTTAACAGTGTTTATAGAACTGACCATCCATGTTCTCAGGTTAACAGTGTTTATAGAACTGACCATCCATGTTTTCAGGTTAACAGTGTTTATAGAACTGACCATCCATGTTCTCAGGTTAACAGTGTTTATAGAACTGACCATCCATGTTCTCAGGTTAACAGTGTTTATAGAACTGACCATCCATGTTCTCAGGTTAACAGTGTTTATAGAACTGACCATCCATGTTCTCAGGTTAACAGTGTTTATAGAGCTGACCATCCATGTTCTCAGGTTAACAGTGTTTATAGAACTGACCATCCATGTTCTCAGGTTAACAGTGTTTATAGAACTGACCATCCATGTTTTCAGGTTAACAGTGTTTATAGAACTGACCATCCATGTTCTCAGGTTAACAGTGTTTATAGAACTGACCATCCATGTTCTCAGGTTAACAGTGTTTATAGAGCTGACCATCCATGTTCTCAGGTTAACAGTGTTTATAGAACTGACCATCCATGTTCTCAGGTTAACAGTGTTTATAGAACTGACCATCCATGTTCTCAGGTTAACAGTGTTTATAGAGCTGACCATCCATATTTTCAGGTTAACAGTGTTTATATTATTTACAAACAATGGAGTTAAACAGGTTGGGTTCTGATGGGGTACGACAGTTGAACTAAGCTCATAATGTATTTATAAGTTTATATTCTTAACCTGTCTACGATACTGGTTCCCAATTGGGAATCAACCCTCCCACGTTCAGCTGAAACGGTGGCGCATGGAACGCAAAAATATTCTTAAAAATATTTAACCTCCACACATTAACAAGTCCAATAGCTCAAATGAAAGATAAACATCTTGTTCATCTAGCCAGCAAGTCAGATTTCTAAAATGTTTTACGGCGAAAACATAGCACATATATATGTAAAACCACCACCAGACACAGCTCATTTCAATAGCCAAAACATGCAATCAACAAACGCAGGATTAAAAAATAAATCGCTCACTAACCTTTTGAAAATCTTCATCAGATGACAGTAATATGACATATTACACAGTACATTTTTTTTTTTTTCAATAATATGCCATTTATATCCATAAATGTCCATTTACAGTGAGTTCACCTTCAGAAATTACTCAAAAATGCCCGCAGGAAATCTATGTAGCGCGGCAAGATAACGTAAATAGACATCATAAACTTTGACTAAATATACATGTTCTACATATAGTTAGAAAGATACACTGCTTCTTTATGCAACCGCTGTGTTAGATTTATTTTTAACGTTACAGAAATCGCACACTATTCCATATGCTGAGACAGCGCTCAGTTCCAAGCTACATTTCCACGTAATGTTGGAGTCAACAGAAACACAGATTTAAGCATAAATATTCCCTTACCTTCGATGGTCTTCGTTCAGAATGTTCTGGAAGGCTTCATACTTACCCAATACATCGTTTGGTTTCAAGTCTTGCGTCTTTGTATTAGCTACTGCTAATAACATCAGCTGAAATGCACCCAAAACGTCCTCTGGTCCGGATAAGTTGCGCATCAAAACTTCAAAATTACACATTATATGTCGACTAAACAGGTCAAACTAAGTGCAGAAGCAAGCTTTATGATGTTTTAGACGTGCAAAACAAACTTCAATTCAATCGGCCATCGTCTGCCCTTCTCTTGAGTGCTGGAAACAAAGGAATGGCTGTGACCAATTCGCGCCCATACGCACAGCCTATTCTCTCCAGGCACGCACTAATTTCACTCCCATAGGGTCAATTCTCGCGCGATTTGAACGGTTTGAAGCTCTAATGAAAGAGGACATCTAGCGGAAGAGATAGAAAGTGTCCCCAGAATCATAGCTGGTTGGGAAGGGTGGGGGCCATGACGTCAAAGTTGCTCCAACTTTCATGGCCACAAAAACTAGTTTGGAAGAATGCCTGCCCTGTGAGTTCTGCTATACTTACAGACATAATTCCAACGGTTTTAGAATCTTTAGAGTGTTTTCTATCCAATAATAATTTTTATTTGCATATATTAACAATTTTTGACAGATTTTTTTTCCAGTTTACTAGGGGTACCCAATCTCTCCAAAGGGGGTGTATGTCTGCCATATCCTTAACAGAGTCAGTGGGTATATATGATTGATTTAAAAGGTTTGAAATGTGACGTAGCAATCGCAGATCTCCTCTTTATTAAAGTCGCTCTGAAAGAACAAGCTCTGACTGGGGAACAACATCTTCCAACGGTCATCCAACTCTTATTTCCAATTCGGAAACAGCTGCATCTTCCTACAGCTCTGACTTTCCCACCTGAGAATCACTGATATCATGACTTGACCTCTTTCGCTATATTCTATCCATTTCTGTGGAGGGCTTGATGTGATATGGTTCAAAGCAGGGCTTGATGTGATATGGTTCAAAGCAGGGCTTGATGTGATATGGTTCAAAGCAGGGCTTGATGGGATATGGTTCAAAGCAGGGCTTGATGTGATATGGTTCAAAGCAGGGCTTGATGTGATATGGTTCAAAGCAGGGCTTGATGTGATATGGTTCAAAGCAGGGCTTGAACTGAGGGGATGTGACGATACAGTTTTAACCCTTGTTATAGTGAATGGTAAAACGCATAGGCCACCCCCCCCCCCCTGGTTGGTTTATAAATGGTAATAAACAATGATCCACGGTGCTTTCTGCATATCGAAGGTCTTGCTCAGCCTCAACATGGGGTCATGGTAGACAAAATAGGCCTATGAAAAACATTGCATTTTAAATATGAAATCGAGTATCATTATCCCATTATACCGTTATCCCATTGAAAGTATGGTTGTTTTAAATGCTCCCGAAGTGAGAATATTAACGTTAGGCTATGCCTGTAGCAAAAGACCACTGAAACGGTATGTTCCGATCCATACACCGAACAGGTTAACAGACACTCAGTTTTCCATAGAAACGTTCATGACGGATTTGTATCCATACACCGAACAGGTTAACGGACACTCAGTTTTCCATAGAAACGTTCATGACGGATTTGTATCCATACACCGAACAGGTTAACGGACACTCAGTTTTCCATAGAAACGTTCATGACGGATTTGTATCCATACACCGAACAGGTTAACGGACACTCAGTTTTCCATAGAAACGTTCATGACGGATTTGTATCCATACACCGAACAGGTTAACAGACACTCAGTTTTCCATAGAAACGTTCATGACGGATTTGTATCCATACACCGAACAGGTTAACAGACACTCAGTTTTCCATAGAAACGTTCATGACGGATTTGTATCCATACACCGAACAGGTTAACAGACACTCAGTTTTCCATAGAAACGTTCATGACGGATTTGTATCCATACACCGAACAGGTTAACAGACACTCAGTTTTCCATAGAAACGTTCATGACGGATTTGTATCCATACACCGAACAGGTTAACAGACACTCAGTTTTCCATAGAAACGTTCATGACGGATTTGTATCCATACACCGAACAGGTTAACGGACACTCAGTTTTCCATAGAAACGTTCATGACGGATTTGTATCCATACACCGAACAGGTTAACGGACACTCAGTTTTCCATAGAAACGTTCATGACGGATTTGTATCCATACACCGAACAGGTTAACGGACACTCAGTTTTCCATAGAAACGTTCATGACGGATTTGTATCCATACACCGAACAGGTTAACGGACACTCAGTTTTCCATAGAAACGTTCATGACGGATTTGTATCCATACACCGAACAGGTTAACGGACACTCAGTTTTCCATAGAAACGTTCATGACGGATTTGTATCCATACACCGAACAGGTTAACGGACACTCAGTTTTCCATAGAAACGTTCATGACGGATTTGTATCCATACACCGAACAGGTTAACGGACACTCAGTTTTCCATAGAAACGTTCATGACGGATTTGTATCCATACACCGAACAGGTTAACGGACACTCAGTTTTCCATAGAAACGTTCATGACGGATTTGTATCCATACACCGAACAGGTTAACGGACACTCAGTTTTCCATAGAAACGTTCATGACGGATTTGTATCCATACACCGAACAGGTTAACGGACACTCAGTTTTCCATAGAAACGTTCATGACGGATTTGTATCCATACACCGAACAGGTTAACGGACACTCAGTTTTCCATAGAAACGTTCATGACGGATTTGTATCCATACACCGAACAGGTTAACGGACACTCAGTTTTCCATAGAAACGTTCATGACGGATTTGTATCCATACACCGAACAGGTTAACGGACACTCAGTTTTCCATAGAAACGTTCATGACGGATTTGTATCCATACACCGAACAGGTTAACGGACACTCAGTTTTCCATAGAAACGTTCATGACGGATTTGTATCCATACACCGAACAGGTTAACGGACACTCAGTTTTCCATAGAAACGTTCATGACGGATTTGTATCCATACACCGAACAGGTTAACGGACACTCAGTTTTCCATAGAAACGTTCATGACGGATTTGTATCCATACACCGAACAGGTTAACGGACACTCAGTTTTCCATAGAAACGTTCATGACGGATTTGTATCCATACACCGAACAGGTTAACGGACACTCAGTTTTCCATAGAAACGTTCATGACGGATTTGTATCCATACACCGAACAGGTTAACAGACACTCAGTTTTCCATAGAAACGTTCATGACGGATTTGTATCCATACACCGAACAGGTTAACGGACACTCAGTTTTCCATAGAAACGTTCATGACGGATTTGTATCCATACACCGAACAGGTTAACGGACACTCAGTTTTCCATAGAAACGTTCATGACGGATTTGTATCCATACACCGAACAGGTTAACGGACACTCAGTTTTCCATAGAAACGTTCATGACGGATTTGTATCCATACACCGAACAGGTTAACGGACACTCAGTTTTCCATAGAAACGTTCATGACGGATTTGTATCCATACACCGAACAGGTTAACAGACACTCAGTTTTCCATAGAAACGTTCATGACGGATTTGTATCCATACACCGAACAGGTTAACAGACACTCAGTTTTCCATAGAAACGTTCATGACGGATTTGTATCCATACACCGAACAGGTTAACGGACACTCAGTTTTCCATAGAAACGTTCATGACGGATTTGTATCCATACACCGAACAGGTTAACGGACACTCAGTTTTCCATAGAAACGTTCATGACGGATTTGTATCCATACACCGAACAGGTTAACGGACACTCAGTTTTCCATAGAAACGTTCATGACGGATTTGTATCCATACACCGAACAGGTTAACGGACACTCAGTTTTCCATAGAAACGTTCATGACGGATTTGTATCCATACACCGAACAGGTTAACGGACACTCAGTTTTCCATAGAAACGTTCATGACGGATTTGTATCCATACACCGAACAGGTTAACGGACACTCAGTTTTCCATAGAAACGTTCATGACGGATTTGTATCCATACACCGAACAGGTTAACAGACACTCAGTTTTCCATAGAAACGTTCATGACGGATTTGTATCCATACACCGAACAGGTTAACAGACACTCAGTTTTCCATAGAAACGTTCATGACGGATTTGTATCCATACACCGAACAGGTTAACAGACACTCAGTTTTCCATAGAAACGTTCATGACGGATTTGTATCCATACACCGAACAGGTTAACAGACACTCAGTTTTCCATAGAAACGTTCATGACGGATTTGTATCCATACACCGAACAGGTTAACAGACACTCAGTTTTCCATAGAAACGTTCATGACGGATTTGTATCCATACACCGAACAGGTTAACAGACACTCAGTTTTCCATAGAAACGTTCATGACGGATTTGTATCCATACACCGAACAGGTTAACAGACACTCAGTTTTCCATAGAAACGTTCATGACGGATTTGTATCCATACACCGAACAGGTTAACAGACACTCAGTTTTCCATAGAAACGTTCATGACGGATTTGTATCCATACACCGAACAGGTTAACGGACACTCAGTTTTCCATAGAAACGTTCATGACGGATTTGTATCCATACACCGAACAGGTTAACGGACACTCAGTTTTCCATAGAAACGTTCATGACGGATTTGTATCCATACACCGAACAGGTTAACGGACACTCAGTTTTCCATAGAAACGTTCATGACGGATTTGTATCCATACACCGAACAGGTTAACGGACACTCAGTTTTCCATAGAAACGTTCATGACGGATTTGTATCCATACACCGAACAGGTTAACGGACACTCAGTTTTCCATAGAAACGTTCATGACGGATTTGTATCCATACACCGAACAGGTTAACGGACACTCAGTTTTCCATAGAAACGTTCATGACGGATTTGTATCCATACACCGAACAGGTTAACGGACACTCAGTTTTCCATAGAAACGTTCATGACGGATTTGTATCCATACACCGAACAGGTTAACGGACACTCAGTTTTCCATAGAAACGTTCATGACGGATTTGTATCCATACACCGAACAGGTTAACGGACACTCAGTTTTCCATAGAAACGTTCATGACGGATTTGTATCCATACACCGAACAGGTTAACGGACACTCAGTTTTCCATAGAAACGTTCATGACGGATTTGTATCCATACACCGAACAGGTTAACAGACACTCAGTTTTCCATAGAAACGTTCATGACGGATTTGTATCCATACACCGAACAGGTTAACAGACACTCAGTTTTCCATAGAAACGTTCATGACGGATTTGTATCCATACACCGAACAGGTTAACGGACACTCAGTTTTCCATAGAAACGTTCATGACGGATTTGTATCCATACACCGAACAGGTTAACGGACACTCAGTTTTCCATAGAAACGTTCATGACGGATTTGTATCCATACACCGAACAGGTTAACGGACACTCAGTTTTCCATAGAAACGTTCATGACGGATTTGTATCCATACACCGAACAGGTTAACGGACACTCATTTTTCCATAGAAACGTTCATGACGGATTTGTATCCATACACCGAACAGGTTAACAGACACTCAGTTTTCCATAGAAACGTTCATGACGGATTTGTATCCATACACCGAACAGGTTAACGGACACTCATTTTTCCATAGAAACGTTCATGACGGATTTGTATCCATACACCGAACAGGTTAACAGACACTCAGTTTTCCATAGAAACGTTTATGACGGATTTGTATCCATACACCGAACAGGTTAACAGACACTCAGTTTTCCATAGAAACGTTCATGACGGATTTACGTCTGAACCTCTTCTTTGTATTTGACATAGTCTAAAACAACCACAGCACCCCCCCTTGTCTGCAGGTTTGATGCAAAGATGACTCTTACATTAGTTCATTAAGTGCCTGTTCTTCTGTCCTGGTGAGGTTCTTCTGAAAATGGCTTGTTTTTCCTCATACACAGACACAGCTTCTTGTTGGACTGACCTACAACCGGTATTGATGGAGGAGTTGTGCCCCTGATGGGACATACACAGACACAGCTTCTTGTTGGACTGACCTACAACCGGTATTGATGGAGGAGTTGTGCCCCTGATAGGACATACACAGACACAGCTTCTTGTTGGACTGACCTACAACCGGTATTGATGGAGGAGTTGTGCCCCTGATAGGACATACACAGACACAGCTTCTTGTTGGACTGACCTACAACCGGTGTTGATGGAGGAGTTGTGCCCCTGATGGGACATACACAGACACAGCTTCTTGTTGGACTGACCTACAACCGGTATTGATGGAGGAGTTGGTAACCAAAGGACATACACAGACACAGCTTCTTGTTGGACTGACCTACAACAGGTATTAATAGAGGAGTTGGTAACCATAGAATAGAATATGCCTTTTGGGTTTAATCAGTAACAGTTATTTGTTATTTTAGGGGGTAGATCAGCTTTAATATAAAATCTAATTTTTATTAGTCAAATACAACAGGTGTAAACTTTACAGTGAAATGCTTACTTATGAGCCCCTGACCAACAATTCAGTAAAAAGAAAAAATGTAAATAAGAAAAATAAATAAAAGTAACACGTAATTAAAGAGCAGTAGTAAAATAACAATAGTGAGACAATATACAAGGGGGTTACCGGTACAGAGTCAATGTGGAGGCTATATACAGGGGGTACCAGTACAGAGTCAATGTGGAGGCTATATACAGGGGGTACCAGTACAGAGTCAATGTGGAGGCTATATACAGGGGGTACCAGTACAGAGTCAATGTGGAGGCTATATACAGGGGGTACCAGTACAGAGTCAATGTGGAGGCTATATACAGGAGGTACCAGTACAGAGTCAATGTGGAGGCTATATACAGGAGGTACCAGTACAGAGTCAATGTGGAGGCTATAGACAGGGGGTACCGGTACAGAGTCTATGTGGAGACTATATACAGGAGGTACCAGTACAGAGTCAATGTGGAGGCTATAGACAGGGGGTACCGGTACAGAGTCAATGTGGAGACTATATACAGGGGGTACCAGTACAGAGTCAATGTGGAGGCTATATACAGGGGGTACCGGTACAGAGTCAATGTGGAGGCTATATACAGGGGGTACCGGTACAGAGTCAATGTGGAGGCTATATACAGGGGGTACCAGTACAGAGTCAATGTGGAGGCTATATACAGGGGGTACCAGTACAGAGTCAATGTGGAGGCTATATACAGGGGGTACCGGTACAGAGTCAATGTGGAGGCTATATACAGGGGGTACCGGTACAGAGTCAATGTGGAGGCTATATACAGGGGGTACCGGTACAGAGTCAATGTGGAGGCTATATACAGGGGGTACCGGTACAGAGTCAATGTGGAGGCTATATACAGGGGGTACCGGTACAGAGTCAATGTGGAGGCTATATACAGGGGGTACCGGTACAGAGTCAATGTGGAGGCTATATACAGGGGGTTACCGGTACAGAGTCAATGTGGAGGCTATATACAGGGGGTACCGGTACAGAGTCAATGTGGAGGCTATATACAGGGGGTACCGGTACAGAGTCAATGTGGAGGCTATATACAGGGGGTACCAGTACAGAGTCAATGTGGAGGCTATATACAGGGGGTACCGGTACAGAGTCAATGTGGAGGCTATATACAGGGGGTACCAGTACAGAGTCAATGTGGAGACTATATACAAGGGGGTTACCGGTACAGAGTCAATGTGCAGACTATATACAAGGGGGTTACCGGTACAGAGTCAACGTGCAGACTATATACAAGGGGGTTACCGGTACAGAGTCAACGTGCAGACTATATACAAGGGGGTTACCGGTACAGAGTCAACGTGCGGGGGCACCGGTTGGTCGAGGTAATATGTACATGTACGTAGAGGTATTAAAGTGAATATGCACAGATTATAACAGAGAGTAGCAGCAGTGTAAACATGTGGGGGTGGGGGGGGCAATGCAAATAGTCTGGGTAGCCATTAGATGTTCAGGAGTCTTATGGCTTGGACCTAGACTTGGCACTCCGGTAAGGCTTGCCGTGTGGTAGTAGAGACAACAGTCTACGACATGGGTGGCTGGAGTCTTTGACAATTTTTTTGGGCCTTCCTCTGACACCGCCTGGTTTAGAGGTCCTGGATGGCAAGAAGCTTGGCCCCGGTGATGTACTGGGCCGTACGCACTGCCCTCTGTAGTGCCTTGCTGTTGGAGGCCGAGCAGTCGCCATACCAGGCAGTGAGTCAACCAGTTAGGATGCTCTCGATGGTGCAGATGTCAAATCTTTTCAGTCTCCTGAGGAGGAATAGGCTTTCTCGTGCCCTCTTCACGGCTGTCTGTCCTTTGTCCTACTGTTCAGCAGCCTACATCCTTATCTCCTGTGTGTACTCTCTTATGTCTTCTCATGTGACCCAACCAGGAAAAACTCTTTTCACATTGGGAGCAATGGTACGGCTTCTCCCCTGTGTGTATTATCTCATGCTGTTTCAATTGTCCTTTCAGCTTAAAACTCTTTCCACACTGGGAGCAATGATGAGGCTTCTCCCCTGTGTGTATTCTATCATGTATTTTCAGGCTCGCTAACAAGGAAAAATTATTTCCACACTTAGAGCATTGGAAAGGTTTATCTCGCTTCTCTCCTGTGTGTATTCTCTCATGCTCTTTCAGGTATTCTTTCCGGTTAAAACTCTTTCCACACTGGGAGCAGTGATAAGGTTTTTCCCCTGTGTGTATCATCTCATGTCTTTTCAGGCACCCTGATGAGAAAAAACTCTTTCCACATTGAGAGCAGTGATGAGGCTTCTCCCCTGTGTGTGTCCTCTCATGTCTTTTCATGCTCGCTAACAAGGAAAAACACTTTCCACACTGGAAGCATTGGAAAGGCTTCTCCCCTGTGTGTATCCTCTCATGTCGTTTCAGACACCTTAACTGGTTAAAAATCATTCCACAGTGGGAGCAGTGGTGTCGTCTTGCTGGTTTGGACGTCTCTGGTTTCTCCGAGTCTGGTCTTTCTCCTGCCAAAGACAGAGTGTTTATTTAAATAAAGACCTGAATGAAACCTCCACATGACACAACTCTCTTGCTAGGAGGTTGAATCCAAATCACATCCCTCAATAACCATAGGCCAGTTTACAAAAAATTCCTAATTTAAAAGAGTCTTGGTGTAATTTGAAAATCAAAAGATGTAGAGTTCCAACTAGAGTCCTGCTCTCATGGAATGTCATGTTGAGGCTGAGCAGAGCTCTATAATAATAGATAATGTCATGTTGAGGCTGAGCAGAGCTCTATAATAATAGATAATGTCATGTTTATAGGCTGAGCAGAGCTCT
Source organism: Oncorhynchus mykiss (assembly GCF_057628025.1). NCBI lineage: Eukaryota > Metazoa > Chordata > Actinopteri > Salmoniformes > Salmonidae > Oncorhynchus > Oncorhynchus mykiss. The sequence continues at coordinate 4,824,907 of NC_143034.1, forward strand.
ATGATAATAGATAATGTCATGTTTATAGGCTGAGCAGAGCTCTATAATAATAGATAATGTCATGTTTATAGGCTGAGCAGAGCTCTATAATAATAGATAATGTCATGTTGAGGCTGAGCAGAGCTCTATAATAATAGATAATGTCATGTTTATAGGCTGAGCAGAGCTCTATAATAATAGATAATGTCATGTTGAGGCTGAGCAGAGCTCTATAATAATAGATAATGTCATGTTTATAGGCTGAGCAGAGATCTATCATAATGATAATGTTTATAGGCTGAGCAGAGCTCTATAATAATAGATAATGTCATGTTTACAGGCTGAACAGAGCTCTATAATACTAGATAATGTCGTTGACAGGCTGAGCACAGCTCTATAATAATAGATAATGTCATGGTTGCAGGTTGAGCAGAGATCTATAATAATAGATAATGTCATGGTTGCAGGTTGAGCAGAGATCTATAATACTAGATAATGTCATGTTGAGGCTGAACAGAGCTCTATAATAATAGATAATGTCGTTTACAGGCTGAGCAGAGCTCTATAATAATAGATAATGTCATGTTGAGGCTGAGCAGAGCTCTATAATAATAGATAATGTCATGTTTATAGGCTGAGCAGAGCTCTATAATAATAGATAATGTCATGTTGAGGCTGAGCAGAGCTCTATAATAATAGATAATGTCATGTTTATAGGCTGAGCAGAGATCTATCATAATGATAATGTTTATAGGCTGAGCAGAGCTCTATAATAATAGATAATGTCATGTTTACAGGCTGAACAGAGCTCTATAATACTAGATAATGTTGTTGACAGGCTGAGCACAGCTCTATAATAATAGATAATGTCATGGTTGCAGGTTGAGCAGAGATCTATAATAATAGATAATGTCATGGTTGCAGGTTGAGCAGAGATCTATAATAATAGATAATGTCATGGTTGCAGGTTGAGCAGAGATCTATAATAATAGATAATGGCATGTTGAGGCTGAGCAGAGCTCTATAATAATAGATATTGTGGACTACAGTATTTCAATCAATGTCATAGGCTGCATTTGATCCATTGTTATTAATGTAGGTTATTAATGTAGGTTATTAATGTAGGTTATTAATGTAGGTTCGCCAGGTTCGATCCCAGGCTGTGTCCGGGGAGAAAAAGGAAACCAACAAAGTGTCGTAATATAACACCAATATAAAGGAAACCCCGACATAAAGTGTGTTGAGCCCCGACAACGGCTTCAGTGTGCCTTGGCCTTTAGGACATTAAACACGTCATTAGAATTGTTTGGAAAATACTCTTCATAACTTGAATTTGTCCGAATGCTTTCATGATATTTAAATGAGTAGGAATGGGCTTCTGGTTCCCAAATGGCAAGGAGGGGTTTCTCTGATGGGCCTTGTCATTTCTGTCTTGATAATGCTAGGCTTTTGGTTCCCAAATGGCAAGGAGGGGTTTTTCTGATGGGCCTTGTCATTTCTGTCTTTATAATGCTAGGCTTTTGGTTCCCAAATGGCAAGGAGGGGTTTCTCTGATGGGCCTTGTCATTTCTGTCTTGATAATGCTAGGCTTTTGGTTCCCAAATGACAAGGAGGGGTTTCTCTGATGGGCCTTGTCATTTCTGTCTTGATAATGCTAGGCTTTTGGTTCCCAAATGACAAGGAGGGGTTTCTCTGATGGGTCTTGTCATTTCTGTCTTGATAATGCTAGGCTTTTGGTTCCCAAATGGCAAGGAGGGGTTTCTCTGATGTAATTTCTGTCTTGATAAATGCTAGGCTTTTGGTTCCCAAATGGCAAGGAGGGGTTTCTCTGATGGGCCTTGTCATTTCTGTCTTGATAATGCTAGGCTTTTGGTTCCCAAATGGCAAGGAGGGGTTTCTCTGATGGGCCTTGTCATTTCTGTCTTGATAATGCTAGGCTTCTGGTTCCCAAATGGAAAGGAGGGGTTTCTCTGATGGGCCTTGTCATTTCTGTCTTGATAAATGCTAGGCTTCTGGTTCCCAAATGACAAGGAGGGGTTTCTCTGATGGGCCTTGTCATTTCTGTCTTGATAAATGCTAGGCTTCTGGTTCCCAAATGGAAAGGAGGGGTTTCTCTGATGGGCCTTGTCATTTCTGTCTTGATAAATGCTAGGCTTCTGGTTCCCAAATGACAAGGAGGGGTTTCTCTGATGGGCCTTGTCATTTCTGTCTTGATAAATGCTAGGCTTCTGGTTCCCAAATGACAAGGAGGGGTTTCTCTGATGGGCCTTGTCATTTCTGTCTTGATAAATACTAGGCTTCTGGTTCCCAAATGACAAGGAGGGGTTTCTCTGATGTCATTTCTGTCTTGATAAATGCTAGGCTTCTGGTTCCCAAATGACAAGGAGGGGTTTCTCTGATGGGCCTTGTCATTTCTGTCTTGATAAATGCTAGGCTTCTGGTTCCCAAATGACAAGGAGGGGTTTCTCTGATGGGCCTTGTCATTTCTGTCTTGATAAATGCTAGGCTTCTGGTTCCCAAATGACAAGGAGGGGTTTCTCTGATGGGCCTTGTCATTTCTGTCTTGATAAATGCTAGGCTTCTGGTTCCCAAATGACAAGGAGGGGTTTCTCTGATGTCATTTCTGTCTTGATAAATGCTTTGCTCAACTGTAAGGTTTGTTCAAATTTCACATTTCATTTTTCAATATTGCTATTGTTCCTTCTCTCTCTCATTATTACTTGAGGGTTCCCATGTTTTAGGTTATTCAGAAACAACGCCCAACTTTCTGATAAAGCCTAGAACTCAACAAAGTACTGAGTAAAGGGTAAACTAGTGTTTTTCCAATGTTGTAGCTGTCATATGGGCATGTTATTTATTTTACCTTACTAGGTAAGTCAGTTAAGAACAAATTCTTATTTACGGCCTAGGAACAGGGGCAGAAGGACAGATTTGTACCTTGTCAGCTCGGGGGTTTGAACTTGAAACCTTCCGGTTACTAGTCCAATGTTAATGACAGTGGAATAGGGATAGGTGTCAGACGTGACACATTTTCTATCATCCAATTTTGCTTCGACATTAACTGTAATATAGAATTAGCAATTATGTTAACCCATATTTTAAATTGGCAGAATATGGTCATCACACTGGATTAATGATATACTGAAAACATATCAGACTCAATTAGATCGTCCTGTGTGTCATGACATCATAAACACATCTTGGATTGATAATTGAACATTTCCTAAACAGCACCAACATTAGGCTACTACAGCCTCACTCTACCCGTGATGTCAAAGCAATTTATGATAAGGTGCGACAATGAACTAAACGATTTGGTATCACTTTGATTATGGAAGATTAAATAAGTGTGAGGCAAACTGTTTGCTTGGAATAATTTGTAGCTGTCGTTTCTATCAGAGCATTAGAGAACATCCTAATCAGTTTCCCCTCCCAGAAAACACGCGGTACCGTAAAGTGTTGTCACTTCGCTTAAAACAATTCACACGGAAGTTTTGCGAATTACGGCTCACTTGACCGCAGTCTTGAACATGACACATTAGTTCAACAACTACAGAGTTTGTTCCACTGTTTTTAAAATAGCACTTACTAGTGTTAATCAGATCTCCAGTCTCCTCCAACGGGACAGTAATCTCCCCCTCCTCCTTCATTCCACAAACTGCATCCTCCTCTTTCACTCTAAAAGCTTCTTCCTCTTTCACGTCTTTCTCCTCTTCTTTCACTGTAACAGCCTCACCCTCTACTTCTTGTTTAACTGTAACAGCCTCCTCTTCCTTCTCCTCTTTCACGAGAACATCTTTCTCCGTCCAGCAGACCTCCTCTTCTTTAACAGGGAGGGAGTAGCTTAGTGAGCTCATGGTCGAGGATGTTAGCAAGCTAGTTAGCATTAGCCGAGTGATACTTAGCTAAACACGTAAATAGTAAATTAAATAGAGTAACTAGTAAATACGCAGACAGTGTGTTTAAAACACCGAGGTTAATATGAACCAAAATGGCCTAAAGCGCTTCAATGTTTTGGTTTTATGTTGGCTAGCACTCTACCGAGGTGGCTGAAGTGTTGTTGAAGAAAAAACATCCCGTCCACTACATTATACGTCACGAATGAAGCATCACCTGAAAGACTCTCATCGCCACCTGCTGACTGGAGTGGGTAACACAGTTGAACAAAAACAACATTCTGGCAAAACTAATAATTGTTAAATAACCAGTTCTCTTACTTCTTACAGATAATAATTTCCTCTACGCAAATGTAGAGGCTGAATAGGGATAAGTACATTATTAACAAACCTGTTACGAATCAACCCTGTTACAAATAAACCCTGTTATGGCAAACCCTGTTATAAGAAAACCTGTTATAGTATACCCTCCCCCCCATAAATGACTACAGCTTTATACACGTTTTTTAAAGGTGACATAAGTAATGGCGAGAAACAATAAGAAACTCCCACACCGCTCCTGAAAGTGTCACCGCTATCAATTAAACGTATCCGCCGCAAGGCCTTCGTCAGAGCTTTAGTGAGTTAAAAAAAAAAATAAATGCACCCGTATTTAGACATAGCCACACCCACATCCGTTCCACGCATCCAATGGGGTTGGAGGGAAAACAAGCACCACGAAAGACGTGCTACCAAATCTAACAATGTGCATTTCATAAATATTCTAATCCAGCGTGAACATAACACTTCATAAACACGTCAACATAACACTTCATAAACACGTCAACATAACACAACATAACACTTCATAAACACGTGAACATAACACTTCATAAACACGTCAACATAACACTTCATAAACACGTCAACATAACACAACATAACACTTCATCAACACGTCAACATAACACTTCATAAACACATCAACATAACACAACACTTCATAAACACGTCAACATAACACAACATAACACTTCATAAACACGTCAACATAACACAACATAACACTTCATAAACACGTCTGTAAAACCACGAGGAGGACATCGACCTATCCAGGAAGGTTCCATAAATCATTGGGTACAGCGCAGGAAAGAAACGTCAGAGTAGGCTGAGGTGGTGTGGCGGCATCAGTTCATGTTCACATTTACAACATAACATAACATGGGCATCACATCATTAAGACCTTTAGGGAATAATGTCTGGAGGGTGAAAATATCAAAAAAACATTATCTTTTACTCAGAGTTATTTATATCTCCTCCCCTGTCTGATATCTAGACTTTCTCTACGACCAGATGTTTTTGGTCATTAAAATGTTCTGGATAATCCCTGTCGTTTCTTCTAGTTTAAATTTTATGTTCACAAAATCTGTTTGAGAGACATAGGTTTTACCAACATAACACAGCCAACTACATAACACAACCCACAACATAACACAACCCACTACATAACACAGCCCACTACATAACACAGCCCACAACATAACATAACACAACCCACAACATAACACAGCCCACAGCTTAACACAGCCCACAACATAACACAGCCCACAGTTTAACACAGCCCACAACACAACACAACCCACAACATAACACAGCCCACAGCTTAACACAGCCCACAACATAACACAGCCCACAGCTTAACACAGCCCACAACATAACACAGCACACAGCTTAACACAGCCCACAACATAACACAGCCCACAGCTTAACACAACCCACAGCTTAACACAACATAACACAACCCACAACACAACACAGCCCACAACATAGCACAGCCCACAACATAACACAACACACAACACAGCCCACAACATAACACAGCCCACAACATAACACAACACAACACAACCCACAACACAACACAGCCCACAACATAACACAACCCACAACATAACACAGCCCACAACATAACATAACACAGCCCACAACATAACACAGCCCACAACATAACATAACACAGCCCACAACATAACACAACCCACAACATAACACAGCCCACAACATAACACAGCCCACAACATAACACAGCCCACAACATAACACAGCCCACAACATAACACAGCCCACAACATAACACAGCCCACAACATAACACAGCCCACAACATAACACAGCCCACAACATAACACAGCCCACAACATAACACAGCCCACAACACAGCCCACAACACAACACAGCCCACAACATAGCACAACCCACAACACAACACAGCCCACAACATAACACAACCCACAACATAACACAGCCCACAACATAACACAACATAACACAGCCCACAACATAACACAGCCCACAACATAGCACAGCCCACAACATAACACAACATAACACAGCCCACAACATAACACAGCCCACAACATAGCACAACATAACACAGCCCACAACATAACACAGCCCACAACATAACACAACCCACAACATAACACAGCCCACAACATAGCACAACATAACACAGCCCACAACATAACACAGCCCATAACATAACACAGCCCACAACATAACACAGCCCACAACATAACACAACCCTCAACATAACACAGCCCATAACATAACACAACATAACACAGCCCACAACATAACACAGCCCACAACATAACACAGCCCACAACATAACACAGCCCACAACATAACACAACATAGCACAGCCCACAACATAACACAGCCCTCAACATAACACAGCCCACAACATAACACAACATAACACAGCCCACAACATAACACAGCCCACAACATAACACAGCCCACAACATAACACAACATAGCACAACCCACAACACAACACAGCCCACAACATAACACAACATAACACAACATAACACAGCCCACAACATAACACAACCCACAACATAACACAGCCCACAACATAACACAACCCACAACATAACACAGCCCACAACATAACACAACCCACAACATAACACAGCCCACAACATAACACAACATAACACAGCCCACAACATAGCACAACATAACACAGCCCACAACATAACACAGCCCACAACATAACACAACCCACAACATAACACAGCCCACAACATAACACAGCCCACAACATAACACAACATAACACAGCCCACAACATAACACAACCCACAACATAACACAGCCCACAACACAACACAGCCCACAACACAACACAACCCACAACATAACACAACCCACAACATAACACAACTCGACCAGCTTCATGAGGTAGTCACCTGGAATGCATTTCAATTAACAGGTGTGCCTTGTTAAAAGTTAATTTGTGAAATTTCTTAATGCGTTTTAAGCCAATCAGTTGTGTTGTGTGACAAGGTAGGGGGGAAGACAGCCCTATTGGGTAAAAGACCAAGTCCATATTATGGCAAGAACATCTCAAATAAGCAAAGAGAAGCAACAGTCCATCATTACTTTAAGACATGAAGGTCAGTGAACCCGAAACATTTCAACCATTAAAGGAAAAGAGAAAAACAAGAAATATTCTCAGTCAAAAACAACAGTCAAAGCCTCTATATTCTCTCATGAAAAACTCCCTAGAAAGGCCAAAACCTAGGAAGAAACCTAGAGAGGAACCAGGCTATGTGGGGTGGCCAGTCCTCTTCTGTCTGTGCCGGGTGGAGATTATAACAAAGACTCTATATTCTCTCATGTGATTTCAGGTCCTCTAACACACATCAAGAAAAAGCTTGATGATGAGTTGGTTATTTGAATCAGCTGTGCTAGGGCACAAACCAAACCCTCATCCAGAAAACACATCCACAAACACAATACTTTATAATACATGCAGGAGGGAAAACACTGGAAAGTCCAGACACATTCAGAGTCTCTGGGGACTACTGTCCCACCATGTATTGGGCCTTCATCTGTTCTATGACCCACTGTTCAGCCTACATCTGTCCTATGCCCCACTGTTCAGCCTACATCTGTCCTATGCCCCACTGTTCAGCCTACATCTGTCCTATGTCCCACTGTTCAGTCTACATCTGTCCTATGTCCCACTGTTCAGTCTACATCTGTCCTATGTCCCACTGTTCAGCCTACATCTGTTCTATGACCCACTGTTCAGCAGCCTTTATCTGTCCCATGTCCCACTGTTCAGCAGCCTACATCCTTATCTCCTGTGTGTATTCTCTCATGTCTTCTCATGTGTCCTAACCAGGCAAAACTCTTTTTACATTGGGAGCAGTGGTAGGGCTTGTCTCCTGTGTGTATTCTCTCATGCTCTTTCAGGTGTTCGTTCCGGTTAAAACTCTTTCCACACTGGGAGCAGTGATGAGGTTTTCCCCCTGTGTGTGTTCTCTCATGTCTTTTCAGGCACCCTGATGCGGAAAAACTCTTTCCACACTGGAAGCATTGGAAAGATTTATCGCCTGTGTGTATTCTCTCATGCATTTTCAGGTCCCCTAACTGGTTAAAACCCTTTACACAGTGGGAGCAGTGGTACGGCTTCTCTTGCTTCTGCACTGTGTGAATTCTTTCATGCTCTTTCAGGGATTCTTTCCGGTTAAAACTCTTTCCACATTGGGAGCAGTGGTAGGGCTTCTCCCCTGTGTGTATCCTCTCGTGCACTTTCAGGTGTCCTAACTGGGTAAAACTCTTTCCACACTGGGAGCAGTGATGAGGCTTCTCTCCTGTGTGTGTCCTCTCATGTCGTTTCAGGCTCGCTAACAAGGAAAAACTTTTTCCACACTGGGAGCATTGGAAAGGCTTCTCCCCTGTGTGTATTCTCTCATGTCGTTTCAGGTCCCTTACATGGTTAAAACCCTTTCCACAGTGGGAACAGTTGTGTTGTTTTGCCGGTTTGGACGTCTCTGGTTCCTCTGAGTCTGGTCTTTCTCCTGCCAAAGACAGAGTGTTTATTTAAATAGAGAACTGAATGAAACCTCCACAACTCTCTTGCTAGGAGGTTAAATCTAAATCAGATCCCTCAATAATTTAAAATAAAAGATGTAGAGTTCCAACTAGAATCTTGCTCTCATGGAATGTTGTGTTTTTAGGCTGAGCAGAGCTCTATAATAATAGATAATGTCATGTCTTCAGGCTGAGCATAGCTCTATAATTATAGATAATGTCATGTTTATAGGCTGAGCAGAGCTCTATAATAATAGATAATGTCGTGTCGTTAGGCTGAGCAGAGCTCTATAATAATATACAGTGCCTTGCGAAAGTATTCGCCCCCCTTGAACTTTGCGACCTTTTGCCACATTTCAGGCTTCAAACATAAAGATATAAAACTGTATTTTTTTGTGAAGAATCAACAACAAGTAGGACACAATCATGAAGTGGAACGACATTTATTGGATATTTCAAACTTTTTTAACAAATCAAAAACTGAAAAATTGGGCGTGCAAAATTATTCAGCCCCTTTACTTTCAGTGCAGCAAACTCTCTCCAGAAGTTCAGTGAGGATCTCTGAATGATCCAATGTTGACCTAAATGACTAATGATGATAAATACAATCCACCTGTGTGTAATCAAGTCTCCGTATAAATGCACCTGCACTGTGATAGTCTCAGAGGTCCGTCAAAAGCGCAGAGAGCATCATGAAGAACAAGGAACACACCAGGCAGGTCCGAGATACTGTTGTGAAGAAGTTTAAAGCCGGATTTGGATACAAAAAGATTTCCCAAGCTTTAAACATCCCAAGGAGCACTGTGCAAGCGATAATATTGAAATGGAAGGAGTATCAGACCACTACAAATCTACCAAGACCTGGCCGTCCCTCTAAACTTTCAGCTCATACAAGGAGAAGACTGATCAGAGATGCAGCCAAGAGGCCCATGATCACTCTGGATGAACTGCAGAGATCTACAGCTGAGGTGGGAGACTCTGTCCATAGGACAACAATCAGTCGTATATTGCACAAATTTGGCCTTTATGGAAGAGTGGCAAGAAGAAAGCAATTTCTTAAAGATATCCATAAAAAGTGTTGTTTAAAGTTTGCCACAAGCCACCTGGGAGACACACCAAACATGTGGAAGAAGGTGCTCTGGTCAGATGAAACCAAAATTGAACTTTTTGGCAAAAATGCAAAACGTTATGTTTGGCGTAAAAGCAACACAGCTCATCACCCTGAACACACCATACCCACTGTCAAACATGGTGATGGCAGCATCATGGTTCTGGCCTGCTTTTCTTCAGCTGGGACAGGGAAGATGGTTAAAATTGATGGGAAGATGGATGGAGCCAAATACAGGACCATTCTGGAAGAAAACCTGATGGAGTCTGCAAAAGACCTGAGACTGGGACGGAGATGTGTCTTCCAACAAGACAATGATCCAAAACATAAAGCAAAATCTACAATGGAATGGTTCAAAAATAAACATATCCAGGTGTTAGAATGGCCAAGTCAAAGTCCAGACCTGAATCCAATCGAGAATCTGTGGAAAGAACTGAAAACTGCTGTTCACAAATGCTCTCCATCCAACCTCACTGAGCTCGAGCTGTTTTGCAAGGAGGAATGGGAAAAAATGTCAGTCTCTCGATGTGCAAAACTGATAGAGACATACCCCAAGCGACTTACAGCTGTAATCGCAGCAAAAGGTGGCGCTACAAAGTATTAACTTAAGGGGGCTGAATAATTTTGCACGCCCAATTTTTCAGTTTTTGATTTGTTAAAAAAGTTTGAAATATCCAATAAATGTCATTCCACTTCATGATTGTGTCCCACTTGTTGTTGATTCTTCACAAAAAAATACAGTTTTATATCTTTATGTTTGAAGCCTGAAATGTGGCAAAAGGTCGCAAAGTTCAAGGGGGCCGAATACTTTCGCAAGGCACTGTATATTGTAGACTACAGTATTTCAATCAATGTCATAGGCTGCATTTGATCCATTGTTATTAATGTTTTGTTGGTGGCCCACTCTTTGATGGTAAACACATCTTACAGACTGTGACATTCTAGTGTTAGCACGAGTTTAATCGGACTCCGTACGCCAGAATCACATAGTATCCCTTTAACAATTCCTATATTTAAAAACAACATATTCAATGTAAAACTTGAGCAGAACGTCCGTAATGGGGGATTTTAACCAAATGTCATCCATAGAAGAAGTGTCCTTTGAGGGGAAGGTTTGTTGCCATGTATTCAGGTCCAAAATGATCCATGGGGCCTCCCGAGTGGCACAGCGGTCTAAGGCACTGCAGTGCTTGAGGCATCACTACAGAGCCAGGTTCGATCCCGGGCAGAGTCCGGGGAGAAAAAGGAGGTAAAAAAAATGATCCATTGGTAAGGAAATTAATAATAATGGCTACTGGTAACTGCCCAAGTAAAGGAATCCCATTTATCCCACATCCCACATTTTCACGTAAATGTATTCAATATTAAACTTTAATATTAATTAGGGAAGCGTGATATATCGGTAAGAATATTTTTTTTTAAATCGGCCAATATTAACTAAAAATGCCAAAAAAACGATGTCAAAGATGACTTACATACCTATATAACGTAGGTAGATGACCTACATACCTATATAACGTAGGTAGATGACCTACATACCTATATAACGTAGGTAGATGACCTACATACCTATATAACGTAGGTAGATGACCTATATAACGTAGGTAGATGACCTACATACCTATATAACGTAGGTAGATGACCTACATACCTATATAACGTAGGTAGATGACCTACATACCTATATAACGTAGGTAGATGACCTACATACCTATATAACGTAGGTAGATGACCTACATACCTATATAACGTAGGTAGATGACCTATATAACGTAGGTAGATGACCTACATACCTATATAACGTAGGTAGATGACCTACATACCTATATAACGTAGGTAGATGACGTAATCACGCCACGAAAAATACAGCGCTACACAGAACAAAAGCAGAAAAATACTAAGCGCACACTTCATCTACCTACGTCACTTCCAACAACTGAACAAGTTCATGTCCAGTAGTCATTTGAAAGTGAAAGAACATTTTCAGCGAGACAACTCAAGGAAGAGAGGCCACGGACCGACTGATGCTGAAACTTCCCTGCTTCTATGATGTATGATGAAATCTTGGCTGAGAATGAAACGACTGAACAAACGAACAACAAAACAGCACAGCACAGTTAAGTGAAAGAAATAGGTTTTAATTATGTTTTTTTTACTGGTAATGGGGACATACGTAAATGCCAACAAAATAACCTTTCGGTCAGTGTGTTTGTTTAAACTATTGAACTGTATTAGAAGGCTTAAAAGGCCGCTAAAATGTTTAGTATCGGTAATAGGTAAAGGTTTTTTTGGGCAAAGAAAATAACGGATATCGGGACAAAAATGTAATATCGGTGCATAATATTAATATCGCAAAAGTAGCCTTTTGATTTCACTTATTTGTACACATATGGGCTGGAACAAGACTTGACAAATGTCCAGGGTCCCAGGTACTTTAAAAAAGGGTATCACCCATTTTATAAATATACTTAAAACAAATATAAACCATGTAAAGTGTTGGGTCCCACCTTTCACGAGCTGAAATAAAAAGATCCCTGAAAAACTTTTATTGCAGATGATGCTGATCGAGATGTTTAAAGAGCATCCGACTCGGTCTCCCATCAGAAAACACGCGGTACCATAAAGCGTTGTGTATTCACATTGGAAAATTAATGTCGTTTTGGTGTCCCCAAAATGCAATAACAACTTTCGGAATGATCTCGGTGTAAGAAAATGCAGGCGGAAACAGAAGAGTGGGTGGCTTGACAGCGTTTTTGCGAATGTCGGCAGTCTTTAACACGACACATTAGTAACACAGTTCAACAACTACACAGTCAGAAAAACTCTGGACAGAAACAGTCTGATAGAAACACAGTGTTTTTAAAATAGTACTTACTCGTGTTAATCAGATCTCCAGTCTTCCCTTCCTCCTCCAACGTGACAGTTATCTCCCCCTCCTCCTCCTCCATTCCAAAAACTGCATCCTCCTCTTTCACTCTTAAAGATTCTTCCTCTTCTTTCACTGTAACTTCTTCCTCTTTCACGTCTTTCTCCTCTTCTTTCACTGTAACAGCTTCACCCTCTACTTCTTGTTTAACTGTAACAGTCTCACCCTCTACTTCTTGTTTAAATATAACAGCCTCCTCTTCCTTCTCCTCTTTCACGAGAACATCTTTCTCCGTCCAGCAGACCTCCTCTTCTTTAACAGGGAGGGAGTAGCTTAGTGAGTTCATGGTCGAGGATGTTAGCTAGTAAGCTAGTTAGCATTAGCCGAGTGTTACTTAGCCAGATAGCTAATAACGTAAATGCTAAATTAAAATGCCTATTTACTAGTTAACGTTACTCTGACAGTGTGTTTAAAACACTGAGGTTAATATACTTTGCCTAAAGAGCTTCAATGTTGTGGTTTTATGTTGGCTATAGCACGCTACCGAGGTGGATGAATTGTTGTTGTTGAAAAAACATCCCGTCCCGTACATTATACGTCACGCAAGAAGCATCACCTGAAAGTCTCATATCGCCGCCTGCTGACTGGAGTGGGTAACACAGTTGAACAAAAACTTCTGGAAAACAACGTAAACAAATAATTGTTAAATAACCAGTTCTCTTACTTCTTACAGATAATTTCATTTACGCAGATGTAGAGGCTGAATAGGGAAAGGTACATTATCAACAAACCTGTTACGAATCAACCCTGTTACAAATAAACCCTATTATTAATAAACCCTGTTATAAGAAACCCTGTTATAATAAACCCTGTTATAATAAACCCTGTTATAATAATCCCTGTTATAATAAACCCTGTTATAGTAAACCCTGTTATAATAAACCCTGTTATAGTAAACCCTGTTATAGTAAGCCATGTCATAGTAAACCCTGTTATAGTAAACCCTGTTATAATAAACCCTGTTATAGTAAACCCTGTTATAATAAACCCTGTTATAATAAACCCTGTTATGATAACACCTGTTATAGTAAACCCTGTTATAATAAACCCTGTTATAATAAACCCTGTTATGATAACACCTGTTATTAATAAACCCTGTTATTAATAAACCCTGTTATGGTAAACCCTGTTATAGTAAACCCTGTCATGATCAACCCTGTTATAATAAACCCTGTCATTAATAAACCCTGTCATTAATAAACCCTGTCATGTTCAACCCTGTCATTAATAAACCTTGTAATTAATAAACCCTGTCATTAAACCCTGTTATTAATAAACCCTGTCATTAATAAACCATGTCTTGTTCAACCCTGCTATTAATAAACCCTGTCATTAATAAACCCTGTCATAATCAACCCTGTCATTAATAAACCCTGTCATTAATAAACCCTGTCATTAATAAACCTTGTCATTAATAAACCCTGTCATAAATAAACCCTGTCATAATCAACCCTGTCATGGTCAACTATCATAATAAACCCTGTCATTCATAAACCCTGTCATGATCAACCCTGTCATGGTCAACTGTCATAATAAACCCTATCATGATCGACCCTGATATAATCAACCCTGAGATGATAACAGGGTTGATCATAACTGGGTTTATTATGACGGTTGATCATGACATGAAATTATAGCCATTTGATTACCTGTTCAGGAGTCTTATGGTTTGGGGGTAAAAGCTGTTGAGATGCCTTTTGGTCCTAGACTTGGCACTCTGGTACCGCTTGCCATGCGGTAGTAGAGAGAACAGTCTATGACTGGGGTGTCTGGGGTATTTGACAATTTTTTTGGCCTTCCTCTGACACCGCCTGGTGTAGAAGTCCTGGATGGCAGGCAGCTTTGCCCCAGTGATTTACTGGGCCGTTCGCACTACCCTCTGTAGCGCCTTGAAGTCGGAGGCCGAGCAGTTGCCGTACCAGGTAGTGATGCAGCCACACTCTCGATGTTGCAGCTGTAGAACCTTTTGAGGATCTGAGGACCCATGCCAAATCTTTTTAGTCTCCTGAGGGGGAATAGGTTTTGTTGTACAGCCCCGTCGATGAGAATGGGGGCCTGCTCGGTCCTCTTTTTCCTGTAGTCCACAATCATCTCCTTAGTCTTGGTTACGCTGAGGGATCGTTTGTTATTCTGGCACCACCCAGCCAGGTGGCCTATAGGGACCTCCTCCCTATAGGCTGTCTCGTCGTTGTCGGTGATCAGGCTTACCACTGTTTTGTTGTCTGCAAACTTAATGATGGTTTTGGAGTCGTGCCTGGCCACACAGTCATGGGTGAACAGGGAGTAAAGGAGGGAACTGAGAAAGCACCCTTGAGGGGCTCCAGTGTTGAGGATCAGCGTGGCAGATGTGTTGTTACTTACTCTTACCACCTGGGGGTGGCCAGTCAGGAAGTCCAGGATCCAGTTCCAGAGGGAGGTGTTTAGTCCTAGGATCCTTAGCTTAGTGATGAGCTTTGAGGGAACTATGGTGTTGAACGCTGAGCAGTTGTCAATGAATAGCATTCTCACGTAGGTGTTCCTTTTGTCCAGGTGGGAAAGGGCAGTGTGGAGTGCAATAGAGATAGCATCATCTATGGATCTGTTTGGGCGGTGTGCAAATTTGAGTGGTTCTAGGGTTTCTTGGATAATGGTGATGATATGAGCCATTACCAGCCTTTCAAAGCACTTCACGGCTACATACGTGAGTGCTACGGGTCTGTAGTCATTTAAGCGGGTTGCCTTAGTGTTCTTGGGCACAAAGACTATGGTGGTCTGCTTGAAACATGTTGGTATTACAGACTCAATCAGGGACATGTTGAAAATGTCAGTGAAGACACCTGCCAGTTGGTCAGCGCATGCCTGGAGTACACGTCCCGGTAGTCCGTCTGGCCCCGCGGCCTTGTGAATGTTGACCTGTTTAAGGTATTACTCACGTCGGCTACGGAGAGCGTGATCACACAGTTGCCTGAAACAGCTGATGCTCTCATGCATGCCTCAGTGTTGCTTGCCTCGAAGCGAGCATAGCAGTGATTTAGCTCGTCTGGTAGGCTAGTGTCTCTGGGCAGCTCGCGGCTGTGCTTCCCTTTGTCGTCTGTAATAGTATGCAAGCCCTGCCACATAAGTCCAGCGTCGGAGCTGGTGTAGTACACTTTAATTTTAGCCCTGTATTGGCAACTCCAACCCAGGAGGAGCCAATGCCCAAGTCTCATCACCCATTGGCCCATTCTTTAAAACCACAGTATTTAAGACACAGGCAGGAAGTAGAAAGGGAAATATGCTAACCTAAATATGCTACAGGCGTCGCCGCTGAGAGTGGGTGTAATACTGAGGAACTGATCACCTCTTTCCACCAGGGTCTATCTAACTCCATGAAGGATGAACTGGCCTCGAGTCCCTGATAACGATGGAAATCTGGATTGACAACCGCCTTCGGTCGGTCTTTTTTGTTGTTGTTTTCCCCAATTTCGTGGTATCCAATTGTTAGTAGCTACTATCTTGTCTCATTGCAACAACTCCCGTACGGGCTTGGGAGAGACGAAGGTTGAAAGTCATGCATCCTCCGATACACAACCCAACCAAGCTGCACTGCTTCTTAACACAGCGCGCACCCAACCCGGAAGCCAGCCGCACCAATGTGTTGGAGGAAACACTGTGCACCTGGCAACCTTGGTTAGCCCGGCCCACCACAGGAGTCGCTGGTGCGCGATGAGATTTGTCGTGATGAACGTGGTACCTTAGGGCGTTTGTAAATTGCTCCCAAGGACGAACTAGACTTGTGGTCTACCATTTTTTTCTGAGGTCTTGGCTGCTTTTTTTTTATTTTCCCATTATGTCAAGCAAAGAGACACTGAGTTCGAAGGTAGGCCTTGAAATACATCCACAGGTACACCTCCAATTGACTCAAATTATGTCAATTAGCCTATCAGAAGCTTCTAAAGATATTATGAATTATAAGTGAAATAATCTGTCTGTTTCTTAACAAATCAAAAACTGAAAAATTGGGCGTGCAAAATTATTCAGCCCCTTTCCTTTCAGTGCAGCAAACTCTCTCCAGAAGTTCAGTGAGGATCTCTGAATGATCCAATGTTGACCTAAATGACTAATGATGATAAATACAATCCACCTGTGTGTAATCAAGTCTCCGTATAAATGCACCTGCACTGTGATAGTCTCAGAGGTCCGTTAAAAGCGCAGAGAGCATCATGAAGAACAAGGAACCCACCAGGCAGGTCCGAGATACTGTTGTGAAGAAGTTTAAAGCCGGATTTGGATACAAAAAGATTTCCCAAGCTTTAAATATCCCAAGGAGCACTGTGCAAGCGATAATATTGAAATGGAAGGAGTATCAGACCACTGCAAATCTACCAAGACCTGGCCGTCCCTCTAAACTTTCAGCTCATACAAGGAGAAGACTGATCAGAGATGCAGCCAAGAGGCCCATGATCACTCTGGATGAACTGCAGAGATCTACAGCTGAGGTGGGAGACTCTGTCCATAGGACAACAATCAGTCGTATATTGCACAAATCTGGCCTTTATGGAAGAGTGGCAAGAAGAAAGCCATTTCTTAAAGATATCCATAAAAAGTGTTGTTTAAAGTTTGCCACAAGCCACCTGGGAGACACACCAAACATGTGGAAGAAGGTGCTCTGGTCAGATGAAACCAAAATTGAACTTTTTGGCAACAATGCAAAACGTTATGTTTGGCGTAAAAGCAACACAGCTCATCACCCTGAACACACCATCCTCACTGTCAAACATGGTGGTGGCAGCATCATGGTTTGGGCCTGCTTTTCTTCAGCAGGGACAGGGAAGATGGTTAAAATTGATGGGAAGATGGATGGAGACAAATACAGGACCATTCTGGAAGAAAACCTGATGGAGTCTGCAAAAGACCTGAGACTGGGACGGAGATTTGTCTTCCAACAAGACAATGATCCAAAACATAAAGCAAAATCTACAATGGAATGGTTCAAAAATAAACATATCCAGGTGTTAGAATGGCCAAGTCAAAGTCCAGACCTGAATCCAATCAAGAATCTGTGGAAAGAACTGAAAACTGCTGTTCACAAATGTTCTCCATCCAACCTTACTGAGCTCGAGCTGTTTTGCAAGGAGGAATGGGAAAAAATTTCAGTCTCTCGATGTGCAAAACTGATAGGGACATACCCCAAGCGACTTACAGCTGTAATTACAGCAAAAGGTGGCGCTAAAAAGTATTAACTTAAGGGGGCTGAATAATTTTGCACGCCCAATTTTTCAGTTTTTGATTTGTTAAAAAAGTTTGAAATATCCAATAAATGTCGTTCCACTTCATGATTGTGTCCCACTTGTTGTTGATTCTTCACAAAAAAATACAGTTTTATATCTTTATGTTTGAAGCCTGAAATGTGGCAAAAGGTCGCAAAGTTCAAGGGGGCAGAATACTTTCGCAAGGCACTGTATATACCAGTCAAAGTTTGGACACACCTACTCATTCAAGGGTTTTTATTTATTTTTAGTACTTTATACATTGTAGAATAATAGTGAAGACATCAAAACTATGAAATAACACATATGGAATCATTTCGTAGCCAAAAAAGTGTTAAACAAATCTAAATATATTTGAGATTCTTCAAAGTAGCCACCCTTTGTCTTGATGACAGCTTCGCACACTCTTGGCATTCTCTCAACCAGCTTCATGAGGATGTCACCCGGAATGTATTTCAATTAACAGGTGTGCCTTGTTAAAAGTTAATTTGTGCAATTTCTTTCCTTCTTAATGTGTTTGAGCCAATCAGTTGTGTTGTGACAAGGTAGGGGTGGTATACTGAAGATAGCTAAACGATAGTCCATCATTACTTTAAGATGTGAAGGTCAGTGATTCCGGGAAACATTTCAACAACTTAAAGGAAAAGAGAAAAGTCAGAACAATTCTCAGTCAAAAACAACAGCCAGAACAAAACCTCTGTATTTGTTCAGGTCCTCTAACACTACACAGCCCATTCAAATAAGAAAAGCTTGATGATGAGTTGGTTATTTGAATCAGCTGTGCTAGGGCACAAACCAAACCCTCACCGCGAAAACACATCCACAAACACAATCCTTTATAATACATGCAGGAGGAAAAAAAACGAAAGTCGAGACACATTCGGAGTGTCTGGGGACTACTGACCCATCATTAATTGGGCCTTCATCTGTCCTCTGTTACACTGTTCAGCCTACACCTGTCCTATGTCCTACTGTTCAGCCTACATCTGTCCTATGTCCCACTGTTCAGCCTACGTTCGTATCTCCTGTGTGTATTATCTCATGTCTTTTCATGTGTCTTAACTGGGTAAAACTCTTTCCACACTGGGAGCAGTGATGAGGCTTCTCTCCCGTGTGCGTCCTCTCATGTCTTCTCAGGTCCCCTAACCAGGAAAAACTATTTTCACATTGGGAGCAGTGGTATGGCTTCTCCCCTGTGTGTATTCTCTCATGCTGGTTCAGTTGTCCTTTCAGCTTAAAACTCTTTCCACACTGGGAGCAGTGATGAGGCTTATTTCCTGTGTGTGTCCTCACATGTCTTTTCAGGCTCGCTAACAAGGAAAAACTCTTTCCACACTGGGAGCAGTGGAAATGCTTCTCTAGCTTCTCCCCTGTGTGTATTCTCTCATGCACTTTCAGGTATTCTTTAAGGTTAAAACTCTTTCCACACTGGGGGCAGTGATGAGTCTTATTTCCTGTGTGTGTCCTCTCATGTCTTTTCAGGCTCGCTAACAAGGAAAAACTCTTTCCACACTGGGAGCATTGGAAAGGTTTATCGCCTGTGTGTGTCCTCTCATGTCTTTTCAGGCACCCTGATGAGGAAAATCTCTTTACACAAAGGGAGCAGGGGTAAGGCTTCTCCCTTGTATGCAGTATCTTATGCTCTTTCAGACTTCCTAACTGGGTAAATCTCTTTCCACACTGGGAGCAGTAGTAAGGCTTCTCTCCTGTGTGTATTCTCTCGTGTATTTTCAGGCTCCCTAACTCGGTAAAACTGTTTTCACACTGGGAGCAGTGGTAAGGCTTCTCCCTTGTGTGATTTATCTCATGTATTTTCAAGCTCCCTAACACTGTAAAACTCTTTCCGCAAAGGGAGCAGTGATAAGGCTTCTCCGCTGTGTGCAAAGTCTTGTGGCCTTTCAGGTCCCACAACTGGTTAAAACCCTTTCCACAGTGGGAGCAGTGGTATGGCTTTTCTCCTGTATGTATTCTCTCATGCCGCTTCAAGTTTCCTAACTGGTTAAAACCTTTTTCACACTTGGAACAGTGGTATGGCTTTTCTCCTGTATGTATTCTCTCATGTGTTTTCAGGTCCCCTAACTGGTTAAAACCCTTTCCACAGTGGGAGCAGTGGTGTCGTCTTGCTGGTTTGGACGTCTCTGGTTCCTCTGAGTCTGGTCTTTCTCCTGCAAAATACATAGTGTTTATTTAAATAGAGACCTGAATGAAACCTCCACAACTATCTTGCGAGGAGGTTGAATTCAAATCAGATCCCTCAATATTATTATTTGACCCTGCTGGTCATCTATGATCGTTTGAACATCTTGGCCATGTAATGTTATAATCTCCACCTGGCACAGCCAGAAGAGGACTGGCCACCCCTCAGAGCCTGGTTCCTCTCTAGGTTTCTTCCTAGATTCCGGCCTTTCTAGGGAGTTTTTCTAGCCACCGTGCTTCTACATCTGCATTGCTTGCTGTTTGGGGTTTTAGGCTGGGTTTCTGTACAGCATTTTGTGACATCGGCTGATGTAAAAAGGGCTTTATAAATACATGTGATTAAATAACCCGAGGCCAGATTACAAAAAAAAATCTAATTTAAAAGAATCTTGGTGTAATTTGAATAAGTAGGAGTCATTTTCTACTTTTCCAAAAGCTGAAGGTTGACTGAAAATGACTTGCATTGCTACAGGAAGGAGCTGTGGTGGTAATGAGCTGTGTAGTAGCCCTATCTGGTTATCTGTGGTAGTAATGAGCTGTGTAGTAGCCCTATCTGATTATCTGTGGTAGTAATGAGCTGTGTAGTAGCCCTATCTGATTATCTGTGGTAGTAATGAGCTGTGTAGTAGCCAAGGTCTATGTGGTTATCTGTGGTAGTAATAAGCTGTGTAGTAGCCCTATCTGATTATCTGTGGTAGTAATGAGCTGTGTAGTAGCCCTATGTGGTTATCTGTGGTAGTAATGAGCTGTGTAGTAGCCCTATGTGGTTATCTGTGGTAGTAATGAGCTGTGTAGTAGCCCTATTTGGTTATCTGTGGTAGTAATGAGCTGTGTAGTAGCCCTATCTGGTTATCTGTGGTAGTAATGAGCTGTGTAGTAGCCCTATGTGGTTATCTGTGGTAGTAATGAGCTGTGTAGTAGCCCTATCTGGTTATCTAATAGACCTAGGCCAACGACGCATCATTTATTTCCTCAGCTTTCCTTTGCTGTAGCCTCAGTTTGCTTTTCACTCCTCATTGAATTTTTCCATCTTGGTATTGTTTTCTCAATCTCACTTCTTGTGAGATTTGTCATTCTGAATATATATATATGTGATTGACAAATAGCATAGAATCAGACTATTCCAAAATTATTCACATTTAAAAAACTGCAACATTAGGATTTTAAACACTTCATTAGAACAGTTTGGAAAATACTCGGCATAACTTGAATTTTGTCTTAATGCTGTTATGATATTTAAATTAGTAGGTTATTTTTTGGTCGTTTGGTTCCAATTGGGGGCGGGGCTTGCATGCATAATTTCTGTCTTGATAATGCTTTGTTATAAAGGTTTGTTCAAATTTCTCATGTGATTTTTATATCTTCCTTCTCTCTCTCATTATTACTTGAGGGTTCCCATGTTTTAGGTTATTCAAAAACAACTAACTTTCTGATAAAGCCCTGTTAGATGTATCTATTGTTTGATCATGAAATAGCGCGGCACGATAAATCTAACCGGCATTAAACTGAGTGTCTTAATAGACCAAGTCGTATCACCGCCCCCAGGTGGTGAAGGTAGGAAACAACACATCCACTCCGCTGAGCCTCAACACTGGATCAAATGGAGAGAAAATAGAACATGTGAGCAATAAGACACCCGAGTGTCCGCTATAAAAAATAGACTTCAGCTATTGGCCCAGATCATCCAATGTTCAACAGAGAAAATAATAATTTCTGATTGGATATTTTGCACTCTTTTATACAGACCCCTTGACTTTTTCCACATTTTGTTACATTACATTCTTGTTCTAAAAAGGATTACATTTATTTTACTAAGATTTTTATTCTACACACAATAACCCACAATGACAAAGCGAAAACAGGTTTGTATACATTTTTGCAAATGTATTTAAACAAAATCTGGAACTGATTTACATAAGTATTCAGACCCTTAACTCAGTACTTGATGAAGCAGACTCACTCTACCCCTGATACCAAATTCATTTTTGTTAAGGTCGGCAGGTAGCCCAGTGGGGCGGATAGATCATTGGACCAGTAACCGAAAGGTTGCAAGATCAAATCCCTGAGCTGACAAGGTAAAAATATGTCGTTCTGCCACTGAACAAGGCAGTTGTTGTTGAACCCACTGTTCCTAGGCCGCCATTGAAAATAGCATTTTGTTCTTATTAACTGACATGTCTAGTGAAATAAAGGTAACAGTAAAAAAATAAAAAGGTGCGAAAATGAACTAAACGATTTGGTATCTTTTTGATTATGGAAGATTGAATACGCGTGAAACTGTTTGCTTGGAATAATTTGTAGCTGTCGTTTCTATCTGCGCATTAGAAAACCCCCGACTCAGTTTCCCCTCACAGAAAACACGCGCTACCGTAAAGTGTCGTCTATCCACTTAAAAGAAAATTCAGGCAGAAACAGATGGGTGACTTGACCGCCTTTTGCGAATTACGGCTCATTTGACCAAATCAAATGTATTTATATAGCTCGTCTTACATCAGCTGATATCTCAAAGTGCTGTACAGAAACCCAGCATAAAACCCCAAACAGCAAGCAATGCAGGTGTAGAAGCACGAAGCACTTGACGGCAGTCTTTAACACTGCACATTAGTTCAATTGTTAAAATAACTACAGAGTTTGTTCCACTGTTTTTAAAACAGCACTTACTGGTGTTAATCAGATCTCCAGTCTCCTCCAATGTGACAGTAATCTCCCCCTCCTCCTTCATTCCCTCTTTCACTCTTAAAGATTCTTCCTCTTCTTTCACCGTAACTTCTTCCTCTTTCACTGTAACAGCCTCATCCTCTACTTCTTGTTTAACTGTGACAGCCTCCTCTTCCTTCTCCTCTTTCACGGGTGCTTCTTTCTCCTCTTCTTTAGCAGGGAGGGAGTAGCTTAGTGAACTCATGGTCGAGGATGTTAGAAAGCTAGTTAGCATTAGCCTAATGTTACTTAGCTAGAGAGCTAACAACGTAAATAGTACATTAAATAGAGTAATTTGTAAATACGCAGACAGTGTGTTTAAAACTCTGAGATTATTATACACAAAAATGGCCAAAAGGCTTCAATGTTTTAGTTTTATGTTGGCTAGCACTCTACCGAGGTGGATGAATTGCGGTTGTCGAAAAAACATCCCGTCCACTACATTATACGTCACGGAAGAGGTATCACCTGAAAGACTCATCGTCACCTGCTGTCTGGAGTGAGTAACACAGTTGAACAAAAACAATATTCTGGAAAACAACGTAAAAAAATAATTGTTAAATAATAATTGTTAAATAACCAGTTCTCTTACTTCTTACAGATATTAATTTCCTCTACGCAAATGTAGAGGCTGAATAGGGATTTGTACATTATGAATAAACCCCGTTAGGAATCAACCCTGTTAGCTTAACCCCAACCTTAACCCCATAAACCCAACCCCTAGCCTAGCTAATGTTAGCCACAACGCATAGAAATTGGTAACATATCATACGAAATGGATGGACATCCACAAACTAATACATACCATACGATTGGTAACATATCATACGAAATGGAGTGTCTCGGCTTTACACGTAATTTCAATGAAAATTACAATTGAACCAAAGTGGAATAGACGTTGAATTGACGTCTGTGCCCAGTGGGTTGCTAGTTATAAATATATTTGATAGTCTAGTGTCTTGCTACCAAAGCAAGCCAGCTAGCTACTAGCAAAGTAAATATGACATTAAATGGGACAACCAGCCATATCCGAGAGAAGTGCGTTTAAAACACAGCGGCAAATATACACAGAAAGCGCGGTAGCCATTTCCTGCAGTCATTTATGCTGCAATTATTTATTTATTTAAATGTATTTCAGAATTTAATTGTAAATAAAGGCTCATTCAAACATCCCGACAAAAATCTGGTGTTTCTATGTCAAACAGTTTTGTTATATTTCTTCTGTGATGTATATAGAGTGTAATAAACAAACCCAAAACGTGTCTTCTTTTGTTGTTGTTGCCCGTAAACCATGTATGTGAGACGTATACTTTTATTTAAAAGTGTATTTGTTTTGAGACGACCAAGAATCACTCTGTGTGACCCTGATTTAGCCCCCTTTGCAGTAAAAGGTTAAGAGCTTCAATGTTTCGGGTATGTTGGTTACCAAGGTAACCGACTAGCTGTTGTTGAGGAAGCGTCCCGTCCACTAGATTATACGTCACACTGGCCACACCATTTACTACCGACCGAAGTTGGTAATGCGCTGAACTAGGAAACTCAAACATTCCTGACTTGCTGATTAGTTGAACGCAAGTTTCCTAGTTCCGACTAGCACGTGAACGTGGTAAAAAAACTTTATTTTATTTTCAGACAAAACTCTTTATTTTTCATGTATTTTTATTTAAAAAACTATATGGATACGTACAAAAGAGAAGCATGTGTTGATCAGAACAGATTTTTAATGAGCAAGTTTTTAAAACAGGCTACTATACTACACATCTGCATTTAGGATATAAATCAAACAGATCATCTCACAATATGCAGCTGGATCTATACTGCTCCTACATAGTATAACAATGCAATGTATATAATGAACAGACTAGGTCTATACTGCTCCTACATAGTATAACAATGCAATGTATATAATGAACAGACTAGGTCTATACTGCTCCTACATAGTATAACAATGCAATGTATATAATGAACAGACTAGGTCTATACTGCTCCTACATTGTATAACAATGCAATGTATATAATGAACAGACTAGGTCTATACTGCTCCTACATAGTATAACAATGCAATGTATATAATGAACAGACTAGGTCTATACTGCTCCTACATAGTATAACAATGCAATGTATATAATGAACAGACTAGGTCTATACTGCTCCTACATAGTAAACAATGCAATGTATATAATGAACAGACTAGGTCTATACTGCTCCTACATAGTATAACAATGCAATGTATATAATGAACAGACTAGGTCTATACTGCTCCTACATAGTATAACAATGCAATGTATATAATGAACAGACTAGGTCTATACTGCTCCTACATAGTATAACAATGCAATGTATATAATGAACAGACTAGGTCTATACTGCTCCTACATAGTATAACAATGCAATGTATATGATGAACAGACTAGGTCTATACTGCTCCTACATAGTATAACAATGCAATGTATATAACGAACAGACTAGGTCTATACTGCTCCTACATAGTAAACAATGCAATGTATATAACGAACAGACTAGGTCTATACTGCTCCTACATAGTATAACAATGCAATGTATATAATGAACAGACTAGGTCTATACTGCTCCTACATAGTATAACAATGCAATGTATATAATGAACAGACTAGGTCTATACTGCTCCTACATAGTAAACAATGCAATGTATATAATGAACAGACTAGGTCTATACTGCTCCTACATAGTAAACAATGCAATGTATATAATGAACAGACTAGGTCTATACTGCTCCTACATAGTAAACAATGCAATGTATATAACGAACAGACTAGGTCTATACTGCTCCTACATAGTAAACAATGCAATGTATATAATGAACAGACTAGGTCTATACTGCTCCTACATAGTATAACAATGCAATGTATATAATGAACAGACTAGGTCTATACTGCTCCTACATAGTATAACAATGCAATGTATATAATGAACAGACTAGGTCTATACTGCTCCTACATAGTATAACAATGCAATGTATATAATGAACAGACTAGGTCTATACTGCTCCTACATAGTATAACAATGCAATGTATATAATGAACAGACTAGGTCTATACTGCTCCTACATAGTATAACAATGCAATGTATATAATGAACAGACTAGGTCTATACTGCTCCTACATGCTTGCCACAGATTGTGTGCAAGGATTCGAAATCATCACAGCACAGCTACATCATTCCATACATCAGAGGGGTGGGGAGGCAGGGTAGCCTAGTGGTTAGAGTGTAGGGGCGGCAGGGTAGCCTAGTGGTTAGAGTGTAGGGGCGGCAGGGTAGCCTAGTGGCTAGAGTGTAGGGGCGGCAGGGTAGCCTAGTGGTTAGAGTGTAGGGGCGGCAGGGTAGCCTAGTGGTTAGAGTGTAGGGGCGGCAGGGTAGCCTAGTGGTTAGAGTGTAGGGGCGGCAGGGTAGCCTAGTGGTTAGATTGTAGGGGCGGCAGGGTAGCCTAGTGGTTAGAGTGTAGGGGCGGCAGGGTAGCCTAGTGGTTAGAGTGTAGGGGCGGCAGGGTAGCCTAGTGGTTAGTGTAGGAACGGCAGGGTAGCCTAGTGGTTAGAGTGTAGGAACGGCAGGGTAGCCTAGTGGTTAGAGCGTTGGACTAGTAACCGGGAAAGTTGCAAGTTCAAACCCCCGAGCTGACAAGGTACAAATCAGGTACAGTGAATTTGTTCTTTAACTGACTTGCCTAGTTAATTAAAGGTAAAATAAAAAAAAATAAGAGAACTGACTAAACATCTCACCAATTGCTCTACCAGGTACAATGGAAAGCTTGTCAAAAATCTGAAAGAAGCAGATGAGCAGAAGAAGCCACACCAGATGGGACACCAATGTAGAGTTGGGCTGTATATTGTGATTAAACAGTGAAATAAGACCTGTACATGTGAAGTTGTTTGTTACTTTTTTAAAATTTTAAATACTAAGTACATTCACAACTATTTTAAATACATCCAAATAATTTTAATATTTATTATTGTACAGTCTTTCAAATTCTTAATATGATATGTAGTTGAAGAATTTGTAAATACATTCCATTATTGAACTGGGTGTTTTTTCATATCTAGGTGATGTAATAATGATCTGTAAACACTGGTTTTGAAATGAATGAAGCCCTGCTCCAAAGACGTCTTCTACCCCCGTGTGCGTCTCTCATTTTCTTTCAGGCCCCTTAACTGAAGAAAACCCCTTTCTACACCGGGAAGCAAAGGTGAGGCTACACTCATGTGTGTGTCCTCTCGTGTGTTTTTAGGTGCACTAACTGCACAAAACCCTTTCCACACTGGGAACAGAGGCTCAGGCTTCTCTCCTGAGTGTGTCATTTTATGCGTTTTCAGGCTCACTACCCAGTTAAACCCCTTTCCACACAGAGCACTGGAATGGTTGTTCTCGTGTGTATTCTCATATGCTCTTTCAGATGCCATGAGTGAATATATCCCTTTCCACACTGAGAGCATTGGAAAGGCCTCTCTACTAAGTGTGTTCTCTCATGTGATTTCAGATCCCCTGATGAGAAAAATGTATTTTCACACTTAGAGCATTGATACGGTTTCTCTCCAGTGTGTGTTCTTTCATGCACTTTTAAATGCCCTGACTGTCCAAAACTCTTTCCACACTGAGAGCAGTGATGAGGCTTCTCCCCTGTATGTGTTCTTTCATGATCTTTCAGCTTCCCTCTCTGGGTAAAACTCTTTCCACACTGGGAGCATTGGAATGGCTTCTCTCCTGTGTGTATTCTTTCATGCTCTTTCAGATGCGATGACTGGATAAATCCCTTTCCACACTGAGAGCATTGGAAAGGCCTCTCTACTAAGTGTGTTTTCTCATGTGATTTCAGGTACCCTGATGACAAAAATTTATTTTCACACTGGGAGCATTGATATGGCTTCTCTCCAGTGTGTGTTCTTTCATGCACTTTTAAATGCCCTGACTGTCCAAAACTCTTTCCACACTGAGAGCAGTGATGAGGCTTCTCCCCTGTATGTGTTCTTTCATGATCTTTCAGCTTCCCTCTCTGGGTAAAACTCTTTCCACACTGGGAGCATTGGAATGGCTTCTCTCCTGTGTGTATTCTTTCATGCTCTTTCAGATGCGATGACTGGATAAATCCCTTTCCACACTGAGAGCATTGGAAAGGCCTCTCTACTAAGTGTGTTTTCTCATGTGATTTCAGGTACCCTGATGACAAAAATTTATTTTCACACTGGGAGCATTGATATGGCTTCTCTCCAGTGTGTGTTCTTTCATGCACTTTTAAATGCCCTGACTGTCCAAAACCCTTTCCACACTGAGAGCAGCGATGAGGCTTCTCACCTGTATGTCTTCTTTCATGATTTGTCAGCTTCCCTCTCTGGGTAAAACTCTTTCCACACTGGGAGCATTGGAATGGCTTCTCTCCTGTGTGTATTCTTTCATGCTCTTTCAGATGCGATGACTGGATAAATCCCTTTCCACACTGAGAGCATTGGAAAGGCCTCTCTACTAAGTGTGTTTTCTCATGTGATTTCAGGTCCCCTGATGAGAAAAATTTATTTTCACACTGTGAGCATTGATACGGCTTCTCTCCAGTGTGTATTCTTTCATGCACTTTTAGATCACCTGACTGTCCAAAACCCTTTCCACACTGGGAGCAGTGATAAGGCTTCTCCCTTGTATGTGTTCTCTTATGTTGTTTCAGGTGCCCTAACCGGATAAATCTCTTTCCACACTGGGAACAGTGGTGGGGTCTTGCTGGTTTGGATGTCACTGGGGCCGATTCCCCCGTAGGACTCTTCCTAGTGTCAGAGCGAGAGTCTGGCCTCTCTCCTGTCAAAGACAAACATAGTATTTGGTTAAAACAGAATGAATGAAACCTACACATGATAAAAATGTCTTATGTGGTTTAATCAAGTCTCGATTCCTCATTAGAAAATAAGTAGTTTGGATCCTGAATGGATCCTGAATGCTGATTGGTTGATACACATTTGCAATAATCCACTGGTAATACATGTTAAAAGTTCCATTTGAATTATCCCAAAAGATCCACTGCCCCACAGCCCAGCCAGGCCATGTATAAACTAATCTCCACTGTCCCACAGCCCAGCCAGGCCATTTATAAACTAATCTCCACTGTCCCACAGCCCTGCCAGGGCATTTATAAACTAATCTCCACTGCCCCACAGCCCAGCCAGGCAATTTATAAACTAATCTCCACTGCCCCACAGCCCTGCCAGGGCATTTATAAACTAATCTCCACTGCCCCACAGCCCAGCCAGGCCATTTATAAACTAATCTCCACTGTCCCACAGCCCTGCCAGGGCATTTATAAACTAATCTCCACTGTCCCACAGCCCAGCCAGGCCATTTATAAACTAATCTCCACTGTCCCACAGCCCAGCCAGGCCATTTATAAACTAATCTCCACTGCCCCCAGCCAGGCCATGTATAAACTAATCTCCACTGTCCCACAGCCCAGCCAGGTAATTTATAAACTAATCTCCACTGGAAGAAAAGCATATAAGCATACGGTCATCATTAACCCATGGCTACTAGCCTAACATTTGGTTTGGAACAGAGGGACATCATTAACCCATGGCTTCTAGCCGAACATTTGGTTTGGAACAGAGGGACATCATTAACCCATGGCTACTAGCCTAACATTTGGTTTGGAACAGAGGGACATCATTAACCCATGGCTACTAGCCTAACATTTGGTTTGGAACAGAGGGACATCATTAACCCATGGCTACTAGCCTAACATTATTATCAATACACTATAAAGGACTGTTTCAAACCTGTGGATTATAAAGGACTGTTTCAACCCTGTGGATCATCATCAACACACTATAAAGGACTGTTTCAGCCCTGTGGATTATCATCAACACACTATAAAGGACTGTTTCAACCCTGTGGATTATCATCAACAACACACTATAAAGGACTGTTTCAACCCTGTGGATTATAAAGGACTGTTTCAACCCTGTGGATTATCATCAACACACTATAAAGGACTGTTTCAACCCTGTGGATTATTATCATCAACACACTATAAAGGACTGTTTCAACCCTGTGGATTATTATCATCAACACACTATAAAGGACTGTTTCAACCCTGTGGAAGTTGTAGTTTTCCTAAGTGGCTCCCATATTGGCTGTAGTGTTTCCAAGCGCATGGCCAAGAGAGCGCGTTCTTTTTGTTTGTCTCAGGTAAAGACAATAACTATTCTCTGTCTTAAATTTTATAGATTATTTACGTATTAGGGTATCTAAGGTTTAATTATAAATGTTGTTTGACTTGTTTGGATAAGTTTATGAGTAACGTTTGGGGTTCATTCATTTGTATGCATTTTGATGAAGGGAAATCGGTGGATTATTGACTGAAGGGTGCCAGCTGAACTGAGTTTTTATGGATATAAAGAAGGACTTTATCGAACAAAATTACCATTTGTGATGTATCTGGGACCTTTTGGAGTGCCAACAGAAGAAGATCCTCAAAGGTAAGGCTATATATTATATTATTATTATTATTATACACTATATTATATCGCTATTTCTGACTATCGTGTCGCAACTGCCTGCTTGAAATCTGGGTTTCATGTTTTTGTATGCGGGGCGCTATCCTCAGATAATCACATGGTTTGCTTTCGCCGTAAAGCCTTTTTGTAAACTGACACCGGGGCTGGATTAACAAGAAGTTAAGCATTATTTTGATGTATTACACTTGTATTTATATGACTGTTAAATATTTATACTTCTGTTGTTTGAATTCCATGTGTTTTTTAATAATTTTGATGTCTTCACTATTATTATTCTACAATAGAAAAGTCCAAATAAAGAAAAACCCTTGAATGAGTAGGTGTTCTAAAGCTTTTGACCAGTAGCTTAGAATAATATATTTGTAGATCAGAAGCAATACAGACCACATTGAAGTGTCTGGAGTTTAGTTTGCCTGTTCTACAGTCTAGTAAAGAAAGGGGGGGTTGACTGGGACAGGCAATGTAACATCCATAATGTTTTAAGGAAAAGTTTTTGTAAAACAAGCACCTTACATTGGATCATCTTGAAACTTTCTCTCCAAAGCTAACTTTCATCAAGGATTTATATGGTCTATTGGTTCCTCTCTAAAGCTAACTTTCATCAAGGTTTTATATGGTCAATTGGTTTCTCTCTTTTCATTGGCAGAATCTTTTTTCAGTGTTATGATATTCATAACATCCATATCCACCAGTCTATCTTCCTGTCAACTAACAGAACTCTGATGGTTGTCCTGGTAACAGATACCGGTGGGCAGATCTATTGTATTTGTTCAAACTAAACTACAGCACTTACTTTGATGAGTCAAATCTGATCCTTTCTTCTCTTCTCCTCCTCTCACAGTTCCACTCAGCCCCGTTGTTTTCCTGCAGTCCACCAGCAGCACAGACAACCTCTTCATACCCAGCAGTAAGGTGCTACCAGGAGAGGCACGACATGGGGACTCCGGGAGGGAGGAAGGGCTAGTGTTGTCCTGGTAACCATAAAGAGGGGACACAGACACATACCATTATGGATGCTGATGTCACTGTTGTCATAAAGTTCTTTACATAAACCCAGCCCCCGATAGAGCAAGCTGTATGCTAGACCAGACCAAGCTGTACCATCTGGTGTTCTGATCTGGAGAGACTCTTCTCTGCCTCGTCAGCAATAGGATGTTGTTGAGGCTCCCCAGAGGATCCACAATAGTCATGTCTCTCTCCTGTGTGAACAATCATAGGGTCTTACAAGAGGCATTAATATCTCTGAACAGGGCCTACAATTTAACAAGAAGATTAACGAGAAGTGTATCTTTAAAATGGTGGATAATACTTGTATGTTTGAGGAATTAAAAAAAATAGATTTCTGTTGTTTGAATTTGGCGCCCTGCAATTTCACTGGCTGTTGGCGAGGTGGGACGCTAGCGTCCAGAACGATCCCAGAGAGGTTAAGGACTGTTTCAACCCTGTGGATTTTATCATCAATACACTATAAAGGACTGTTTCAACCCTGTGGATTATTATCATCAACACACTATAAAGGACTGTTTCAACTAGAGGTCGACCGATTATGATTTTTCAACGCCAATACCGATTATTGGAGGACCAAAAAGACCGATACCGATTAATCGGCCGATTTTTTTAATTAATTTGTAATAATGACAATTACAACAATACTGAATGAACACTTATTTTCACTTAATATAATACATCAATAAAAATCAATTTAGCCTCAAATAAATAATGAAACATGTTCAATTTGGTTTAAATAATGCAAAAACAAAGTGTCGGAGAAGTAAATAAATGGCAATATTTGCCATGTAAAAAAGCTAACGTTTGAGTTCCTTGCTCAGAACATGAGAACATATGAAAGCTGGTGGTTCCTTTTAACATGAGACTTCAATATTCCAAGGTAAGAGGTTTTAGGTTGTAGTTAATATTGTATTTATAGAACTATTTCTCTCTATACCATTTGTATTTCATATACCTTTGACTATTGGATGTTCTTATAGGCACTCTAGTATTGCCAGTGTAACAGTATAGCTTCCGTCCCTCTCCTCGCCCCTACCTGGGCTCGAACCAGGAACACATCGACAACAGCCACACTCGAAGCAGCGTTACCCATCGCTCCACAAAAGCCGCGGCCCTTGCAAGGGGAACAACTACTCCAAATCTCAGAGCGAGTGACGTTTGAAACACTATTAGCGCACACCCAGCTAACTAGCTAGCAATTTCACAATAATCCACAGGGTTGAGTTTTTTCAATTCAATAACGCCATAGAGATTTCAATCGGATCGGCCTGTCTTACCTTATAGGCCTAACTCAAATAATACGGACCTAATAACGCCAGAGATTTCAATCGGATCGGTCTGTCTAACCATATAGGCCTAACTCAAATACTACAGACATAAGACATTTTCTCCAATCTGGGCGTTTCCTTCTCTCCCTAAAGCGATGCTGTTTTTCAACGTTAACGTTTTGGTGATGGCCCTCTGTCTTTGTAGCTTTAACAATTCCTACAATACATAATCAATTATTCAAGTGTAGAACTTCAGTACAATAACCCTTAAAAAACACGATTTTTTTAACAACTGCAGAGTTTGTGCCACTGTTTTTAAGACAGTTCTCACTGGTGTTAATCAGATCTCCAGTGTCCTCCTCTTCACCCTTCTTCTCCTCCTCTTTCACAGTGACAGTCATATCTTCCTTTTCTTCCTCCTCTTTCACTCTAAAAACGTCCTCTTCCTCCTTCACCAACACAGCTTCTTCCTCTCCTTTCCATGTGACAGTCATCTCCCCCTCCTCTTCCTCCTTCACCAACACAGCTTCTTCCTCCCCTTTCCATGTGACAGTCATCTCCCCCTCCTCCTTCACTAACACAGCTTCTTCCTCCCCTTTCACTGTGACAGTCATCTCCCCCTCCTCTTCCTCCTTCACTAACACAGCTTCTTCCTCCCCTTTCACTGTGACAGTCATCTCCCCCTCCTCTTCCTCCTTCACTAACACAGCTTCTTCCTCCCCTTTCACTGTGACAGTCATCTCCCCCTCCTCCTTCACTAACACAGCTTCTTCCTCCCCTTCCCCTGTGACAGTCATCTCCGGATCCTCGCCTTTCACGGTGATATCATCCTCCTCTTCCTCTTTCATGATAATGTTCAGCCCCAGAGCTTCTTTTTCCGACCAGCAGACCTCTTCTTTAATAGGGGTCGAGTAGCTTATTGAGCTCATGGTGGTGGATGTTAGTTGGCTAGCTAGTTAATTAGCATTAGCGACTAGCGTAGTGCTAGGCTATCTTAACACGTTAGCTAACAACATACTTTTGACATTTAATAACTAGTAAGCAGACAGACTGCGTGCTTAAAACCCTAATATACACAAAATTGTGAAAAGAGCTCCGATGTTTTGGTTTGTATATTTGCTAGCAAGCTAACGAGTCCGTCTTGCTGTTGAAAAAGCTTCCCGCTCCGTCCACTAGATTATACGTCACGCAAGAAAAAATACTTGAAAGACTCACATCGCCATCTGCTGACTGGAGTGGGTAACGCAATTTTGGAAAATATTCACTACACCGTGTTTATTCTGCCAAACAATATGTCATAACAAAATAACCAGATATTTGTTTCCTTATGTAACGGACGTGAAGTGGCGGTGGTGCGCGCTAAATAGCGTTTCAATCGGTGACGTCACTTGCTCTGAGACCTTGAAGCAGTGGTTCCCCTTGCTCTGCAAGGGCCGCGGCTTTTGTGGAGCGATGGGTATAACGATGCTTCGTGGGTGACTGTTGTTGATGAGTGCAGAGGGTCCCTGGTTCGAGCCTGGATATGGGCGACTAAAGTTAAACTGTTAGTTATAGCCGTTTTACATCCGTTACACACTTACTTCTTACCACTTTTGAGAGGCCTTTTGCCTCTTACCAGGCCGTCATTATAAACAACAATTTGTTCTTATTTGACCTGCCTTGTACATACATTTTTTTAAATTAAAGTAACAGCTAATACTCTCTCCTCTACGCAGATTCTGTCCGTACAACCAGGGTTATAAAATGCATAGCAATATTTTTTGCCGCATCACAATTCTCAAAACTGATCGAAACAAGACAGGCTGGAAGAAAAAAAAATCGTCTGGATAATAATGGTTGAGATGATTAGGCTTCTTCTAGCTATCCTAGTTTAGCCTGGTCGGGATAATCCTACATCCTCTTTGCTCAAGCCGAAACAATAGCTTTAGTAATTCTCTTCTATTTTCCCATCTATTATGTTCAGTTGGCCCTCGATTCCGTTGACAGCGGCAATATGGAAACACTGTGGCTTGTTCGTGTCTGCTTCCTGGTCACATGACCACCATGCATGGAGAGAGAGCGAGCGCAGATCAACATATTTCCTGCTGGACGAAGCCTCAGGCATCTTCTTTAAAAATATATATATATGTTTTTACTCTATAACCCAATGCAATTACTTTCTGTCCTTAGCCATAGGGTTCCACAAAAACAGGAAGTTACCTTTCACAGTATACAGGTGAGTTAGGTGGAAGCCGCTCCTATTCCTCAGAATAATCAGTTATAAACAGTTATAACTTCTGTTAGTGTTCAAATACTGGAGAGTTGAGACCAAATCACGGACGCTGGACAGAGTGGATTTCAGTTGTAACAAAAGACAGTTTTAATGAGTCAGAGATATCTTGTCCCGCAGTTTTACGTGCACGGACCTAGTTCACATAACTCGGCAAGGAGCCAGGTGAAAAAGAGGCCTATACAATGGTTACACACATTTTTATACATAGAATAAAGTAGGTGGAGTCTTGTCGTTTCGGTCTTCTTGACTGGTCGGAGGGTTGGAGGCGGGCCTTGCTCTAGCCAGAGCGGGCCCCATTGGTGCACAGCAAAAGTTCTTTGCTCTTGGGACCGGCCAGTTAGAGGGAGATGAGATGTGTGTTTATATAAGGAAGAGGGGGTCAGTCTTCTGGCTGGGTGTATGTGTTCTTACGACGGAATGTCTTTGTTTATATGAGCTATGTGTATGAATATTTATATAACAAATCCCCCTCTTCACGTCTATTAGACGTGAAAACTATAGCAGAAAGGTGGCGGTTGCAATCGTGGGTATACATAAGGTGGTGCTCCTAACCTTGTCTGATTTGCATGGTGGGTCTGTAGGTGTAGTGCTACGTTTGGGACGGGAGTGATTGGAGGGAGTGATATCAGGAAAGGAGTTAGGGACATGTGTAGGGGTTGGTGTATGTGATGTGGCAGGGTGAAATAGTTGTTCAATTAACCATGTGAAAGTCCTAGGGTTACTCCAAATATCAGTATGAATATCACAAATAAGGGACCAGATATCCCCAGCCTCACCCAGAGAGGGAGAAATTTCCCTCTAACTGGGCGAGGTTCCCTTCTCAGGGGAGGCGGAGTTTGATGCCGCATCACCTGAGGAAGGAGTGTCTTCATTTGGAATCGAATTTAGGCCGCTCAAATCAGCTCTGACTTCAGTCAGTGTTCTAGAAGGAATTGGGGCTGGGGTGCAATGTGTAAGGCGGTGTCAAGGTGTGCCTGATTTACCTTTGACCTGGACTGAGTGTGAAGTAACCTCCTTCACTTCGTACGGTCCAGTCCACCTGGGTTCCAGCCACTTTCTCTTGTGGACTGTAACCCTCACCCCGTCACCAACCTTTACCTTCAGTAGTGTCGTGTCCCCCGGCAGCTCCCCCTCCTGGACCTTGTGAACCTGGGTAGAGAGTGCTGCAGAGAGAACCGTCAGTTTTTTCACATAATTAGACATTACAATTTGTTGTACATCAAGGGCGGGCATATGACCTCCCTCCCTTGGTGGACCATGCATGACTCTACCAGTCATTATCCCATGAGGCACATACTTTAGCTATCTTAGCTTTTGCTTTTGGTTTGACGTTCCACCAGATTTTGGGATTGGGGCCTGTACACAGATCCAAATCTGTGGGTTATGCCAAATCTTTCTTCCACCTGTCTCAGGTGTTTGTTAAATGTGAGCCATTTGTCAAATTTGATTTGTCTTGGGATGCCATACCTGGGTATTAGTTTGGTTTGTAGCCACTTAAAAGACTGACCTAGCATCCTCCCCTTTTGTTAGTATTGCCTCTACCCATTTGGAGAACCTATCTACTATGACTAGGAGATAGAGTTTGCCTTTAGATAAATTTTTGGGGCCCATGTCGGTGTAGTCTATCCTAATATCCTGAAAACATGCATTAGGTATTACGTATGAGCCCATTGGTGTTTGATATGGTTTCTTTGGGTTGTGTCTGTCACAACCATTGCATTCGTCACAAAATAAATAATCGTCATAAAATAAGTCAGTCATATTTTTTATGTGAGGGTGCCACCAGATTTGCAGGGCTTTTTGGAGGGTCTTTAGTTTGCCTTCGTGTGTGGGGCCATGTGTTTCTCATAAAAGTTCTGGGTCCATCAGTGTGGCCTGCTTCATGGGCATGGGCTGAGTCTGTATAGATATTCAGTCTTTCCTTTTCCTCTGATGAGGACCTGCGTCAATCCGATGATTTCAGCTAATTTGGCCGATGCTGGTTGAGGGATGATGGCTGATTGAAGGGTGACATCACGAGGTGAGCTGTTTTTTCAATAGCTTTTGCTACTGCAGCAACGTATCTGGAGCATGTTGACTGTCCTACCTCAATGTGGTCAAGTTTGAAGAGTAGTACATCAAGACCCTTCTCTCCCCCTCTTGTTTCTGGAATAGGACGGATGAGGTGAATCCTTCCCTTTCAGAAACATCCAAATGGAACTTGTTCTTGTAGTCAGGTGCAGTCAGAGCTGCTGCCGCTGATAGATCTGTTTTCAGGAATGCTATGGCTGTTGATGCTTCAGCCGTCCAGGCCAGGGGTGCATGGAGGTTCCTTGATCGTAGGATGACCGGTGCTGCCACCCCCTCTGGGCCACACCCAATGGTACAACACCTGATAGGTGGGGTCAGGTGCATCATGTCTTCGTCCCAGTCTGCAGTGTAGAGGCAGTCATCAGTTTCTGTTGCATTGAGTGTGCAATGGATCTCAGCTTGGGGAGTCTTATATGGGTGCAGAGTGTAGATTTGAGCTTTCAGTTGGTTGAACTTAAACTGGATGTGAGGGGTGGCAGGCCCTGTGGGTAGGCATTTTAGCCAGTACACTTCTTGGGCTTCAGACAGTGTGGTCATCGGCAGGAGTGGCATCCTCATCATTCTTACTGGGTGATCAGGTGTTGAAGTGGGAGGGTTGGTTGTAATCTTGCTGCTCCTGCTGCATGTGGCTAGATTCTGGGTGGTTGTATGCTGGCTGTTGCTGATGCATGGGTGTGGGTCCTGGTTGCTGATGTTGCAGAGGTGGGTTTCCCCCACTTCCTCTTGCTCTCCATTGCTGTTGCTGCGGGGAGAGTGGTTTCATGCAATCTCTGGCAAAATGACCGGTAATTCCGCAGTTAAAACACTGGTAATTTCCCCCTCTGTGTTGTCCAGTGTAGGGACCCCGTCGAGCCCATACTGGGTGTTGTTGTTGCAGGATATACTGCTGTGGGTGAGGGTATTGGGGTGGTGGGGCTGCCTGCTGTTGGATCATCTGAGAGACAGTCTGTGCCACGATTTGGGAGATGTCTGTTTTGGTTCCCGGCTCCTTCGTTTCTTCCGCCACCATCTGTTTCTTAGGTTTTTCTCCTTGTTGTGCTTCCTTCAATTGGAGTTTCAGGAGTTGTACCTGGAGGGACTGCACCTGGCTCTCAGCACCCCCTCTTTCCTTGTTGTGCTGGGTCACATGGTGGTGCACATGCGTATTGAATTGGGTCAGAGGAAGTGCAATCAACCCTACCGTTCCTCTGAGTTTGGTTTTAACATCTCCAGGACACCCGTTGACCACCATTTCCTTCCACATGCTGAGTGTGGTATCAGTGTGATCGAATGGTTCTTCGTGGACCGATCTCCATGTGGTCTTAGCCCTGTCCAGGTATGCTGCAGGTTGCTCACCTGGGTTGATTGTAAAGGAGGATAAGGTGGCATGGTTTCTTTCTGTAGGGTATGTTCTCCGTAGAACTTCCCATAATCTGGTACGGAAGTGGTCTATGGGCAGTGTTGGGGCCCGCCATCCAAGGTCAGCTGCTGTCATGAGGGCCTCCATGGTTCCGTGGTCGGTGGCTCTTGCTAGAAGTGCTTTCATGTCTCCTAGGCAGAGTTGCAGGCCTGACGTAAGTGTCTGCAGTTGAAGTAGCCACGCTGAAGCTCCTCCATGTAGGCTAGGCATCTGTCCCATCAGTGTTGTTAAATCAGTCATTTTCCAGGGCTGGTACTCCACAGTGTGTGCATCACCTGGTGTCGGTCGCAGGGGGTACTGTCCTGCCATCTCCTGCTCTCGCTCTCTTCTATCAGCAATTCTGGAGGACCGACGGAGTGTTTCGGACCCCATTGATTCGGTAACTTTGGTTACTGTTCCTCTCCTTATGCCTTCCACACGGTAGGCTCCCTCTCTGTTGTTATCTTGGTTAGCTATTAGCTCCCTGAGTTCCTTAGCTCGAGCTATTGATGATTTCAGCAGCTCCTGCATCTTAGTCACGTTTGGAGCTCCCATCGGAGCTGGGGTGAGCACCATGTCAATTTCTTCTTCGTTTTCGATATCCATGTTCTGATGACAGTCCTCCCTATCCGTCTGATAGAAGTGGTTTGAATCTAATCTTGTTTGTAAGTGTCCTCTGGTTTCAGAGGTGAGAGAGTTCACAGAGGAGCATTGCGGCCTCCGTTCCTGGGGGAGGTCTCCTGCTCCTGGAATCCCAGTTTCGAACTGTTCACATACCATATGGCCAGCCGTTATCCCCAGGGTAATTTCCCCTTTTAACTCCCCTTGGTCTATTCTCAGAACTGGAGCCTGTATTGTGGGAGGTGCCCTGGGTAGGAATGGGTTGTGTGACGGGCTCCGGTGATTTTGTCCCTTTGAGTATGGCTGGGGCTGAACTGCCTCCATTGTCAATTGTGGATATAGTGAGGGAGAAACGGCCACAGGGGGAGCCGTGGGCAAGTTCTCAGGCGGAGCTTTAACATCCCCCGACGCCACAATAGCCACGCCCATCATGTCTGGTGTGTTTTTGGGCAGCACCCTCCTACTCTCCTGTATGGCCCATGTACCTATCTTGAGCTCCCCCTCTGCTCTCTCTCTCTCTCTTGTACCTACTTTTTTGAACCTGTGTATGTTGTTTCTCTCCGCCTCACTCGCTTTTGCATGCTCTACTGCGTCCTCTAATTCTGTCTGCATATCTTGGAGTTTCCCCCCTGTAGGTGGTCCTCCGCTAAAATAACCTGCTTGTGTCCATCTTATCCGTAATCCTTTCCACACTTTCTCCACTTTCCCATACTGTTTTTTACCTCCCGCTCTATCAATCATACTCTGATCTAAATATTCATTGAATTTTAGTTTGGGCGTGGTAGCTGCAGACATTTTATCTAGTTCGTCTGATAATGTGTATACTGCGTTATTTAGGTATAGTCAATCCTTACTATGTGGTGTTTATTTCTATCGTTGTAT
This sequence comes from Oncorhynchus mykiss, assembly GCF_057628025.1. Taxonomy (NCBI): domain Eukaryota; kingdom Metazoa; phylum Chordata; class Actinopteri; order Salmoniformes; family Salmonidae; genus Oncorhynchus; species Oncorhynchus mykiss. The sequence continues at coordinate 4,864,830 of NC_143034.1, forward strand.
GCGTAGCCTGTCCCTGGTCGAGACAAAGGGGGTTATCAGTATGTGACGCCCGCCACGTGTGTATTTCACCGGTATTTTATTTGAATTTGTTCAGCGATTCGTTTAGGTATTTTCTATAAATGATTATGCGATTTCCTTTTGGAACAATATATCAGTGAATATATGCGGTTCTATAACAATTTTCAGAGTAATTCTAGCTCTTTAGGAAATATAGATAGAATGTCTAGACAACCAAGAGTTGTTCAGTGAATTATTTAAATACTTTCTGTAAACAATTCAGTAAATTCCTTTATGAACTTATATCAGTAAATTCGAGCGATTCTATAGCAATTGTCAGAATAATTATATATCTTTAGGAAATATGGATAGAATAGAAAAACCCAAAAATCAGTGTGTAGCTTTTAGCGTCTGTCAAACAAAGTCTGTACTAAGCTCGGCGGCTTATTTAAATACTTTCTAGAAACAATTCAGTAAGTTCCTTTATGAACTTATATCAGTAAATTCCAGCGATTCTATAGCAATTGTCAGAATAATTTTAAACTTTAGGCAATATCAACAGGAATGAAAAAAAAACGAAAATCAGTATTCCATTCGATACTAAGGTGGCTTTGTCTACCAGCACGTGTGCATAATAGCCCAGTTACGTATCCCAACCTACTCCGCGACAAACGTTTCTTTCAATTTAATTTCCCCCATCTCCAAATCATGGAATGTCAACTCTGGTTCATCTTATGTTTATTGTTTGATGTGCAATAGCCACATCATTCCCGATCTCTGTCTAGTGGAAGGCCAAACTTACATATCCTGTATCTACTCGACTACACCTCTTACAAAACCTATTAAATAATACACAGCTTTTTTAATAGGGCATTTTTCATGCAGATTCATTCAATCCAACCACACCTCCACAAGACCTATTCGATGTTATATGTATCAACAGGAGATTTTACTTGCAGATCCGGTTCATCTATCATTAAACTATAACCACACCTCCACAAGACCTTACTTGCAGATTCGGTTCATCTATAACCACACCTCCACAAGACCTTACTTGCAGATTCGGTTCATCTATAACCACACCTCCACAAGACCTTACTTGCAGATTCGGTTCATCTATAACCACACCTCCACAAGACCTTACTTGCAGATTCGGTTCATCTATAACCACACCTCCACAAGACCTTACTTGCAGATTCGGTTCATCTATAATTCATTCATTCGTATGAAATTCTCATTGAATTTCCAACATCCATAATTGTGTCCATTACGTGTTAAAACACAGCCACTATTTAACGTCACCTCTATACACAACCCAATACATATATAATTAGGACAGTTTTCTATGCAGATTTCAGAACAAATAGGGTCCCTGGAGGAATTTAACACATTGGTCAATCACAATTCACACATTCCTATTAAAATAACTGAGTATAGGCCCATTAATAAGAATATATATATATATATATTTTTTTACAAAACAAGATATCTTTAATCAATGTCTTAGGTTCTTATGTAAAAAATTTGGGCACCGATTCATACTCACGCCCAGTACTTTCTGATCAAAATTTGGTTTAGACTATAATACAATATGCAGATTTCGATATAACGGGCTCTGCTCACCTTTATATAGAGCGCTCCGATCAGATTTCCTGAGGCAAGATGAATGGCTGGGGAAGTCACTCTTCCGTCTGATTTTTTAGCCGTGATCAGTCTCGTCCTCTCACACTAACTTATAATAGATCGAATTCAAGAACAACCAACCTCTGCTACCAATTCTGTTAGTGTTCAAATACTGGAGAGTTGAGACCAAATCACGGACGCTGGACAGAGTGGATTTCAGTTGTAACAAAAGACAGTTTTAATGAGTCAGAGATATCTTGTCCCGCAGTTTTACGTGCACGGACCTAGTTCACATAACTCGGCAAGGAGCCAGGTGAAAAAGAGGCCTATACAATGGTTACACACATTTTTATACATAGAATAAAGTAGGTGGAGTCTTGTCGTTTCGGTCTTCTTGACTGGTCGGAGGGTTGGAGGCGGGCCTTGCTCTAGCCAGAGCGGGCCCCATTGGTGCACAGCAAAAGTTCTTTGCTCTTGGGACCGGCCAGTTAGAGGGAGATGAGATGTGTGTTTATATAAGGAAGAGGGGGTCAGTCTTCTGGCTGGGTGTATGTGTTCTTACGACGGAATGTCTTTGTTTATATGAGCTATGTGTATGAATATTTATATAACACTTCCGCTGACACGTCACTGCTCAGACTGGTAGTTTGTGTATCAACAGAGGCCTCGGACTTGATCAGGTGTTCATCTGTCTGAAGCTACTGAAGTGACTACTTCCTGTGATCAGGTGTTCATCTGTCTGAAGCTACTGCTGTGACTACTTTCTGTGATCAGGTGTTCATCTGTCTGAAGCTACTGAAGTGACTACTTCCTGTGGACACAGCCACTGTATAAAGGGCTGCTTGAAGGTTTCCTAGCGATCACCAGAGTTTCTGTCTGCTGTGTTAGATGGATGGACATGAAGGCCATGATACAGTCTCAAGTGTTTTTTAAATGTTTATGGTAACTGGAAGTGTTAGAAAAATCAGCCAATGGCCAGAAATGTCAAACTACACAAACAAACAATCTAAGATGACAGAAAAGTGAACAATCAAATATGATCACTTGTCTTAAAGGGATAGTTTTATGGTTTTAGCTTTTCATCCAAACCAAGTTTTACTAAGCTGGTTGTTTAGCAGCATCTCATCTCCTGGCTCTAAGCTTTATTTACTAAACTGGTTGTTTAGCAACATCTCATCTCCTGGCTCTTTGTTGCAATATAGTGGAGATGGAACCAGTTAGAGATGCATTTACAATGAGGAGCGAGAAGGGCAGACCTCTTGTCCCATACTTTAAAACATTCAATTAACCTTCTTCACACACATGGTTATATCAACGCTTTATTAAATTAGGCTGTCTCATAAACATGGTTATATCAACGCTTTATTGTGATTGGTTAGGCTGTCTCAAACATGGTTATATCAATGCTTTATTGTGATTGGTTAGGCTGTCTCATTGTTGCGAGAATTATGTTCTCAATGTTCATAAACCACTTTAATTAAACTACTCAGTCTGCAACCCAGAATTTGTAAGATTCTGGTTAAATGAAACAGACGGAGGCCCAGCTATGATAGTCAAAATGTTTATTCACGAGAGCGCTAGTCCGTTGCACAAAACCATTCATATTATACGGGCTACTTACGCACTTACATTCACACACAGACAGTAGGTATAATACGCACATACTGTATCCCCACCCAGCCGACAAAGATTAGGGAGACCGTGGGAAGCACCCCGTGTCCTCCCTCAAGATTAGGGAGTCCGTAGGAAGCACCCTGTGTCCTCCCTCAAGATTAGGGAGACCGTGGGAAGCACTCCTTGTCCTCCCTCAAGATTAGGGAGACCATGGGAAGCACCCCGTGTCCTCCCTCAAGATTAGGGAGACTGTGGGAAGCACTCCCTGTCCTCCCTCAAGATTAGGAGGGACTTGAGAAGCACTCCCCGCCCTCCCAAATCTCTCAGAGGCCCCTAGCAAGGTTGGCACCGAATTTTGCTCAGACAGTCTGTGTTTTAAGATACTATAAAGATATATTGTACAGATATATTGTTTTACTCTAATTCTGACTAAAACTACACACATCATTAATTATGCTTTTACTGACAAACTACACACATCATTAATAATAATTTTATGATTCTAATCAATTTCATACAATTACATGGTTTCAGGGTGGAATATTCTAATCATTAATTTAAACATATATAAATTCCATTAACACTCATACACATGGCTATATCAAAGACTGTCTCACTGACAGGTAAAATATGAACTGCAGTTTACAGACAAGAGAAGGACAGAAGAAGAGAACATATATTCTGATGGCAGCCAAGTTGGAGGGTGGACAGGGTTAATAATGGTGAGTTGGAGGGTGGACAGGGTTAATAATGGTGAGATGGAGGGTGGACAGGGTTAATAATGGTGAGATGGAGGGTGGACACGGTTTATAATGGTGAGATGGAGGGTGGACAGGGTTAATAATGGTGAGATGGATGGTGGACAGGGTTAATAATGGTGAGATGGATGGTGGACAGGGTTAATAATGGTGAGTTGGATGGTGGACAGGGTTAATAATGGTGAGTTGGATGGTGGACAGGGTTAATAATGGTGAGATGGAGGGTGGACAGGGTTAATAATGGTGAGATGGAGGGTGGACAGGGTTAATAATGGTGAGATGGAGGGTGGACAGGGTTAATAATGGTGAGATGGAGGGTGGACAGGGTTAATAATGGTGAGATGGATGGTGGACAGGGTTCATAATGGTGAGTTGGAGGGTAGACAGGGTTAATAATGGTGAGTTGGAGGGTAGACAGGGTTGACCATGGTGATGGTGAGTTGGATGGTAGACAGGATTGACCATGGTGATGGTGAGTTGGATGGTGGACAGGGTTGATCATGGTGAGTTGGATGGTGGACAGGGTTGACCATGGTGAGTTGGATGGTGGACAGGGTTGACCATGGTGAGTTGGATGGTGGACAGGGTTGACCATGGTGAGTTGGATGGTGGACAGGGTTGACCATGGTGAGTTGGATGGTGGACAGGGTTGATCATGGTGATGGTGAGTTGGATGGTATGCAGGGTTGACCATGGTGATGGTGAGTTGGATGGTGGACAGGGTTGACCATGGTGATGGTGAATTGGATGGTAGACAGGGTTGACCATGGTGATGGTGAGTTGGATGGTAGACAGGGTTGACCATGGTGAGTTGGAGGGTAGACAGGGTTGATCGTGGTGAGTTGGAGGGTAGACAGGGTTGACCACGGTGATGTTGAGTTGGATGGTGGACAGGGTTGACAATGGTGATGGTGAGTTGGATGGTAGACAGGGTTGACCATGGTGATGGTGAGTTGGATGGTAGACAGGGTTGACCATGGTGAGTTGGAGGGTAGACAGGGTTGATCGTGGTGAGTTGGAGGGTAGACAGGGTTGACCACGGTGATGTTGAGTTGGATAGTGGACAGGGTTGACAATGGTGAGTTGGATGGGGGACAGGGTTGATCATGGTGAGTTGGAGGGTAGACAGGGTTGACCATGGTGAGTTGGATGGGGGACAGAGTTGACCATGGTGAGTTGGATGGTGGACAGGGTTGACCATGGTGAGTTGGATGGGGGACAGGGTTGACCATGGTGAGTTGGATGGTAGACAGGGTTGATCATGGTGATGGTGAGTTGGATGGTGGACAGGGTTGACCATGGTGATGGTGAGTTGGATGGTGGACAGGGTTGACAATGGTGATGGTGAGTTGGATGGTGGACAGGGTTGACCATGGTGATGGTGAGTTGGATGGTGGACAGGGTTGACAATGGTGAGTTGGATGGTAGACAGGGTTGACCATGGTGAGTTGGATGGTGGACAGGGTTGATCATGGTGAGTTGGATGGTGGACAGGGTTGATCATGATGAGTTGGATGGTGGACAGGGTTGATCGTGGTGAGTTGGATGGTGGACAGGGTTGACCATGGTGATGGTGAGTTGGATGGTGGACAGGGTTGATCATGGTGAGTTGGATGGTGGACAGGGTTTGATCATGGTGAGTTGGATGGTGGACAGGGTTGAACATTTTCAAAACGGACCCTTGCCTTATCCCTAAGGACAGACTTGCCTGAAACTTGCAGAGAGAGGGGGAGGAGCTGCCTCCCTGCTTTCTCTGAGCTGACCAATCCACTGTTAACATGTCATGAATCATTTTAATGACCGGTATACGCCCACACCATTCAAACACAGACTTTTTCACTCATATTGGGGCGGCAGAGTAGCCTAGTGGTTAGAGTGTTGGACTAGTAGCCGGAAGGTTGCAAGTTCAAACCCCTGAGCTGACAAGGTACAAATCTGTCATTCTACCCCTGAACAGACAGTTAACCCACTGTTCCTAGGCCGTCATTGAAAATAAGAATTTGTTCTTAACTGACTTGCCTAGTTAAAAAATATTGTAATTAAATGGACAGTTATTTAAAGTTCCCTTGTTACACCAAGCATGGCCACATTAAGAAAGCTCACCCTGCACGGCTTCTCTCCGACAGTCTACCATTCACTGGTTTCAGCTATAATGAAATGAAATAAATGGAAAGGTTACCCACCAGTGTGGTGTTTCCTCTTGTGTCCAGCCAGGGTTCCTGACTGACTGAACCTCTTCCCACACTGATCACAGCCAAAAGGCTTCTCTCCAGTGTGTGTTCTCTTGTGTCCAGCCAGGCTTCCTGACTGAGCGAACCTCTTCCCACACTGATCACAGCCAAAAGGCTTCTCTCCAGTGTGTGTTCTCTTGTGTCCAGCCAGGCTTCCTGACTGAGCGAACCTCTTCCCACACTGATCACAGCCAAAAGGCTTCTCTCCAGTGTGTGTTCGCAGGTGCACTTTTAAATCCCCTGAAGAAGTACAACTCAGCCCACAGTCTGAGCAGTGGTAAGGCTTTTCGCCAGTGTGTATTCGCTGGTGTAAAACTAACTCCCCAGACTGATTAAATCTTTTCCCACAGTCAGAGCAGTGGAATGGTTTTTCTCCTGTGTGTGTTCTCCGGTGTATTTTAAGTCCACCTGAAGTGGTTAAGCCCATTCCGCAGTCAGAGCAGTGGTAAGGCTTCTCTCCTGTGTGTGTTTTCCGGTGTGACTTTAAACTGCCTGACCCAGCAAAGCTTTTCCCACAGTCGGCACAATGGTAAGGCTTCTCTCCTGTGTGTGTTCTCTGGTGCACTTTTAAATGGTCTGACTTGCCAAAGCTTGTCCCACAGTCGGTACAATGGTAAGGCTTCTCTCCTGTGTGGGTTCGAAGGTGTGTAGCCAGACTTCCTGATGTAACAAAACTTTTGCCACATACATCACAGTTATAAGGCTTCTCTCCTGTGTGTACTCTCTGATGTACCTTAAGGTGACTTGAATTAATAAAGCTTATTCCACAGTCTGAGCAGTGGTATGGTTTCTCTCCAGTGTGTGTTCTCTGGTGTACAGTCAAGTGTGCTGCCTGAGTAAATCCCTTTCCACACTGATCACAGCTAAAAGGCTTCTCACCTGTGTGTGTTCGCTGGTGCACTGTCAGTCCGTCTAATCTAGCAAAACTTTTACTACAGCTGAAGCAGTAGTAAGGTTTCACACCTGTGTGTGTTCGCTGGTGCAGCTCTAAACCCCTTGATGTTGAAAAGTTACTTCCACAATCTGAACAGTGGTGAAGCTTCTGGCCCAGGTGTCTGCGCTGGTGTGTTTTCAGGTTGCTTGCCTGAGTAAAACTCTTCCCACAGTCCAAACAGTGGTAAGGTTTCTCTCCAGTGTGTATTCTATGGTGTTGTATCAGGTCATTTGAGCTAGTAAATCTCTTCCCACATTGATCACAGCTGTAAGGTTTTTCTCCTGTGTGTATGCGCTGGTGCTTTATCAGATTTCTTGAATGAGCAAAACTCTTCCCACAGTCAGAGCAGTGGTAAGGCTTCTCTCCGGTGTGCGTTCTCTGGTGCACTTTATTACCATGTGATGTTGAAAAGCTCTTCTCACAGACAGAGCAGTGGTAAGGCTTCTCTTGTGTGTGTGTCCGCAGATGAATTTTCAGGTTGCCTAATTGAAGAAAACTCTTCCCACAGTCAGAGCAGTGGTAAGGCTTCTCTCCGGTGTGCGTTCTCTGGTGCGCCTTATTACCCTGTGATGTTGAAAAGCTCTTCTCACAGACAGAGCAGTGGTAAGGCTTCTCTTGTGTGTGTGTCCGCAGATGAATTTTCATGTTGCCTAATTGAACAAAACTCTTCCCACAGTCTGTGCAGTGAAACGGTTTTGCTCCTGTGTGTATTCGTTGGTGAATTGTCAGGGCTCCTGACTTCGTGAATCTCCTCCCACATTGATCACAGCTAAAAGGTTTCTCTCCTGTGTGGGTCAGCTGGTGTTTTGTTAAGTTTCCTAGTTGCAAAATACTTATCCTGCAGTCTGAAGAGCTATAAGGTTTCTCTCCAGTATGAATTCTCTGGTGTGTTTTAAGTTTTGCCGACGAGGTGAAACTCTTTCCACAGTCAGAGCAGCGGTGAGGTTTCTTCCCTGCCACTCTCTGCTGGTGTTTGAGGTGTTCTGATCTGGAGAGACTGTTCTCTGCCTCATCAGCATCATGTTCGTTAGCCTCCCCAGATATGACTCTTCTACTGAGAGAGCGACGGTTACGGCTGTCCCCTGTGAAACAACGACAGACCCGTTATATTGAATGGTAATTAAGAACATCTAGGGAGTGTCCCAAAATAAATGTATGTAAGAACATAAACCCACTCAGCCCCGTTGTTTTCCTGCAGTCCACCAACAGCACAGACAACCTCTTCATACCCTGCAGTAAGGCGCTACCGGGAGAGGCACAACCTGGGGCCCCCGGGAGGGTGAAGGGTGAGGAGGGTCGGAGGGGGAGGGAGGAGGGGGGTGGGATAGGTGTTTCCTGTAAATCCAAAAAAAGAGGGTAGTGAAGTTCTCATGTTAGAACACTGAAGGGTAAAACACAATGATGATCTAATCTTAGATCTGATCTCATGTTAGAACACTGAAGGGTAAAACACAATGATGATCTGATCTCATGTTAGAACACTGAAGGGTAAAACACAATGATGATCTAATCTGAGACCTGACTGATCTTCGCTCAGTCTAGATTGTATTGGTATACGCCATAATATTAATACAATAATACATTTATTGCATAAATACTTTCCTAATATAAGTGCTTTCATAATACTTGATTAGTACAAACACATCTTATTACAGATACATGGCTTTTGGTGCCTAGATTAAAAAGGTACACATTTTCGTTTTACGTTGTTTTTACATGTCTAGGTGATCAACTCCATGTTGACCCAGCTCTGTACACTCCCATGGATTCTGCTTACGTTCTGTTTTACATGTCTAGGTGGTTAACTCTGTGTTGATCCAGTTCATTCACCAGAGCTCAGCCTTTATTCTGCTTATACAGGTCTATTCATTAACCCGATGTCGATTCTGCTCACTACTTCTGGGAGAACAGAGCCTAGATACTGGAAAATCCCCATAGTACTGGAAATTCTCCAACACTGTCCCCCCTAGGTCAGGGATACCAGAGACCCCAGACCTCGTGTTGTTACCCCCTAGGTCAGGGATACCAGAGACCCCAGACCTCGTGTTGTTCCCCCCTAGGTCAGGGATACCAGAGACCAATTATAATATGCTACAGTAGGCGTCTGCAACATGTACCAAAATAAAATAGATTTTAAGATCTAGGATCAGCGTAAGATCTCCCAATCCTAACTATTAGGGTGTTTATTATATAACGGGGGGTGAAGCCTCCCTCAACTACAGGTCTAGGATCAGCGTGCGCGCTCCCAATCCTAACTATTAGTGTGTTTATTATATAACGGGGGTGAAGCCTCCCTTCAACTACAGGTCTAGGATCAGCGTGTGCTCTCCCAATCCTAACTATTAGTGTGTTTATTATATAACGGGGGTGAAGCCTCCCTTAACTACAGGTCTAGGATCAGCGTGCGCTCTCCCAATCCTAACTAGTTAAGGGAGGCTTCACCCCGTTATATAAAAACACCCTAATAGTTAAGGTTAGGATTGGGAGAGCGCACGCTGATCCTAGACCTGTAAGGCTAGTTATGGGAGGCTTCACCCCGTTATATAAAAACATCCTAATAGTTAAGGTTAGGATTGGGAGAGCGCACGCTGATCCTAGACCTGTAAGGCTAGTTAAGGGAGGCTTCACCCCGTTATATAAAAACACCCTAATAGTTAAGGTAAGGATTGGGAGAGCGCACGCTGATCCTAGACCTGTAAGGCTAGTTAAGGGAGGCTTCACCCCCGTTATATAATAAACACACTAATAGTTAGGATTGGAGAGAGCGCACGCTGATCCTAGACCTGTAGTTAAGGGAGGCTTCACCCCCGTTATATAATAAACACACTAATAGTTAGGATTGGAGAGAGCGCACGCTGATCCTAGACCTGTAGTTAAGGGAGGCTTCACCCCCGTTATATAATAAACACACTAATAGTTAGGATTGGGAGAGCACACGCTGATCCTAGACCTGTAAGGCTAGTTAAGGGAGGCTTCACCCTCGTTATATAATAAACACACTAATAGTTAGGATTGGAGAGAGCGCACGCTGATCCTAGACCTGTAGTTAAGGGAGGCTTCACCCCCGTTATATAATAAACACACTAATAGTTAGGATTGGAGAGAGCGCACGCTGATCCTAGACCTGTAGTTAAGGGAGGCTTCACCCCCGTTATATAATAAACTCACCTGATTCATTGTAGAAACGTTTGTTTTGTTTATGGTCGATTGCAGAGTTCAGGAGAAGTTAACCAGATAATTGTTTATGTCTAGTCTACTGATCTTGTAGATTAGGGAGGTAGAAGACCGAGACGTTACATTCCAACACGTTACTCTCTGCCTAACACCATGCCCAGACCGGACGCGCGTGCAAATGTATTTTGTCCCCAACACACTAAAAAGCGATCACGACATGCAGGTTGAAATATCAAAACAAACTCTGAACCAATTATAATAATTTGGGCGACAGGTTCGAAAAGCATTAAGCATTAAACATTTCTGACAATTTAAATGAGCTAGCTTGCAGATGCTAGCTATTTTGTCCTGGGATATACATTTCGAGCTGTTATTTTACCTGAAACGCACAATGGCAACGCTGACGTTCATTGGCACGTGCGAGCAGTGTGGGTGCAATAATTGAATAACATGCACGTTGTACATTTATTTTGCAACGCTCGCGTCAGTATGGTCAGCGTGTAAAGTCACAAGAGAAAATGGAGAATTAGAGACGGACTCCACTTTCACTGCCGTTCGATTGAAAAAGAGGACTTCGGCCAACATACTAATAACAGTCCAGCCGTAGGCTTCTGCTCATAGCTCATTTTCAAAAGTTCCACGTCCGATAGCCTTTTAACATGCCTCCTTTGTTCCCATCACGTTGTCTAGTATTCTATTCTGCACGGAGCGTCACGTGAAAGAGGGGCATATTATTCAGAGCTGTTGTTTTGCGGCCCTGGAAGGCCCTGATAAAGACAGTTAACAGACCCGTAAGTCCACTCCCACAGCAACAGGAATGTTGTGTTGTAGCAAATGTGTTTCACGAAATACATGCACCAGATGTTACCAGGCAGTATAACATGACGGCGCCAAAATCTTACCAATCCATGCATTAATCCACTAACTATGACTGAGACATGTGCGTTTCATGCAGAGCATTTGGAAAGTATTCAGACCCCTTGACTTTTTCCACATTTTGTTACATTTACCGCCTTATTATTATAAAATGTATTAAATAGTTATTTTTCTCTCCTCGATCTACACACAACAACAAAGCAAAAACAATTTAGAATTTTTTGCAACTATATATATATATATATATATATATATATATATATATAACACACCCACACAGGCAAAAAAAGTATTTAGTCAGCCACCAATTGTGCAAGTTCTCCCACTTAAAAAGACGAGAGGCCTGTAAATTTCATCATAGGTACACTTCAACTATGACAGACAAAATTAGGGGAAAAAAATCCAGAAAATCACATTGTAGGATTTTTTATGAATTTATTTGCAAATGATGGTGGAAAATAAGTATTTCTTGGGGCCCAGAGAGGGGAGAGGTCAGGCTTGTCTTTCACATGTCCCTGGTGCTATGCAGAATATCAGAAAGGGAAGAGGACAGGAATGGAACATTGTCTTATGTGAATGTGTCTTTACCTATTCTGAAACCATGTGAAGGGATGGCGTGATTAATGGGGAACCAATTACTTTGTCTCTACAATGTCTGTGGGCAAGCCACTCCCTCATTTTTCTATTGGGGGGGAGGTGTATGGCAGTGTCTGGAACCATTGTATGTCCCCTCTGATGTTGCACTTATCTTGGGATATTGTATGACCTAAGAGGCTCACTCCCCTCAGTGAGCATGTCCAGGAGTGGGGTCAAGGGAGGTTTTACTTGAGATGGGAGTATCTAGAGTTGACAATTGATCTATGCCATTGGATGAGTTGGTGTTTTTGTACTATGAAGTACCAGGAATGAGATTAGAACCTCGTCTTAGAGACCAAACTGAACGATAATTTATAGCGAATGCTATCTGGCCATGGGATACTCCTCTCTCAAGTAAAAGTCTTTCTTTGTGAACAGTTCCTATTATCTGTGGTTTGTCATGTCGACTAGGGGGGTGGATCTTCGCTATAACAGATCTCAGTTGCCATTATGTTGACACTCAACAATTCATTAGAGATAGTGAATTGTTGAAAGTCAAATGCTATTGCAAAGCTTAATTATTATTAAAAAGGTGTAAGTTTAAGTATAACTCTGATTGGTGTGTGAAGTTAAGTCTATCTCTTCTTGGTTATACAGAAATTAATCTACCACACGTCTCCCCACCCAGGGAGGGGAGAAACGTTAGGCTTGCAGTATGTTACATAACAATGGGGAGAACCTGTTAGGCTTGCAGTAGGTTACGTAACAATGGGGAGAAACCGTTAGGCTTGCAGTAGGTTACGTAACAATGGGGAGAAACCGTTAGGCTTGCAGTAGGTTACGTAACAATGGGGAGAAACCGTTAGGCTTGCAGTAGGTTACGTAACAATGGGGAGAAACCGTTAGGCTTGCAGTAGGTTACGTAACAATGGGGAGAAACCGTTAGGCTTGCAGTAGGTTACGTAACAATGGGGAGAAACCGTTAGGCTTGCAGTAGGTTACGTAACAATGTGGCAAAATATGATAAGTAATGTAATGTGTTGGAGTAGACTTGGAAATAGCATTGACAGTGTTAGAGAAGAGGGGCATTTGTAAGGGGTATGGTAGATGGTATGACCAATGTAATGTGTTGGAGTAGACTTGTAAATAGCATTGACAGCGTTAGAGAAGAGGGGCATTTATAAGGGGTATGGTAGATGGACTGACCAAATGTGAGGTATAAAAGGCTATGTGCCTGTATGATTTTCAGAACGTTCTCTGAATAATGAAGCAACTGTTTGCAGAAACTCTGGGACTTCGTGGGAATTCTTCTATTAACCAGGCGATTACAACCTCTGGGGACGTTGGGAATTCTTCTATTAACCAGGCAATTACAACCTCTGGGGAATTGGGAATTCTTCTATTAACCAGGCGAATACAGCCTCTGGGGACGTTGGGAATTCTTCTATTAACCAGGCGATTACAACCTCTGGGGACGTTGGGAATTCTTCTATTAACCAGGCAATTACAACCTCTGGGGGATTGGGAATTCTTCTATTAACCAGGCGAATACAGCCTCTGGGGAATTGGTCAAAGCTATAGGGAGTTTTGAGTTAATATCATTGGAACTAGAAATTCAAAGTATATAGTGAGTTTTATAACAGAGTGTGTGTGTGTGGGGGGGGGGGGGGGCTTTGGCTTTGATAGGATATAACAGAGTGCTGTGGGGGGGGGGCTTTGATAGGATATAACAGAGTTACGTGGGGGGGAGCTTTGATAGGATATAACAGAGTGCTGTGGGGGGGGGGGGGGGCATTGATAGGATATAACAGAGTGCTGTGGGTGGGGGGGGGGCTTTGATAGGATATAACAGAGTGCTGTGGGGGGGGGCTTTGATAGGATATAACAGAGTGCTGTGGGTGGGGGTGGGCTTTGATAGGATATAACAGAGTGCTGTGGGGGGGGGGGGGGGCTTTGATAGGATATAACAGAGTGCTGTGGGGGGCTTTGATAGGATATAACAGAGTGCTGTGGGGGGCTTTGATAGGATATAACAGAGTGCTGTGGGGGGCTTTGATAGGATATAACAGAGTTATGTGCGGGGAGCTTTGATAGCTAGGCTAGTTAGCTGGCTAGGTTATCTAGCAGCTAACTTTAGCTGGCTGGCTTAGATAACTATATACCAGTAACATTGGTTTACTTTAATGTAGCTGTAAGCTTGGTGTTGATAGCTGCTGTCTGTCTCATGCAGTCACAGAACATTAGCAGGCTAGTTAGCAACATTGCAAGCTGATTTATAAAAAATACATTCACATTGTATTTGCTTGTAAACTGTCTGAAAAGGTTATTGAAAGCAGTAGTCATGAGTGCAAACGATTTGGTTTGAAGTTATTTCTGTTGGGGTTATAGTTAATAACATTATAGGGAATAGGTTAGTTTACCAGGTCCTCTATGTTAGTGTAACAGTATAACTTTAGACCGTCCCCTCGCCCATACCCGGGCGCGAACCAGGGACCCTCTGCACACATCAACAACAGTCACCCACGAAGCATCGTTACCCATCGCTCCACAAAAGCCGCGGGGTCCCACTACTTCAAGGTCTCAGAGCAAGTGACGTCACCGATTGAAACTAAGCTAGCCGTTTCACATCCGTTACACTAGTAAAAAAAAAAACGCTGCAAACCAGTTTTTCAGCATTACTTCCGCATTACGATCGGATTGATGTAATAACTAGAAAAATAGACACACGTGAGGAGTAACTTGGCATTGGGACTTGACGCATATTACTAATGAGAACCCACATGGTTACGTTTATGCTACCTACCCCTTTTAAACCCCCCCCCCCCCCCACCCCACTTGTCCCAGAGGTCAGGGATTTCCAAGACTATTTATAATATGCTACAGCAGATCCGATTTCATATTGGGGAAAACGAATTGATTGGAGTTGGAGTTAAACTAACAGACAACAATACTGCTACTTACATCTCTCTCTCACATGCACGGTACCTGTAGTTAAATAATTATACACTTTGTTAATTTCCTCTTTCTTCGAGTGCTGAATTTTCACCCACAGCGGCCAATCCACCATTCATTCTGATCTGAACTCCAACCCTCCGATGTCCACAGATATCTGTGGCCAACCGATGCATATCTGTATTCCCAGTCATGTAAAAATCTATAGATTAGGGCCTAATGAATTTATTTAAATTGACAGATTTCCTCAAATGAACTATAACTCGGTAAAAATATATTAAATTGTTGCATGTCGCGTTTGTATTTTTTGTTCTGTATACTTGGTTTTGTTCACCAGCTTCAAAAAAACAATATGGTTGGTTATTGAAAATATATTTCAGAGGTACAATGATTCTCTATACTGTGCGTGCTTCTTTTGTCATATAAACTGAAATTAGGTAAACTATTATATTTTTTTGCAACAAGGAAATGGCGGAGCGATTTATGCATATGGCCACCAACTTTCAGCATGTGACTTCACCGTGAAATGGTTGCTTACGAACCTTCCCAACGAGTTTAAAAATAACAAATACATTATTTTCACGTACAAAAACAGCACAAATGTCAATAGCATTTCGCTACACCCGCAGTAATAGTGCATGTTACCCATAGCATTTGTTTTGACCGTTAAACGGGTGCTGTGTAAAAGCAGGAAGTTGGCTACAAAGACCCCTTGTCTTAAATGTTTAAATGTATATAAACCTACCTTATTCATTGTAGATTCTTCCGTTATTGTCGATTACAGAGTTCAGGCGAAGTTAACCAGATGGGAATATTTATGTCTAGTCTACTGATATTGTAGATTAGGGAGGTAGAGGTATGAGACGTTATATTTCAACATGTGGCTCTCTGCCCAAAATCACAAGACAAAAGAGCCGAGGCTCCGCCTTCACTTCCGGTGTTGTGCAGAAAAGCCCCCCCCCTGCCAGAATTCTACGCACTCAATTCTTCATTGCTGCGACTTGCTTTTTTTTGCTCTTCACTCCGTTGTCAGTTCAGCCTCTATTTCACTGATCTTAGTAGCAGAAATAATTGTACATGTGTGTTCTTCAAGGCAGCTGTCAGTGATCACGTAAACTACGTTTCATTTTATTTTTTTATGGCGGTTTGATCGCGGGGGGGGGGGGGGGGGGGCAATAGTAAAGTCTGCAGTTTTCGGTTTGGCTATTTGTTTCAAGTGTATTAGTCTATTAAAATACGTCTCTTCGCCAAAATTCGTCATCTCTCCCGTGTCTTATTCGACTAGTAGTTGTTCTGAAATGTTTATTGCTTGCCTACATTTTACTCCCTCTTCTGTTTAATATAACACACATACATTAATTATTCATTTCGGTTGCCTATCCTGACATTAAGTTTGCTCTATAGAAAGTATTTGACTCTGATGTATGCCACAGAAAGTATTTGACTCTAGTGACAAAATTAAGGAAATTAGAAGGGGGGTGGGTTTCGGCAAGGCGATTTTCTTGCCTACCGAAATTCCTGTATTTTAGTGGCCATCTAGTCAGAATTTGTATCAAAGATAACCTTGAAAGATCCATATAAATGTTTTTTTTTATATACAATTATATTAAATTGAACATACCAGTGTTTTGGAGGGGAGTGACTGCTATTTCTGCTATTTCTCTCATGATGTTAACATCTTTGTCCATATTTGACAAGATAATCGACACCTTCAGAACACATTCAGCAAACTGGGGGAAAATTTGATGGGCATTTCAGTTTTCCCAACAAAATGATGTTACAATTTAAGATTATAATTAGCAAGTATACAATGACACAGCTATAATATAATTTGACAGTTCTGTTTTAGCCTTTAGTCAGTACACTTTCACTAGGTTATAATTGTACATTATTTATACTCTCATACTTACTTTCAAGGCAAAGACCCCAGAAGAAGTAACATCTTGTTGGCGTGGGTGAGGAAGGGCACCACACGCCCATCTGAAGATACTACACCCCTTCTCTCTCAGGAAGGATCTGAACGTATATGTTAATAAAAAAAACAGCATTTTGAAACACTTTATTGATTACAATATAGAGATTAATAACTGAGGGGAATCTGAGAATGCAGGGACTCCAACAGGGTGTGAGTTGAAGTAGTCAAATCTGGAGCTGACAAGGGCTGGGATGTAAATGATGTGTAATTACCTGGGGTTATCTAACATCTGAGAACGGGCAGGCAATCCTTAGGGCTAGAATGTAAATGACATGATCATCTGGGATGATGTAACAATGAGAACGGGCAGGCAATCCTTAGGGCTGGAATGTAAATGACATGTGATCATCTGGGATGATGTAACAATGAGAACAGGCAGGCAATCCTTAGGGCTAGAATGTAAATGACATGTGATCATCTGGGATGATGTAACAATGAGAACAGGCAGGCAATCCTTAGGGATGGAATGTAGATGACATGTGATCATCTGGGATGATGTAACAATGAGAACGGGCAGGCATTCCCTCGGATGAAGAGCATCTCTGTATTGCTGATTATGTGCTGTCATCCAGGTGGAAATGTCACCTGTACATCTGATGTAGGAAAAGAGATAAGTTGAGTATCCTGTGAATATGTTGATGTATATGTATTTGTGTATATTCACAGGATACTCAAGGATACTGAACTTATGTGATTTGTGGGGTGGAGGTGCTGAGGGTGTCCTGTGGAGGGCTGATGGGGATGGTGGAGGTGCTGAAGGTGTCCTATGGAGGGCTGATGGGGGGGGGGGGGGGGTGGAGGTGCTGAAGGTGTCCTATGGAGGGTTGATGGGGATGGTGGAGGTGCAGGGGGTGTCCTATGGAGGGCTGATGGGGGGGGGGGGTGGAGGTGCTGGGGGTGTCCTATGGAGGGCGAAGGGACCTATTGGGGAGGGGATTCTTCATGGAGTCACATTCAGTCATAGTTTTGTTTATTATATTATTATACAGTTGCCCAGAGTACAAATGTTTAATTTATTATTGTTATTATTATTGTTATTATTGCTACTGTACCTACATTCTTAAAAATTCAATCAGAAAAAGTGTTTTAAAAAATGTAGGTAAAGCCATAAGAGGGCAAAACACGATGGGATTGAGGGATGGGTAGAGGGAACAGTAGAGGGCTCGATGGGATGGGGGATTGAGGGATGGGTAGTGGGAACAGTAGAGAGCTCTGAAAACTATTATTGCTGAAATAACCACTTCCTTTTGTGACTGGAGTCTAATACTTCCTGTGGCACATATCAGAGGGCATGATAGGTAATCAAAGATGGCAAAGATATTTATTTATAGACTAATACGCTTGAAACAAATAGCCAAACCGAAAACTGCAGACATTATTAGTGAAATCAAAATGACATCAAAAAAATGAAATGAAACGCAGCCTAACGCGATGAGAAATCTCAACGAGCAAGTAAATCGATGAAGAATTGAGTGCTTGCGCGTTTACGCGAAGGGAGATTCTGGCAGGGGGGAGCTATTCCGCACTGCACCTGTTAAGTGAAACTTTGGAAATTTGCCAACATACAAATACTATTCCAGTCGTTAGTAGCCTTCTGATTTTAGTAGCTCATTTTCAAAAGTTAAGGCAGTTTCTTTGGACCCCGCAAGGTTGGAGTTTGGGCCCCGCTCTAAAATAAAATCCAATATTTCAGCCAGACAGCCATCTCACAAACCGATCGCTGTCCATCGTGTTGAAATAGTGACGTGTCTAATTGGCTGCATGCCTAATTAATCGATGATAGGGTTTCTGGGTATGTATAGCTTTTATTTAGCTAATGAATAACGGTTTATTGGTAGGCTTCTATTTGGTCGTCATTTTCTCATGTTAGGCCTAACATTTCACGAAGCTACACATGCATGTCGCAATGCTGCAATTGTTAGACTGCTGCCTGGTGGCAATAATGCCAATTGATTACATGTTTTAATTAAATAATATACAACTGTCCTGTAGAGGCTACCTGAACCTGCATGACACGGGCCCTCCTCGTGCTCTCTCTTATGGAACGCCGTTTGTGTGTTTGAAGACCCAAAGACCCAAACGGCGTTCCATACTCTCCCAGCTGTGCGTAAAACCAGTCTATTAATGTCACATAATACTGTCAGTATGCCCTCCAAACATTAGCTTACTAGGGATTGTTTCATTATTTTGTTATAATTTCATTATCATTATTTATCTCTAGCTACAGTGCCCTCAGAATGTATTCATACCCCTTGACTTATTCCACATTTTGTTGTGATACAGCCTGAATTCAAAATGGATTATATATATATATATATATAATATATATATTTCTTCATCTACCAATAGGTGCCCTTATTTGCGAGGCATTGGAAAACTTCCCTGGTCTTTGTGGTTGAATCTGTGTTTGAAATTCACTTCTCGACTGAGGGACCATACAGATAATTGTACAGTATATCTGGGGTACGGAGATGAGGTCGTCATTTAAAAAATCATGTTAAACACTATCATTGCACACAGAGTGAGTCCATGCAACTAATTCTGTGACTTGTTAAAAAGCACATGTTTACTCCTGAACTTATTTAGGCTTGCCATAACAAATGAGTTGAATACTTATAAACTCAAGACATTTCAGCTTTTCATTTTTTATTAATTTGTTAAAAAAAACGTTGAAAACATGATTCCACTTTGACATTTTGTGGTATTGTGTGTATGCAGTGGTGTAATGTATTTGAGTAAAAATTAAGTAGTTGTTTGGGGGTATCTGTACTTTACCATTTATTTTTTTGTCAACTTTTAATTTCACTTCACTTACATTCCTAAAGGCAATAATGTACTTTTTACTCCATACATTTTCCCTGACACCCAAAAGTACTCGCTACATTATGACAGGAAAATGGTCCAATTCACACACTTATCAAGAGAACATCCCTGGTGATCCGTACTGCCTCTGTTCAGGCGGACTCACTTAACACAAATGCTTCATCTGTAAATTATGTGTGTGACCCTGGCAATCCGTCAATAAAAAATATAAAAAATTGTGCGGTCTGGTTTGCTTATTAATATATTGATACTTAAGTACATTTGAGCAATTCCATTTATTTTTGATACTTAAGTACATTTGAAACCAAATACTTTTAGACTTTTATTCAAGTAGTAATTTACTTGGTGTCTTTCACTTTTACTTGAGTCATTTTCTATTAAGGTATCTTTACTTTTACTCAAGTATGAAAATGTAGTACTTTTTCCACTACTGTTTTGTACACCAGTGACAAAAAAATCTACATGTAATCAATTTGAAATTCAGTTATTTTTTTTCCTTTATATAACTAGTCAAATTCTTATTTACAACAAACCTTTGACAAACCCGGACGACGCTGGATCAATTGTGCGACACTCTATGGGACCCAATCACAGCCTGGAATCGAACCAGTGAAATGCAGTGTAGACCGCTGCGACGCTCGGGAGCCAAAATATCTGGCAGCGGCGGGATTCGAACCCGCGCCTCCGAAGAGACTGGAGCCTTAATCCAGCGCCTTAGACCGCTCGGCCACGCTACCGATACATGTTATTGGGTTGACAATAATCTATATCCGTGAAAACCGGATGTTTCTGATTTTCTTTTTACCAACTTCGTAGAGGGTGATAGTGTTTTTATAAGAAGTGTGGTAAAAAAAAACGTACTGAAATGATGTTATGATATTGTTTGACAGAACCCTCTTTGCGTTACCCAATGCAGCCAGCAGATGGCGACGTGAGGAGGTCTGCTGTACGGAGAAAGAAGCTCTGGGGCTGAACATTGACTTAAAAGAGGAGGTTATCACAGTGAAAGGAGAGGAAGAAGCTTTCAGAATGAAAAAGGAGGAAGAGGAGGCTATCACATTGAAAGAATAGGAGGATGTTACAGTGAAAGAGGAAGAGGAACAGGCTGTCACAGTGGAAGAGGAGGTAGAAGCTTTCAGAATGAAAAAGGAGGAAGAGGAGGCTGTTTCAGTGAAAGACGAACCTTTTGGGGAGGAAGAGGAGCCTGTCTCAATAAAAGAGAAGGTTGAAGCTTTTCTGGGAGTGAAAGAGGAGGAGACAGAAGATCTTATTAACAGCAGTGAGTATTGTCTAAAAAAACTCAGCAGTTGTTGAACTAATGTGGGGTTTTAAAGGGGCATTCTACTGAAGTTCTACACTCGAATATGTTGTTCAGTACTGTAGGAATTGTTAAAGGGGCAATCTGCCATTGGTACATATCTTTTTTTACTTTTAAATTATTGATACATCTAAATTAATTTAGTTTAGTCAGCGGGTAAACATCTTTCCACACTGGGTGCTGTCTCCCAAGCTTACTTTCTCAGAGGAAGAGAACATTTTGCATTTTTCTGGATAGGCCAGAAAATGTGACACGTTACTCCCTATGTAAATGTGGGGTGTGAAACCTGCCAGTTCAGGTCAGCTCCGTTGAGAGAGTGGAAACAGAGAGCTGACTGACAGATGGGGCATTAACCAACAATGCAATTCAAGAAATGGAGTTAAGAAAATATTTACAAAATAAACGTAAAAAATAAAACAAAAAGTTACACAAAATTACAACAAGGCTATATACAGGGGGTACCGGTACCGAGTCAATGTGCATTTACAAAATAAACGTAAAAAATAAAACAAAAAGTTACACAAAATTACAACAAGGCTATATACAGGGTAGGTGTATTTAGGTGTGTAGGTGTATTTTAGTCAATGCCACTCCGACATTGCTCATCCCAATATTTATATATTTCTTAATTCCATCCTTTTACTTTTAGATTTGTGTGTATTGTTGTGAATTGTTAGACACTACTGCACTGTTGGAGCTAGGAACAAGCATTTTCTCAACACCGGCAATAACATCTAAATACGTGTTCGTGACCAATACAATTTCAAGGAGTGCAAAGTCGAATTTAGTTTGTGCACATGCGCACTTCACAGAGGAGGCGTTGCCTAAAGGAAAATGTGCAAATGCCTCAAATGGGATCTCGCTAACTCTGATTTTGCAACCTCCTTGTTTGTTCCGCCCAATATGCTTAATTTGCTCTCACCGTAAACGACACAGATTAACTATTTTGGGTTGGTTCTATATACAGTATCTTTGGTTATACCATAGATACAGTACTAGCCAGATAGGAGCTAACGTTGGCTAGCAAGCTAACCAACCAACTAGCTAGCTATATTTAGCCAAGGAAGTTTAAATATATATATATATATATATGATGTCATCTGTGTAAACAAACAAATAAAATTAAGCACAAATAAGGTAACGAACGTCATTACCTGTTATATCCAGTTAGCTAGCCAACTAGCTAGCTAGCCAGTAACAACTCAATGTTGACAATAATTTACATCTGACATTCTTCCACAAAGCACAGCTAACCTCACTAAGTAAAGTTCATAGTCAACACCAAACTTTGGGAAACTGACACACTGTTCATTTATAATACCTGCAACGGGAAATGTATTTAAAAAAATACCCTTAGATATGAATTTAGAATCATTTAGATTAGATCTACAAGGCCATTTTTATTGATCTGTCAGTATTTTCATTTAGAGTTTCCTTTCATGGGTCCTACCAATTATTATTGGATTATTCACCATGGCAACCACTTGTTAATATAAAAAAAACTAAATGTATTTCTCAGTTTGGCTTTTGTGGAGATCAGACTGTTTTTATTTGCAGGGATATCTGTCATCACTCTTTGACCAGAGTACAGTCTGGTATCCCAGACCTACCAGTCTTAGTCTTTGCTCATCGAAAGTAAGCTACTCCATACAGTCAAACTGGCTCCCCTTTACGAAAAAGCACTATAGCATTCCTATAAGATTCCTATTAGAAACTGTGTTTTTTAAGATTATTATTATTATTTTTTAATTTCACCTTTATTTAACCAGGTAGGCCAGTTGAGAACAAGTTCTCATTTACAACTGCGACCTGGCCAAGATAAAGCAAAGCAGTGCGACACAAACAACAACACAGAATTACACATGGAATAAACAAGTGTACAGTCAATAACACAATATAAGAAAAAAAATTAAGTCTATATACAGTGTGTGCAAATGGCATGAGGAGGTAAGGCAATAAATAGGCCATAGTAGCGAAGTAATTACAATTTAGCAGATTAACACTGGAGTGATAGATGAGCAGATGGTGATGTGCAAGTAGAAATATTGGTGTGCAAAAGAGCAGAAAAGTAAATAAAAACAATATGGGGATGAGGTAGGCAGATTGGGTGGGCTATTTACAGATGGACTGTGTTAGCTGCTCAGATAGCTGATGTTTAAAGTTAGTGAGGGAAATATAAGTCTCCAGCTTCAGCGATGATTGCAATTCGTTCCAGTCACTGGCAGCAGAGAACTGAAAGGAAAGCATAGATTATAGATGACCTGGAGCCAGTGGGTCTGGCGACAAATATGTAGCGAGGGCCAGCCGACGAGGCAATACAAGTCGCAGTGGTGGGTGGTATGAGGGGCTTTGGTGACAAAACGGATGGCACTGTGATAGACTGCGTCCAGTTTGCTGAGTAGAGTATTGGAAGCTATTTTGTTAATGACATCGCCAAAGTTGAGGATCGGTAGGATAGTCAGTTTAACGAAGGTATGTTTGGCGGCGTGAGTGAAGGGGGCTTTGTTTGCGAAATACGAAGCCGATTCTAGATTTAATTTTGGATTGGAGATGTTTAATATGAGTCTGGAAGGAGAGTTTACAGTCTAGCCAGACACCTAGGTGTTTGTAGTTGTCCCCATATTCTAAGTCAGAACCGTCCAGGGTGGTGATGCTAATCGGGCGGGTGGGTGCGGGCAGCAAACGGTTGAAGAGCATTTAGTTTTACTAGCATTTAAGAGCAGTTGGAGGCCACGGAAGGAGTGTTGTATGGCATTGAAGCTCGTTTGGAGGTTTGTTAACACAGTGTCCAAAGAAGTAGCTGCAGGGGGTGCCGAGCTGTTGGCCGGGGTTGGGGTAGCCAGGAGGAAAGCATGACCAGCCGTAGAGAAATGCTTCTTGAAATTCTCGATTATTGTGGATTTATCGGTGGTGACAGTGTTTCCTAGCCTCAGTGCAGTGGGCAGCTGGGAGGAGGTGCTCTTATTCTCCATGGACTTTACAGTGTCCCAAAACTTTTTGGAGTTAGAGCTGCAGGATGCAAATTTCCTTTATGAAAAAGCTAGCTTTTGTTTTCCTGACTGACTGTGTGTATTGGTTCCTGACTTCCCTGAAAAGTTGCATATCGCTGGGACTATTCAATGCTAGTGCAGTCCGCCACAGGGTGTTTTTGTGCTGGTCGAGGGCAGTCAGGTCTGGAGTGAACCAAGGGCTATATCTGTTCTTAGTTGTTTTTTTATTGAAAGGGGCATGCTTATTTAAGATGGTGAGGAAATTACTTTTAAAGAACGACCAGGCACCCTTGACTGACGGGATTTGGTCAATATCCTTCCAGGATACCCGGGCCAGGTCGATTAGAAAGGCCTGCTTGCAGAAATGTTTTAGGGAGCGTTTGACAGTGATGAGGGGTGGTTGTTTGACTGCGGAACCATAGAGGATGCAGGCAATGAGGCAGTGATCGCTGAGATCCTGATTGAAAACAGCAGAGGTGTATTTAGAGGGCAAGTTGGTCAGGATAATATCTATCAGGTTGCCCATGTTTACAGATTAAGGGTTGTACCTGGTGGGTTCCTTGATAATTTGTGTGAGATTGAGGGCATCTAGCTTAGATTGTAGGACTGCCGGGGTGTTAATTAAGCATATCCCAGTTCAGGTCACCTAACAGATCGAACGAACTCTGAAG
The DNA here is from genome assembly GCF_057628025.1 of Oncorhynchus mykiss. Classification (NCBI taxonomy): domain Eukaryota; kingdom Metazoa; phylum Chordata; class Actinopteri; order Salmoniformes; family Salmonidae; genus Oncorhynchus; species Oncorhynchus mykiss. The sequence goes on from NC_143034.1 coordinate 4,889,342, forward strand.
ATAGATGGGGGGCAATCAATTCACATATGGTGTCCAGGGCACAGTTGGGAGCTGAGGGGGGTCTATAACAGGCGGCAACAGTGAGAGACTTATTTCTGAAGAGATTCATTTTTAAAATTAGAAGCTCGAACTGTTTGGGCACAGACCTGGAAAGTATGACAGAATTCTGCAGACTAACTCCTCCCCCTTTGGTAGTTCGATCTTGATGGAAAATATTGTAGCTGGGTATGGAAATCTCAGAATTTTTGGTGGCCTTCCTAAGCCAGGATTCAGACACGGCAAGGACATCAGGGTTGGCAGAGTGTGCTAAAGCAGTGAGTAAAACAAACTTAGGGAGGAGGCTTCTGATGTTAACATGCAAGAAACCAAGGCATTTTCGGTTACAGAAGTCAACAAATGAGAGTGCCTGGGGACACGCAAGGCCTGGGTTAGCCTCCACATCACCCGAGGAACAGAGGAGGAGTAGGATGAGGGTACGGCTAAAGGCTATAAGAACTGGTCGTCTAGTGCGTTGGGGACAGAGAATAAAAGGAGCAGATTTCTGGGCGTGGTAGAATAGATTCAGGACATAATGTACAGATGTACATATGTACAGTATGGTGGGGTGCGGGTACAGTGGAGGTAAACCCAGACACCAAGTTTACTGTACGGGCTAGTTATGCTGGGTGAGGTCACCGCATGTGTGGGAGGTGGGACAAAGGAGGTATCTGAGGCATGTTGAGTGGAACTAGGGGCTCCGCAGTAAACTAAAAACAATGATAACTATCCTAAACAACAGTGTACAAGGCATATTGAAATTTGAGAGAGACATAAAGCGAGGCATGAAGCAATCACAGGTGTTGATTGGGAGAGCTAGCTGAGACAACAACGGGTAACACGGAACCCAAACCGGCTGTGCGCGTGCACCATCGTACATACATTTTGTCCCCCCTACACCAAACGCGATCACGACACACATGACATTAATTTGGGAACACAAGTTTGCACTTGCTAGCTAATTTGTCCTGGGATATAAACATTGAGTTGTTATTTTACCTGAAATGCACAAGGTCATCTACTCCGGCAATTAATCCACACATAAAACGGCCATCCGAATCGTTTCTAGTCACCTCTCCTCCTCCTTCCAGGCTTTTTCATCTTTGAACTTATATGGTGATCCATCTACACTTTCATATTACCACGACGACCGGCAAAACAGTTCATCTTTCAATCACCCACGTGGGTATAACCAATGATGAGATGGAACGTGGGTACCTGCTTCTATAAACCAATGAGGAGATGGGAGAGGCAGGACTTGCAGCGCGATCTGCGTCAGAAATAGAAAGGAGTTCTATTTCAGAAATAGAAAGGAGTTCTAATTCAGCCCTTGGCGTCGTGAGCGTGTGCGGGTGCAATAATTGAATAACATGGATTTCTAAATTTGTTTTGCGACGCTCGTGCACGCGACGTGTCCGATCTGGTCAGCATGTAAGACAACAACAGCTAATCAGCTAAGACAACAACAGGTAAAATGGCAATGAATGGCCAGAGAGGGTCAGTTAACTACACACAGGGCCTGAGTTCGAGGCTGGGGACGACAGATAAACAAAAAATAAACAAAATGGAGTATCGTGATTAATGAACAGTCATCAGCTATGTGGCCAAGTGATCATAGGGTCCAGTGAACAGCAATAGATGGAACAGGGAAGCCGCGGGGTAGTCGTTACTACGCTAGCATGCGGGAGACATGGCGTTTAAAGTTAGCAGGCCGGGGTAGGTAGAAGCGTTTGCTCCAACATCCGGCAAAGGCCGGTTGAGTGCACAGCGGATGGAGTTACGTCGGCAGACCAGTCGATGGATGGTACGGCGGGGCGCCGTGTCGACAAAGAGTCTGGGCCAGATGGCGAAAGAAGTTTGCTAGTCGGGAGATGGGCCTGGCTTGCGGCTAACTGGTGCTAGTTTCGGGGCAGGGGCGTTAGCCACTATAGCCAATCGGTAGCAGCTAGCTAGCAGCGATGATCCGATGCAAAGGTCCAGAACTTACGGTCCGGTGGAGTAGTGGATTGTAGCTGTGTTGGGGTAGAGTCATCGGCTGAGTAGCCGAGTGATCACAGAGTAGGCCGGGAGGTGGGCCTGGCTCAGGGCTAGCTTCGGGGCTGGGTCACTCTGTGGCAGCTAGCTAGCTGTGATGATCAGGAGTAATGGTCCAGGGTTTACGGCAGGAATACGGTGTTGTAGTGGAGTAAACAGTCCAATACTGGCAGGCTGGCAAGTATTATCCAGGCAAAAAAAAAAACTGGTGTCTGTGCAGAAGGTAAAGGTCGCTAACAATGACTAAATAGCTAGTAGCTAATTAACTGGTTAGCTTCTGATGGCTAGGTTCTGATGGGGGTTCTAGCTATAAGGTCTAAAAAATAGCGGATCCGTATGACATTGGGTGAGGCGGGTTGCCGGAAGGTATATTTAATTTAAAAATTTAAAAAATATTGAAAATACATGTGTATATATATATATATATATATATACAAAAAAGACAGAATACAAAAGTAAACGAGGGGACGACAAACCACGTCTGCACCACTACTACACCATCTTGGAATTACAATAATTGTTATTAATTGAAATAAAATGCACATTAGAACATTTTAAAACAAAAGTAGCCATTTTGTTGTATGATTTCATTCATACAATTTGATTTCATGCGGCATAAACACAAATTCTCAGTAAAAAAAGAGACAGAAAATAGCTTCTTTATTCTCTCATGTGCAACGAACCTTGAAAACCACGATGACCCTACCTCTTCAAAGAGTATCTTCAATAAATCTGACCTGAACTTGTCTTTTCCTACTAGCACTGACTTCACTGAGAACTATTTAATGAAGGGAAAATGTACTTACTATGTCTGTGATGTGTGGCTGTCTCACCTAGCTACCTTAAGGTGAATTCAACAATTGTTATTCTCCCTGGATAAGACTGTGTGAAATGTAATGGGATTTCAGTTCCCTTAATCGGGAAAAGGTCTTTCCACAATGAGAGCAGTGGTAGGGCTTCTCTCCTGTGTGTATCCTCTCGTGCTCTTTTAGGTTCCATAACCGGGCAAAACTCTTCCCACACTGGGAACATTGGAAGGGCTTTTCTCCTGTATGTGTTTTCTCATGCTCTTTGAGATGGCATGACCGAATAAAGCTCTTTCCACACTGAGAGCAGTGGTAAGGCTTATCTCCAGAGTGAATTATCTTATGTAAATTCAGGTTCCCTAACTGGGTAAAACGCTTTCCACATTGGGAGCATTGGAAAGGCCTTTCTCCTCTGTGTGTAGAGTGAATTCTCTCGTGTATTTTCACGCCCCATAACTCAGTAAAACTCTTTCCACACTGAGAGCAATGGAAGGTCTTCCTTCCTTCTTTGTGTATTCCTTGGTGCCTAATTAGGGTCCTTAACCGGGTAAAACTCTTTCCACACTGGGAACATTGGAAAGGCTTTTCTCCTGTGTGCGTCCTCTCATGTGATTTCAGGTGTGCCAACAGGGTAAAACTATTTCCACACTGGGAGCATTGAAAAGGCTTTTCTCCTGTGTGTGTCCTCTCATGCCTTTTGAGGGCCTGTGATCGTGAAAAACTCATTACACAATAGGAGCATTGGTAAGGCTTCTCTCCAGAGTGAATTCTTTCATGCATTTTCAGGCTGTCTAACCGGCTAAAACTCTTTCCACACTGGGAACATTGGAAAGGCTTTTCTCCTGTGTGTGTCCTCTCGTGCTCTTTTAGGTTGTGTAACTTGGTAAATTTCCTTCCACAGTGGGAGCAGCAGTGTCGTCCTACTGGTTTGGCAGTCTCTAGGTCTGGTTCCCCTGAATGATTCTTCCCTAAGTCTGGTTCCCCTGAAGGACTCTTCCCCAAGTCTGGTTCCCCTGAAGGTCTCCTCCCTGGGTCTGGTTCCCCTGAAGGCCTCTTCCCTGGGTCTGTTTCCTCTGAAGGACTCTTGTCAGAGGGAGAGTCTGGTCTCTCTCCTGTCAAAGACAGAGTATTTCGTTAAACAGAGACCTGAATGAAACCGCCACATGATAAAAAGTTTTCAGAACATTTCCATAATAAAAAATAAAATAACATTTATGAGCAGGTTGAAAGAGACAGTTGTATGGATGCATATACATCCTTCTTTGTGTACACTTGACAGTTGAAAACGCTTCATGTTGATAGTCATGTTGATAGTCATGTTGCTAGTCGTGTGCTAGTCATGTTGCTAGTCATGTTTGTCATGATGCTAGTCATGTTGCTAGTCATGTCGATAGTCATGTCGATAGTCATGTCGATAGTCATGTTGATAGTCATGTTGCTAGTCGTGTGCTAGTCATGTTGCTAGTCGTGTGCTAGTCATGTTGCTAGTCATGTTTGTCATGATGCTAGTCATGTTGCTAGTCATGTCGATAGTCATGTCGATAGTCATGTCGATAGTCATGTTGCTAGTCATGATGCTAGTCATGATGCTAGTCATGTTGCTAGTCGTGTGCTAGTCATGTTGCTAGTCATGTTTGTCATGATGCTAGTCATGCTGATAGTCATGATGCTAGTCATGTCGATAGTCATGTTGATAGTCATGTTGCTAGTCATGTTGCTAGTCGTGTGCTAGTCATGTTGCTAGTCATGTTTGTCATGATGCTAGTCAAGTTGATAGTCATGATGCTAGTCATGTCGATAGTCATGTCGATAGTCATGTCGATAGTCATGATGCTAGTCATGTTGCTAGTCATGTTGCTAGTCATGTTGTTTGTCATGTTGCTAATCATGTTGCTAATCATGTTGATAGTCATGATTCTAGTCATGTTGATAGTCATGATGCTAGTCATGTCGATAGTCATGTCGATAGTCATGTTGCTAGTCATGTTGCTAGTCATGTTGCTAGTCATGTTTGTCATGTTGATAGTCATGTTGATAGTCATGTTGATAGTCATGTTGATAGTCATGTTGATAGTCATGTTGATAGTCATGTTGCTAGTCATGTTGCTAGTCATGTCGATAGTCATGATGCTAGTCATGTCGATAGTCGTGTTGCTAGTCGTGTTGCTAGTCGTGTCGATAGTCGTGTTGCTAGTCGTGTTGCTAGTCATGTTGATACAGCGAAGACAAGTGGAGTTACCAGGGTTTAAAACATGTGTTTTTTCACAGGTCAGTACAGGTGCATCAAAGCTGGGACCGAGAGACTGAAAAACAGCTTCCATCTCAAGGCCATCAGACTGTTAAACAGCCATCACTAATACAGAGAGGCTGCTGCCTACATACAGACTTGAAATCATTGACCAATTTAATAAATTAATCACTAGTCACTTTAATAATGCCACTTTATTTTTTTTGACATATCTTTCATTACTCATCTCATATGTATATACTGCATTTTATACCATCTATTGCATCTTGCCTATGCTGCTCTGTCATCGCTCATCCGTATATTTATATGTATTTATTCTTATTCCATGTCTTTACTTATATTTGTGCGTATTAGGTAGTTATTGTGGAATTCTTAGATTACATGTTAGATATTTCCGCACTGTCGGAACTAGAAGCACCAGCATTTCGCTACAATCAAAATAACATCTGCTAACCCTGTGTCTGTGACCAATAACATCTGCTAACCCTGTGTATGTGACCAATAACATTTGATTTGATTCGGTATCATTAATCACACAGATTAATGGTTGGTATCGGCAGACGCAGAAGAAACGGACGAATCCAATGGGGGACAAAAGGAGTCTGTAGCTCAAACACAGAATGTTTCAAACGGTTTGGAACAGGCCAGGGACGATAGTATCGTGGCAAAACACCAAACGGTTTGGAACAGGCCAGGGACGATAGTATCGTGGCAAAACACCAAACGGTTTGGAATAGGCCAGGGACGATAGTATCGTGGCAAAACACCAAACGGTTTGGAACAGGCCAGGGACGACAGTATCGTGGCAAAACACCCAACAGGTTGGAACAGGCCAGGGACGACAGTATCGTGGCAAAACACCCAACGGGTTGGAACAGGCCAGGGACGATAGTATCGTGGCAAAACACCCAACGGGTTGGAACAGGCCAGGGACGATAGTATCGTGGCAAAACACCCAACGGGTTGGAACAGGCCAGGGACGATAGTATCGTGGCAAAACACCCAACGGGTTGGAACAGGCCAGGGACGATAGTATCGTGGCAAAACACCCAACAGGTTGGAACAGGCCAGGGACGATAGTATCGTGGCAAAACACCCAACAGGTTGGAACAGGCCAGGGACGATAGTATCGTGGCAAAACACCCAACAGGTTGGAACAGGCCAGGGACGATAGTATCGTGGCAAAACACCCAACAGGTTGGAACAGGCCAGGGACGATAGTATCGTGGTAAAACACCAAACGGATGTAACTTTTTTTTTTTTAGGAAAACAGCCCAAATGATGGCTATAGCACACAATATTTTACAAAGAGCAGGTTTTTAAAGGACCGAAGAGTAACTAAGTTAATTAGAGTTACCTCTACTGCAGAGGATAAGTTCATTAGAGTTTACCTCTACTGCAGAGGATAAGTTCATTAGAGTTTACCTCTACTGCAGAGGATAAGTTCATTAGAGTTACCTCTACTGCAGAGGATAAGTTCATTAGAGTTACCTCTATTGCAGAGGATAAGTTCATTAGAGTTACCTCTACTGCAGAGGATAAGTTCATTAGAGTTTACCTCTACTGCAGAGGATAAGTTCATTAGAGTTACCTCTACTGCAGAGGATAAGTTCATTAGAGTTACCTCTACTGCAGAGGATAAGTTCATTAGAGTTACCTCTACTGCAGAGGATAAGTTCATTAGAGTTACCTCTACTGCAGAGGATAAGTTCATTAGAGTTACCTCTACTGCAGAGGATAAGTTCATTAGAGTTACCTCTACTGCAGAGGATAAGTTCATTAGAGTTACCTCTACTGCAGAGGATAAGTTCATTAGAGTTACCTCTATTGCAGAGGATAAGTTAAGAGTTACCTCTACTGCAGAGGATAAGTTCATTAGAGTTACCTCTACTGCAGAGGATAAGTTGATTAGAGTTACCTCTACTGCAGAGGATAAGTTCATTAGAGTTACCTCTACTGCAGAGGATAAGTTAAGAGTTACCTCTACTGCAGAGGATAAGTTGATTAGAGTTACCTCTACTGCAGAGGATAAGTTCATTAGAGTTACCTCTACTGCAGAGGATAAGTTGATTAGAGTTACCTCTACTGCAGAGGATAAGTTGATTAGAGTTACCTCTACTGCAGAGGATAATTTGATTAGAGTTACCTCTACTGCAGAGGATAAGTTCATTAGAGTTACCTCTACTGCAGAGGATAAGTTCATTAGAGTTACCTCTACTGCAGAGGATAAGGTCATTAGAGTTACCTCTACTGCAGAGGATAAGTTCATTAGAGTTACCTCTACTGCAGAGGATAAGTTCATTAGAGTTACCTCTACTGCAGAGGATAAGTTCATTAGAGTTACCTCTACTGCAGAGGATAAGTTAAGAGTTACCTCTACTGCAGAGGATAAGTTCATTAGAGTTACCTCTACTGCAGAGGATAAGTTCATTAGAGTTACCTCTACTGCAGAGGATAAGGTCATTAGAGTTACCTCTACTGCAGAGGATAAGTTGATTAGAGTTACCTCTATTGCAGAGGATAAGTTGATTAGAGTTACCTCTACTGCAGAGGATAAGTTCATTAGAGTTACCTCTACTGCAGAGGATAAGTTCATTAGAGTTACCTCTACTGCAGAGGATAAGTTAAGAGTTACCTCTACTGCAGAGGATAAGTTCATTAGAGTTACCTCTACTGCAGAGGATAAGTTCATTAGAGTTACCTCTACTGCAGAGGATAAGTTCATTAGAGTTACCTCTATTGCAGAGGATAAGTTGATTAGAGTTACCTCTACTGCAGAGGATAAGTTCATTAGTTACCTCTACTGCAGAGGATAAGTTCATTAGAGTTACCTCTACTGCAGAGGATAAGTTAATTAGAGTTACCTCTACTGCAGAGAATAAGTTCATTAGAGTTACCTCTACTGCAGAGGATAAGTTCATTAGTTACCTCTACTGCAGAGGATAAGTTCATTAGTTACCTCTACTGCAGAGGATAAGTTCATTAGAGTTACCTCTACTGCAGAGGATAAGTTCATTAGAGTTACCTCTACTGCAGAGGATAAGTTCATTAGAGTTACCTCTACTGCAGAGGATAAGTTAAGAGTTACCTCTACTGCAGAGGATAAGTTCATTAGTTACCTCTACTGCAGAGGATACGTTCATTAGAGTTACCTCTACTGCAGAGGATAAGTTAAGAGTTACCTCTACTGCAGAGGATAAGTTCATTAGTTACCTCTACTGCAGAGGATAAGTTCATTAGAGTTACCTCTACTGCAGAGGATAAGTTGATTAGAGTTACCTCTACTGCAGAGGATAAGTTCATTAGAGTTACCTCTACTGCAGAGGATAAGTTCATTAGAGTTACCAGCCTCCGATTGAAGTCCAAATACATGTTTCACAGAGTTCAAGTAACAGACACATCTCAACATCAACTGTTCAGAGGAGACATGCATGGATCACTGCAAATAAACCACTACTAAAGGACACCAATAATAAGAAGAGACTTGCTTGGGCCAAGAAACACGAGCAATGGACATTTGACCGGTGGAAATCTGTCCTTTGGTCTGATCAGTCCAAATGTATTTTTTTTTTTATTCCAACCACTGTGAGACGCAGAGTAGGTGAAAGGATGATCTCTGCATGTGTAGTTCTCACCGTAAAGCATGGAGGTGGTGTGTGGGTTCTTCGCTGGTGACACTGTGATTTATTTACAATTCAAGGCACACTTAACCAGCATGGCTACCACAGTATTCTGCAGTGACACGCCCATCCCATTTGGTTTGTGCCTAGCGGAACTAGATGACCCGACCTTTACCCAATTGAAATGGTATGGACCGCAGAGTAAAGGAAAAGCAGCCAAGAAGTGCTCAGCACGTGGGAACTCCTTCAAGAAAAGCATTCCCGGTGACTACCTCATGAAGCTGGTTGAGAGAATGCAAAACTGTCATCAGGGCAAAGGCTGGCTACTTTGAAGAATCTCAAAAGATATTTTCATTTGATTAACAGTTTTTAGGTTACTACATGATTCCACGTGTTATTTCATAGTTTTGATGTCTTTGCTATTATTCTACAATGTAGAATAACTAACAGAACTCTGTTCTACCGTGGTGGAAATATACCAGTCTATCTTCCTGTCAACAAACAGAGCTCTGCTGGTTGTCCTGGTAACAGATACCAGTCTATCTTCCTGTCAACAAACATAACTCTGCTGGTTGTCCTGGTAACAGATACCAGTGGGAAGATCTACTTTATTTGTTCAAAATAAACTACAGCATTTACTTTGGTGAGTCAAATCTGATCCTTTCTTCTCTTCTACTAACTTTTATAAGTTATATTCTCCAAGAATCTATGTCTAGGTATGTGCACATCCTCATCCTAGACTTGTTCTCTGCTTTTAACTGCATTCAGCCTCACCTTGTCTGTGACTAACACCCCCCAGCAGTACCTTGTGGGTGCTGGACTTCCTGTATGTCAAGTTCAACAACACAACGTCCCTTCCTCTGTGTCGGGGGGCTTCAGGGCCTCGATGATACATGGGACAAAGGCCAAGCACATCAGAGGACCCCACACAGAACCTTTTCCTAGATTTTGAGCTGCTGACCTACTGAAGGAGATATAAGGTCCCACTGTTCAGCAAGAATAGGAGCAGTGCAAGTTTCAATCTGGCAGCCATTTGGCTGCTGAACAGTAGGACAGATGAGGGCCCATCAGGCTGCTGAACAGTAGGACAGATGAGGGCCCATCAGGCTGCTGAACAGTGGGACAGATGAGGGCCGATCAGGCTGCTGAACAGTAGGACAGATGAGGGCCCATCAGGCTGCTGAACAGTGGGACAGATGAGGGCCCATCAGGCTGCTGAACAGTGGGACAGATGAGTGCCCATCAGGCTGCTGAACAGTAAGACAGATGAGGGCTCATCAGGCTGCTGAACAGTGGGACAGATGAGGGCCCATCAGGCTGCTGAACAGTGGGACAGATGTGGGCCCATCAGGCTGCTGAACAGTAAGACAGAGAGAGGCCCATCAGGCTGCTGAACAGTGGGACAGATGAGGGCCCATCAGGCTGCTGAACAGTAGGACAGAGAGAGGCCCATCAGGCTGCTGAACAGTGGGACCGATGAGGGCCCATCAGGCTGCTGAACAGTGGGACAGAGAGAGGCCCATCAGGCTGCTGGACAGTAGGACAGAGAGAGGCCCATCAGGCTGCTGAACAGTGGGACAGAGAGAGGCCCATCAGGCTGCTGAACAGTAGGACAGAGAGAGGCCCATCAGGCTGCTGAACAGTAGGACAGAGAGAGGCCCATCAGGCTGCTGAACAGTGGGACAGGTAAAGGCCCATCAGGCTGCTGAACATTAGGACAGGTAAAGGCCCATCAGGCTGCTGAACAGTAGGACAGAAGAAGGCCCAATGCAGGGCCAAAGAAACGTGTGACTTGTGTACTAACTTTCCAGTTTTCCATACTGAATGTTTTCTAGTGTATTGTGTTTGTGTACCTAAATGAATTTCCATGTAAAATGGACAATAAAGAATATTATATCATATCATTAATTTAAAGTAAAAAAAATGCATGTACCAATCACAGATAATCCTTTAATATTTCCTACAGTACTGAACAACATATTAATGTGTAGTACTTCATTAGAATGCCCCTTTAAAAACCACACATTGGTTCAACAACTGCCTGAGTTTGCGCCCCCGTTTCAAAGACCATACTCACTGGTGTTAATCAGGTCTTCAGTCTCCTCCCCAATTTCTTCCCTTTCTTTCACTCCCAAAATGTCCTCCTTTTTTATTGAGGGAGCCTCCTCTTCCATTTTGAAAGCTTCTATCTCCTCCTCTTCCACTGTGACAGCCTCTACCCCCTCTTCCACTCCAAACTGTTCTTTCTCCTCTTCCACTGTAGCAGCCTCCTCCTCTTTCAATATGATATCCTCCTCTTCCATTTTGAAAGCTTCTATCTCCTCCTCTTCCACTGTGACATCCTCTACCCCCTCTTCCACTCCAAACGGTTCTTTCTCTTCTTTCACTGTAACTTCCTCCTCTTTAATTCTGAAAGCTTCTACCTTCTCCTCTTCCACTGTTACATACTCTATTCCCTCTTCCACTCCAAACGGTCCTTTCTCTTCTTTCACTGTAACATCCTCCTTTTTAATTCTGAAATCTTCTTTCTCTCCTTTCACTGTGATATCCTCCTCTTCTTCCACGATAATGTTCAGCCCCAGAGCTTCTTTAGCAGAGGGGGAGTAGTTTAGCGAGCTCATGGTCAGGGATGCTAGCTAGCATTAGTGACTAGCCTAGTCTAGTCTTAGCTCAGTATCACTCTTAACAATGTAGTACATTTAACAAGCATATTACGTTTAAATTGTGTTAAAAACCAGATTAATTTACAAATTATCAAAGGAGTTTCAATGCATCAGTTTATTGTTGGCTAGTAAGCTACCGAGGTGGCTGACTTAGTAGCCATTTTGTTTTTAGGTAGAGTCCCGTCCACTGGATGATGTACAACAACAAAAAATCAACTGAAAGACTCACATCGCCATCTGCTGACTGGAGTTGGTAAAGCAGTTATTCACGACATTTATTCTGGCAAATAATAATAATAATATCAAAATGAGAAAATACATTTTCTCTAACCCCTTACAGCCAATACTTTCCTCATCACAAGATAAGATAATTACTTTTTTTCATCCCAATGGGGAAATGTTGTTTTCTGCTCTGTGTGTGTTCAAACATATCATCAAACATACAAAGGACATCAAGAAAAGGACATCAAGACAACTGCAGACAATAAATATGAGAATAAAAGATGAGCTTCTACTTCAGTCAAATTTATTGTAAAAAGCCTTTACATTTCTTACAAAATAATAAGGAGTTTTATTGTTAGATTAAACAAAGATGTAGGCCTACTCAATAACATTAATAACTATTTTAGTGGTGACTCAAATCTGTAGCCTATAGTACGGTGAGTAGTCTAGATAGCTCCTTTAGAAACATATGTAGCCTGTTGTACGGTGAGTAGTCTAGATAGCTCATTTAGAAACATCTGTAGTACAGTGAGTAGTCTAGATAGCTCATTTAGAAACACCTGTAGCCTGTAGTACGGTGAGTAGTCTAGATAGCTCATTTAGAAACATCTGTAGTACAGTGAGTAGTCTAGATAGCTCATTTAGAAACACCTGTAGCCTGTAGTACGGTGAGTAGTCTAGATAGCTCATTTAGAAACACCTGTAGCCTGTAGTACAGTGAGTAGTCTAGATAGCTAATTTAGAAACATCTGTAGCCTATAGTACAGTGAGTAGTCTTAGTCTAGATAGCTCGTTTAGAAACATCTGTAGCCTATAGTACAGTGAGTAGCCTAGATAGCTCATTTAGAAACATCTGTAGCCTATAGTACGGTGAGTAGTCTAGATAGCTCATTTAGAAACATCTGTAGCCTATAGTACGGTGAGTAGTCTAGATAGCTCATTTAGAAACATCTGTAGCCTATAGTACAGTGAGTAGTCTAGATAGCTCATTTAGAAAAATGTAATATTATTATTCTTCCCTTTTTAACATGACAAGTAATAATAGAAACCGACATCTCTGTCTAATTCCATCTCCATCTGTTTCTTTCTCGTAAACCTTTTCCCCATCCTGGAATCTGAGACTTTATGGGAATCTGTGGTAGAGAAGAAGAATGTATGACAATTTTGGCATAGACACTATACATGACCCCCTAGTTATCATCATCGTGATTTCTATAGTTTAGGCATATAGCTAGTTACCTAGCTAGTGTTTGTGTTATCCAGCTAGCAATAACAGTGTTTGGTAACATTAATACGTTTGCTAGCGTTTAGTTACATTGAAAAGGGGTAAACGTTACTCATAGTGTGTTGACTCAAGTAGCTAGCTAGCTAACGCTGACATGCTGGGTGTGTCTCACCTGGAGAACAAGGTTCAGGGAGGATAATACCATCGAGCCCAGCTAATGTTAGCCAGCTAGCTAGTAGCTACCATAGCATATTGCGAGCTTTAGCCAGCCAGTCAATGTTAAAATACAAAGTAAAATGTTCGAGTACTCAAATAACTTTGTGGTAAAAAGCAAAAAAAGCAAAAACAGATTTTTCAATTCTTTTTGCAAATGTATTAAAAAAAACAACACTATTTACATAAGTATTCAGACCCATTGTTATGAGACTCGAAATTGAGCTCAGGTGCATCCTGTTTCCATTGATCGTCCTTGAAACGTTTCTACAACTTGGAGTCCACCTGTGGTAAATTAAATTGATTGGACATGATTTGGGAAGGCACACATCAGTCTTTATAAGGTCCCACAGTTGACAGTGCATGTCAGAGCAAAAACCAAGCCATGAGGTCGAAGGAATTGTCAATAGAGCTCCGAGACTGGTTCCCCGACGCAATCCTATGGCACCATCCCTACAGTGAAGCATGGTGGTGGCACCATCCCTACGGTGAAGCATGGTGGTGGCACCATCACTACGGTGAAGCATGGTGGTGGCACCATCCCTACGGTGAAGCATGGTGGTGGCACAATCACTACGGTGAAGCATGGTGGTGGCACCATCCCTACGGTGAAGCATGGTGGTGGCACCATCCCTACGGTGAAGCATGGTGGTGGCACCATCCCTACGGTTAAGCATGGTGGTGGCAGCATCATGCAATGCAGATGTTGTTCAGAGGCAGGAACTGAGAGACTAGTCAGGATCGAGGGAATGATGAACGGCGCAAAGTACAGAGACATCCTTGACGAAAACCTGCTCCATAGTGGTCAGGACCTCAGACGGAGGTGAACTCGATCGAACATCTCTGCAGAGACCTGAAAATAGCTGTGCAGCGAAGCTGCCCATACAACATACCTGACACAGAGCTTGAGAGGATCTGCAGAAGAATGGGAGAAACTCCCCAAATACAGGTGTGCCAAGCTTGTAGCGTCATACCCAAGAAGGCTGTAATCGCCCACAAAGGTGCTTCAACAATGTACTGAGTAAAGGGTCTGAATACTTATGTAAATGTAATAGTACATTTTTTTTATACATTTGCAACATTTTCTAAACATCTGTTTTTGCTTTGTCATTATGGGGTATTGGGATGTCATTATGGGGTATTGTGATGTCATTATGGGGTATTGTGTGTAGATTGATGAGGGGGGGAAAAACAATTTAATCAATTTTAGAATATCAAGCTCTAACGTAACAAAATACATTGTAATTCTCATCGTTATATTGTAATAAGACAATATTCACGTTGTCGGCCAGAATGGTAGTTAATGTTAACAACGTCGAGGTAGCTAGCTAGTTCACTTAACTACACGATTCACAATAGCTACCGTGAATTTCCCTGCCTGGTACAAGATAGCAATATGACGATAGCTTTAGTACATTAGCTATCATGCAGTGTGAAATAACACATTTCGACTATCATAGCTCTGCATTCATAGAAAATAACCTTGGCTTTTCAATCCTTTGCCCTTCTGACTCCGAGCTATACTAAGCTATCTAATGACATTACTGGGATGGTTCTATACTAGTTACCTAATAACATTACTGGGATGGTTCTATACTAAGCTATCTAATGACATTACTGGGATGGTTCTATACTAGTTACCTAATGACATTACTGGGATGGTTCTATACTAGTTACCTAATAACAGTACTGGGATGGTTCTATACTAGTTACCTAATAACAGTACTGGGATGGTTCTATACTAGTTACCTAATAACATTACTGGGATGATTCTATACTAGTTACCTAATGACATTACTGGGATGATTCTATACTAGTTACCTAATGACATTACTGGGATGGTTCTATACTAGTTACCTAATAACATTACTGGGATGGTTCTATACTAGTTACCTAATAACATTACTGGGATGATTCTATACTAGTTACCTAATAACATTACTGGGATGGTTCTATACTAGTTACCTAATGACATTACTGGGATGGTTCTATACTAGTTACCTAATGACATTACTGGGATGGTTCTATACTAGTTACCTAATGACATTACTGGGATGGTTCTATACTAGTTACCTAATGACATTACTGGGATGGTTCTATACTAGTTACCTAATAACATTACTGGGATGGTTCTATACTAGTTACCTAATAACATTACTGGGATGATTCTATACTAATTACCTAATAACATTACTGGGATGATTCTATACTAGTTACCTAATAACATTACTGGGATGGTTCTATACTAGTTACCTAATAACATTACTGGGATGATTCTATACTAGTTACCTAATAACATTACTGGGATGGTTCTATACTAGTTACCTAATAACATTACTGGGATGATTCTATACTAGTTACCTAATAACATTACTGGGATGGTTCTATACTAGTTACCTAATAACATTACTGGGATGGTTCTATATTAGTTACCTAATAACATTACTGGGATGATTCTATACTAGTTACCTAATAACATTACTGGGATGGTTCTATACTAGTTACCTAATAACATTACTGGGATGGTTCTATATTAGTTACCTAATAACATTACTGGGATGATTCTATACTAGTTACCTAATAACATTACTGGGATGGTTCTATATTAGTTACCTAATGACATTACTGGGATGGTTCTATACTAGTTACCTAATAACATTACTGGGATGGTTCTATACTAAGCTATCTAATGACATTACTGGGATGGTTCTATACTAGTTACCTAATAACATTACTGGGATGATTCTATACTAATTACCTAATAACATTACTGGGATGATTCTATACTAAGCTATCTAATGACATTACTGGGATGGTTCTATACTAGTTACCTAATAACATTACTGGGATGGTTCTATACTAGTTACCTAATGACATTACTGGGATGATTCTATACTAGTTACCTAATAACATTACTGGGATGGTTCTATACTAGTTACCTAATGACATTACTGGGATGGTTCTATACTAGTTACCTAATAACATTACTGGGATGGTTCTATACTAGTTACCTAATGACATTACTGGGATGGTTCTATACTAGTTACCTAATGACATTACTGGGATGGTTCTATACTAGTTACCTAATGACATTACTGGGATGGTTCTATACTAGTTACCTAATGACATTACTGGGATGGTTCTATACTAGTTACCTAATAACATTACTGGGATGGTTCTATACTAAGCTATCTAATGACATTACTGGGATGGTTCTATACTAGTTACCTAATAACATTACTGGGATGATTCTATACTAGTTACCTAATAACATTACTGGGATGGTTCTATATTAGTTACCTAATAACATTACTGGGATGATTCTATACTAGTTACCTAATAACATTACTGGGATGGTTCTATACTAGTTACCTAATAACATTACTGGGATGATTCTATACTAGTTACCTAATAACATTACTGGGATGGTTCTATACTAGTTACCTAATAACATTACTGGGATGGTTCTATATTAGTTACCTAATAACATTACTGGGATGATTCTATACTAGTTACCTAATAACATTACTGGGATGGTTCTATACTAGTTACCTAATAACATTACTGGGATGGTTCTATATTAGTTACCTAATAACATTACTGGGATGATTCTATACTAGTTACCTAATAACATTACTGGGATGGTTCTATATTAGTTACCTAATGACATTACTGGGATGGTTCTATACTAGTTACCTAATAACATTACTGGGATGGTTCTATACTAAGCTATCTAATGACATTACTGGGATGGTTCTATACTAGTTACCTAATAACATTACTGGGATGGTTCTATACTAGTTACCTAATAACATTACTGGGATGGTTCTATACTAGTTACCTAATAACATTACTGGGATGGTTCTATACTAGTTACCTAATGACATTACTGGGATGGTTCTATACTAGTTACCTAATAACATTACTGGGATGATTCTATACTAGTTACCTAATAACATTACTGGGATGATTCTATACTAGTTACCTAATAACATTACTGGGATGGTTCTATACTAGTTACCTAATAACATTACTGGGATGGTTCTATACTAGTTACCTAATAACATTACTGGGATGGTTCTATACTAGTTACCTAATAACATTACTGGGATGGTTCTATACTAGTTACCTAATAACATTACTGGGATGATTCTATACTAGTTACCTAATAACATTACTGGGATGATTCTATACTAGTTACCTAATAACATTACTGGGATGGTTCTATACTAAGCTATCTAATGACATTACTGGGATGGTTCTATACTAGTTACCTAATAACATTACTGGGATGGTTCTATACTAGTTACATAATAACAGTACTGGGATGGTTCTATACTAGCTACCTAATAACATTACTGGGATGATTCTATACTAGTTACCTAATAACATTACTGGGATGGTTCTATACTAGTTACCTAATGACATTACTGGGATGGTTCTATACTAGTTACCTAATAACATTACTGGGATGGTTCTATACTAGTTACCTAATGACATTACTGGGATGGTTCTATACTAGTTACCTAATGACATTACTGGGATGGTTCTATACTAGTTACCTAATAACAGTACTGGGATGGTTCTATACTAGTTACCTAATAACATTACTGGGATGGTTCTATACTAGTTACCTAATAACATTACTGGGATGGTTCTATACTAGCTACCTAATAACATTACTGGGATGATTCTATACTAGTTACCTAATAACATTACTGGGATGGTTCTATACTAGTTACCTAATAACATTACTGGGATGGTTCTATACTAGTTACCTAATGACATTACTGGGATGGTTCTATACTAGTTACCTAATGACATTACTGTGATGGTTCTATACTAGTTACCTAATAACACTACTGGGATGGTTCTATACTAGTTACTTGATAACATTACTGGGATGGTTCTATACTAGTTACCTAATGACATTACTGGGATGATTCTATACTAGTTACCTAATAACATTACTGGGATGGTTCTATACTAGTTACCTAATAACATTACTGGGATGGTTCTATACTAGTTACCTAATAACATTACTGGGATGGTTCTATACTAGTTACCTAATGACATTACTGGGATGGTTCTATACTAGTTACTTAATGACATTACTGTGATGGTTCTATACTAGTTACCTAATAACACTACTGGGATGGTTCTATACTAGTTACTTGATAACATTACTGGGATGGTTCTATACTAGTTACCTAATGACATTACTGGGATGATTATATACTAGTTACCTAATAACATTACTGGGATGGTTCTATACTAGTTACCTAATAACATTACTGGGATGGTTCTATACTAGTTACCTAATAACAGTACTGGGATGGTTCTATACTAATTACCTAATAACATTACTGGGATGGTTCTATACTAGTTACCTAATAACATTACTGTGATGGTTCTATACTAGTTACCTAATAACAGTACTGGGATGGACTAGTTACCTAATAACATTTCTGGTATGGTTCTATACTAGTTCTAATACTAGTTACCTAATGACATTACTGGGATGGTTCTATACTAGTTACCTAATAACAGTACTGGGATGGTTCTATACTAGTTATAATACTAGTTACCTAATAACATTACTGGGATGGTTCTATACTAGTTACCTAATAACAGTACTGGGATGGTTCTATACTAGTTACCTAATAACAGTACTGGGATGGTTCTATACTAGTTACCTAATAACATTACTGGGATGGTTCTATACTAGTTACCTAATAACATTACTGTGATGGTTCTATACTAGTTACCTAATAACAGTACTGGGATGGACTAGTTACCTAATAACATTTCTGGTATGGTTCTATACTAGTTATAATACTAGTTACCTAATGACATTACTGGGATGGTTCTATACTAGTTACCTAATGACATTACTGGGATGGTTCTATACTAGTTACCTAATGACATTACTGGGATGGTTCTATACTAGTTACCTAATGACATTACTGGGATGGTTCTATACTAGTTACCTAATGACATTACTGGGATGGTTCTATACTAGTTACCTAATAACAGCCGTGTGCACTTGTGTTTTCTTCTGTAGGATTTGAGTTTTGAAGAGAGCCGCAGACCGCCCAGGGGCACAGGATGCAGAGAGAATTGGACAGGAAGACGTATCCAACAAAGACAGTTTTGAAGAGAGCCGCAGACCGCCCAAGGGCACAGGATGCAGAGAGAATTGGACAGGAAGACGTATCCAACAAAGCAGGATCAGTGAGTTAGTCTCACCTGGTGCTTAGGTTGTTATTTGATGTTTTTAGAAGCTTTTTTTAAAAAATGGTCTGATTGACTCAATAACCAAGTTTAGATTTCCTAATGAGCCAGAAATGTCATAGTTATGTCTGGTTCTTTATCAAAGTTAGATGGCTAGTCCTTATTGATCCTGCCTTGCAGTACACCCCTCTCAATATTATTATGTACATTATGAATAAATACTGTTGGAATAGGGATTTTTTAAATATTTTTTATTTACATGTAGATGTGACCAAATATTCCCTTAAAGCCACACTCTGTAAGATACATATGAAACTCAAATGTAAACAATAGATAATTTGTAGTGCTTGAGGAATGAGGTCCACTCAGTCACACAGACAAACCCATAGAAAACCCAGAGCCAGAGTTTGTAAAAGACCATTGAATCACAGAGAGCGTACAAATTGAAACTGTCGCGCTCGCTATTAAAACTGTCATACTTCATTTTTTCAATTCATGTCTTTAGATAAAAAAGACTTAACACGTGTATTGTTGAATAGGCGTTTTTAAAAGGCCCAGTGCAGAGTCAGAAACGTGTGTTTTTATAAATATGGCCACACTGAGGTTGGAATAATACTGTGGAAATGATGATCATGTCCTTGCAGTGTAAGAGCTGTTTCAAAAGACCGCCTGAAATTTCAGCCTGTTTTGGAAGGATGACACGTTGGCGTTCTTGATATCCTCATCAGGCAGGTAATTAGTTATCAAATCAATATGAAAAACCTCTCTGTCCATAAGAGCTAGTTCAGTTGTTCCCTCCCCACTCAGTCCCATCAAAATTCTTGCAATTGAGAAATTGCTCTTTGCTAAGAAGTTATTTTGGTTTTGACCATTTGAAATTGAAAAACATTACAGTAAGGTACCTAAATATTACAGTAAGGTACCTAAATATTACAGTAAGGTACCTAAATATTACAGTAAGGTACCTAAATATTACAGGAAGGTACCTAAATATTACAGTAAGGTACCTAATTATTACCCAGAAATGATTTGATATCGAGATGTTTTTAAAAACAGGCTGCATTGGACCTTTAAAGCTAGAATCTTTAGTTTGCCCCGAAAATGATAGTTTAAACTATAATCTGTTTTGAGGCTCATACAATGTGTGTTTACATTTACATTGTTTACAAAACATTGGTGCAAATCAAGCGTGTATTTTGGAATCTGAGTTGGACAGTTGAACTAAGCTCATGAGGCATTTTATAAGTTATGTTCATCAAGAATCAATGAGTATCATTAATTTAGAAGTTTTTTTAAAAAAGTAGGCAGCAACTAAGGATTCTATCATCGAACCAAGTTGATTTTACGTGACATGAACAAAAACACAAAATTCTCAGTCAAAAACTTAAGTCAGAACACAGCTTCTTCATTCTCTCATGTGCTTTCAGGCACCATAACCGGGTAAAACTCTTTCCACACCGGGAACAGTGGTACGGCTTCTCTCCCGTGTGCGTCCTCTCGTGCTCTTTTAGGCTCCCTAACTGGGTAAAACTCTTTCCACAATGAGAGCACAATGGTTTTTCGCCTGTGTGTATTTTTTCATGCGCTTTCAAGTGACAACGCTGAATAAATCTCTTTCCACACTGAGAGCATTTGAAAGGCCTCTCTACAGAGTGTGTTCTCTCATGTTTTTTCAGGTCCCATGGTGATAAAAACACGTTTTCACACTGGGAGCATTGATACGGCTTCTCTACAGCGTGTGATCTTTTATGCCTTTTTAAGTTCCCTAAATGGGTAAAACTCTTTCCACACAGGGAGCAATAGTAAGGCTTCACTCCTGTGTGTGTCCTCTCGTGCTCTTTCAGTTGCCCTGGCCAGCTAAAACTCTTGCCACACTGGCAACAGAGGTATGGCTTCTCCCCTGTGTGTGTTCTCTTATGTGACTTCAGGGCTCCTGATGAAACATATCTATTTTCACACTGGGAGCAGTGGTAGGGCTTCTCCCCTGTATGCGTCATTTCATGCATTTTCAATTTCCTTAACTGGATAAAACCTTTTCCACATTGGGAGCAGTAATAAGACTTCTCCCCTGTGTGCGTTCTCTTGTGTTCTTTCAGGTGGCTTAACCGGATAAAACTCTTTCCACACTGGGAGCAGTGATGAGGCTTTTCCCCCGTGTGTGTCCTCACATGTTCTTTTAGGTTCCAAAACCTTGTAAAACTCTTTCCACACTGGGAACATTGGTAGGGCTTTTCTCCTGTGTGTGTAATCTCGTGGTTTTTAAGGCTCCCTAACTTGGTCAAACTCTTTCCACACTGGGAAGAGTGGCGTCGTCTTGCTGGTTTGGACGTCTCTGGTTCTTCTGAAAGACACTTTTCGCTGTCAGAGTGAGAGTCTTGTCTCTCTCCTGCCAAAGACAAATAAATAGAGCATTTAGTTAAATACTAAACTGAAGACCTAAAACAAACCTGAATGATACCTAGGGTTTAATCCAGACTCGGTCTCTCAAAATCCTGAGTTCAGTTTGAAGAACATTCTAGAACATCCTGGTTGGGTTCTGGAATGCGTGGCTATATTTGAAATGAACTTCTTTTCAAATAATTGTCAACGCATAGCCCAATGTTAAGGTGAGGTTCACTGTAGCTCCGCGTAATCTGTCTGTGGGAAGGAACATGGCTGCTCTCAACACCAGACAACAGAAAGAGTTGGCCACGACTATCCAAGAGACTGTGCGTGAGGAAATTACCTCTGCCCTCCACTTGCAATTAAGACCGATAAATTAATCTTTTGCAGTGATCCACTTCTAAAGTGGATACCTACTAAGTCTCGCAATGAACTCAAAATGGCATTGGTACTCGAGGGCATTGGATAACATAAATAAAGCCAAATCATCTGGATCGGACGGTATTCCTACTGAGGTCTATTTAAAAATGTTGGTATCAATATTTAGACTTTGGTACTTTCTTTGCTTTCAGGCCCCTGGGGAAGGGGTGTTATGGGGGGGGGGGGGGGGGGGGGGGGGCTCCGGTAATTTTTTTGGGGGGGGTGTATGGTTTCTGGCTGTGGAGGGAGGATGAGGGCGGGTGGGGACCGAGGGGAGTAATGGGGTTGGTGGGGAGGGAAACATGGTTTCTGGCTGTGGAGGGAGGATGAGGGCAGGTGGGGACTGAGGGGGCTGTGGAGGGAGGATGAGGGCAGGTGGGGACTGAGGGGGGTAATGGGTTGGTTATCTTTTTATGCAACTCTTTAATTGTTCTTTTGTGTTCTGTAAAAACTCAGTCAGATTGTCTGTTTGTAACAAAATAAAAAGTTTGGGCGCAAAAAAAAAAAAGAAACAGTCATAATAATATTAATAATGTGGAGTTTCAACTCTAATCTTGTTCTCATGGAATGTCATGATGTCATAATCAGAGCTCTGTAATAATAGATCATGACATGTTCATAGGCTGAGCAGAGCTCTGTAATACTACATAATGTCATGTTTATATGCTGAGCAGAGCTCTGTAATACTAGATAATGTCATGTTTACAGGCTGAGCAGAGCTCTATAATAATAGATAATGTCATGTTTATAGGCTGATCAGAGCTCTATAATAATAGATAATGTCATGGTTACAGGCTGAACAGAGCTCTATAATAATAGATAATGTCATGTTTATAGGCTGAGCAGAGCTCTGTAATACTAGATAATGTCATGTTTACAGGCAGAGCATAGCTCTATAATAATAGATAATGTCATGTTTACAGGCTGAGCAGAGCTCTATAATAATAGATAATGTCATGTTTACAGGCTGAGCAGAGCTCTATAATAATAGATGTCATGTTTACAGGCTGAACAGAGCTCTATAATAATATATAATATCATGTTTTCAGGCTGAGCAGAGCTCTATAATAATAGATAATGTCATGTTTACAGGCTGAGCAGAGCTCTATAATAATAGATAATGGCATGTTCATAGGCAGAGCAGAGCTCTATAATAATAGATAATGTCATGTTTATAGGCTGAGCAGAGCTCTGTAATACTAGATAATGTCATGTTTACAGGCTGAGCAGAGCTCTATAATAATAGATAATGTCATGTCTCCAGGCTGAACAGAGCTCTATAATAATAGATAATGTCATGGTTACAGGCTGAACAGAGCTCTATAATAATAGATAATGTCATGTTTATAGGCAGAGCATAGCTCTATAATAATAGATAATGTCATGTTTACAGGCTGAGCAGAGCTCTATAATAATAGATGTCATGTTTACAGGCTGAACAGAGCTCTATAATAATATATAATATCATGTTTTCAGGCTGAGCAGAGCTCTATAATAATAGATAATGTCATGTTTATAGGCAGAGCATAGCTCTATAATAATAGATAATGCCATGTTTACAGGCTGAACAGAGCTCTATAATAATAATGTCATGTTTATAGGCAGAGCAGAGCTCTATAATAATATATATTGATGACTAATGTCATTGGATGCATTCGATCCATTGTTTACGTTTTGTTAGTGGCCCACTGTTTAATGGTGTACACGTCTTACATTGTAGCTTTAATAGTTCCCACAGTAGACGTATTGAAGTATCGAACTTCAGTGGAATGCCCCTTTATAACCACACATTGATTTGCGCCCCTGTTGTTAAGATAGTACTCACTGGTGTTAATCAGATCTCCATTCTTCTCTTCTTCCTCCTCTATAACTGTGCCAGTAATCTCATCCTCCTCCTCTTTCACTTTTTCAACTGCATCCTCCTCTTCTTTCACTGTAACGCCTTCCTCTTTCACTCTGAACGCGTCTTCCTCTTCTTCAACAGTAACATCCACCTCCTCTTTCACTGAAACGTCTTCCTCTTTCACTGTAACAGCCTCACCCCCTACTTCCTTTTTAACCGTGACAGCCTCCTCTTCCTTATCCTCTTTCACGGGAGCTTCTTTCTCCGTCCAGCAGACCTCCTCTTCTTTAGCTGGTGGGGTGTAGGATAGTGAACTCATGGTCGGGAACGTTAGACTATCCTAGTGCAAGGCTAACTAAAACAGCTAGCTAGCTGACAACGTAAATATTGAAGTAACTAGTAAATTCGTAGACAGTGTGTTTAAAACACCGAGGTTAATATACACACAAATTGTCTAAATATTACCAGTTTTATGTTTGCTAGCGAACAACCGATGTGGTTCAATCAGTAGCCTGTCGTCCTTGTTGAAGAAGTGTCCCGTCCCGTCCACTAGATTATACGTCACGCAACGAGCGTCAGCTGAAAGACTCCCATCGCCATCTGTTGACTGGAGTGGGTACCGCAGTTAATAAGGAAAATATTCACCACATTGTTTATACTGGCTAAAATATAAAATGAACTGATATGTTTTCTCTTACTTCTTACAAGTAATACTTTCCTACACACATATATAGAAGCTGAATATAAAATACATATAAACTGAACAAAAATATAAACACAAAGTGTAAAGTGTTGGTTCCGTGTTTCATGAGCTGAAATAAAAGATAGCAGAAATGTTCCATATACACAAAAAGCTGAGCCTTTCTCCTTTGATAACAAAACGAAGGAGCTGATTGTGGACTTCAGGAGACAGCAGAGGGAGCAGGCCCCCATCCACATCGACAGGACAGGAGACAGCAGAGAGAGCAGGCCCCCATCCACATCGACAGGACAGGAGACAGCAGAGAGAGCAGGCCCCCATCCACATCGACAGGACAGGAGACAGCAGAGGGAGCACGCCTCCATCCACATCGACAGGACAGGAGACAGCAGAGAGAGCACGCCTCCATCCACATCGACAGGACAGGAGACAGCAGAGGGAGCACGCCCCCATCCACATCGACAGGACAGGAGACAGCAGAGAGAGCAGGCCCCCATCCACATCGACAGGACAGGAGACAGCAGAGGGAGCACGCCTCCATCCACATCGACGGGACTACAGTGGAGAAGGCGGAAAAGCTTCAAGTTCCTCGGCGTACACATCTCTGACGATCTGAAATGGTCCACCCACACAGACAACGTGGCTGAAAAAGTTTGGCTTGGCCCCCAAGACCATCACAAACTTCTACAGATGCACCATTGAGAGCATTTCGTTGCGTGGTATCACCGCCTGGTATGGCAACAGCACCGTCCGCAACCCTCTCCAGAGGGCGGTGCGGTCTGCCCAAAGCGTCACCGGGGGAACACTGCCTGCCCTGCAGGACACCTACAGCACCCGATGTCACAGGAAGGCCAAAAAGACCATCAACCACCTGAACCACGGCCTGTTCACCCCGTTATCATCCAGAAAGCAAAGTCAGTACAGGTGCATCAAAGCTGAGAGACTGAAAAACAGCTTCTATCTCAAGGCCATCAGACTGTTAAATAGCCATCACTAACCGGCCTGCCCTGAACCTAGTCACTGTCACTAGCCGGCTACCACCCGGTTACTCATCCCTGCACCTTAGAGGCTGCTGCCCTGTGTACATAGACATGGAATCACTGGTCACTTTAACAATGTTTACACACTGTTTTACTAATTTCATATGTATATACTGTATTCTACTGTATTCTACTGTATATACTGTATTCTACTGTATTCTACTGTATATACTGTATTCTACTGTATTCTACTGTATATACTGTATTCTACCCAATGCCACTCCGACATTGCTTGTCCTAATATTTAGATATTTCTATAATTCCATTATTTTACTTGAAAATGTGAGTGTATTGTTGTGAATCGTTAGATACTACTGCACTGTTGGAACTAGGAACACAAGCATTTTGCTACACCCGCAATAACATCTGCTAATTATGTGTATCTGACCAATAACATCTGCTAATTATGTGTATCTGACCAATAACATCTGCTAATTATGTGTATCTGACCTATAACATCTGCTAATTATGTGTATCTGACCAATCAAATTTGATTTAAATTGAAGAGAATCCAGGTAATTAAAATGATATCACATACATACTTATGTGTGCAGGCACTAAGTCATTCTGTCTCACACACACACACCTGCTTTAGGTTCCAGCAGGCCTGGTTTTATTTGACACTCCAAGTTTTCAGAGCAAAAAAAAATAAAAAAATGTCATTACTGTAAAAACACCAGGAAATCAGCTCCAAGTGATTTTAATGGAAGACATCTGTTCCCAAGTATTCCAGTGGATGATAGAGAGACACGTGATCGTATATAAAATGTAAGCAAGGTTTTAAATTATTATGTTTTAGTCAAACATTATATCTGTTTGGGCTTCTTGAGTCAATTTTCCGTCTACAAATTATTTGTAATTATGTTCCGGCCCCGCGACCAATCCACTCCTGAAACAAATCGTCCCGCAGCTGAATCTAGTTGAAGTTCCCTGGTGTATAGGTCAGACTTTGTCATGAAAATAATATTTCAGATTTGCTGAGCACACCTCTCTCTGCCAGCCACACCACCACCACTGCCCTTGACAAGCATCTCAACTGAGCCCATCAAGAGATGAGGTTCCCGTCTTCATCTTGGACCACGGCCAATGGACAGAGCCCATTAGAGCTGACAGTGATGTCCTATTGGTCAAGCACCACGGGGAGGAAGAGATCCTGAAGTGGGTGGATCTGCTCTGCTCTTAACACCAGCCCAGAGAAGCTCCTAGAGACACACAGCTGTGGTATTATGTTACTGCAGAGAGTGAAACGATCAGTGTCCCAGTCACGCCCCCCACCCCCTGCCACAGCATTACTAATTCAACAATACCATCTGAGGATTTTACTGCCGCTGCCTTCTATCAATGGGAGCTGGAGGCCTTGAGGCAGAGGGAGGCAGTGGGAGGCAGAGGGAGGCAGATGGAGACAGAGGGAGGCCTTGAAGCAGAGGGAGGCAGTGGGAGGCAGAGGGAGGCAGAGGGAGGCAGAGGGAGGCAGTGGGAGGCAGAGGGAGGCCTTGAAGCAGAGGGAGGCAGTTGGAGGCAGAGGGAGGCCTTGAGGCAGAGGGAGGTCTTGAAGCAGAGGGAGGCGGAGGGAGGCAGTGGGAGGCAGTGGGAGGCAGAGGGAGGCAGTGGGAGGCAGTGGGAGGTGGAGGGAGGCAGTGGGAGGTGGAGGGAGGCAGAGGGAGGCAGTGGGAGGTAGAGGGAGGCAGAGGGAGGCAGTGGGAGGCAGAGGGAGGCAGTGGGAGGCGGAGGGAGGTGGAGGGAGGCAGAGGGAGGCAGTGGGATGTGGAGGGAGGCAGAGGGAGGCGGTGGGAGGTGGAGGGAGGCAGTGGGAGGTGGAAGGAGGCAGTGGGAGGCAGAGGGAGACAGAGGGAGGCAGAGGGAGGCCTTGAAGTAGAGGGAGGCAGTGGGAGGCAGAGAGAGGCAGAGGGAGGCCTTGAAGCAGAGGGAGGCAGTGGGAGGCAGTGGGAGGCGGAGGGAGGCAGAGGGAGGCAGTGGGAGGCAGTGGGAGGCAGTGGGAGGCAGAGGGAGGCCTTGAAGCAGAGGGAGGCAGTGAGGAAGAAGCAAACAGAGGAACGAGAAAATCCTCAGGCCGTCTGTACAGGTTCTGCCACCAGCTGCTGAAACAAGGCCCCAACAACCATCTGTACAGGTTCTGCCACCAGCTGCTGAAACAAGGCCCCAACAGCCCTCACACACATACCGGCTTTCCTGGAGTGACAGTAAAATACCTACTGCCTAGCCAAAGTGTTTTCCCTGTACCTGGCACAGGGCTTTGGAGGGAGCTCCAACAGTCTGCCTTTCAATGAGACTGAAAAGGTAGAGATGGATGGTGGAGAAGGAGGAGTAGTGACTCTACAGGTCCACACAAAGAAATAAATAGGAGCTGAAACATCTATTTCCATTGATAGAAGGTTGTTTGGACTGTTGTTTGGTTTGCATTTATTCCCCCCATGGTACTGTCCATTCTGTTACATGACTGAAATTGTCATTATTACAAATAAAATCAAATAAAATGTAAACCATTTAAAAAAAAAATGTAATTGGCCGGTTAATCGCCATCGGCTTTTTTGGTCCTCCAATAATCGGTATCGGCGTTGAAAAATCATAATCGGTCGAGCTCTAGTTCACACAACTATTAGGGTCGTAGCTCTTATTGCAGGACTTTGACTGTGGGAAATCAACTCAGTTGTGAACATTTCATGGACCTCTCAGATCCATAGGCTGAACAATGTTCTATCATGGGCCTCTCAGATCCATAGGCTGAACAATGTTCTATCATGGGCCTCTCAGATCCATAGGCTGAACAATGTTCTATCATGGGCCTCTCAGATCCATAGGCTGAACAATGTTCTATCATGGGCCTCTCAGATCCATAGGCTGAACAATGTTCTATCATGGGCCTCTCAGATCCATAGGCTGAACAATGTTCTATCATGGGCCTCTCAGATCCATAGGCTGAACAATGTTATATCATGGGCCTCTCAGATCCATAGGCTGAACAATGTTCTATCATGGGCCTCTCAGATCCATAGGCTGAACAATGTTCTATCATGGGCCTCTCAGATCCATAGGCTGAACAATGTTCTATCATGGGCCTCTCAGATCCATAGGCTGAACAATGTTCTATCATGGGCCTCTCAGATCCATAGGCTGAACAATGTTCTATCATGGGCCTCTCAGATCCATAGGCTGAACAATGTTCTATCATGGGCCTCTCAGATCCATAGGCTGAACAATGTTCTATCATGGGCCTCTCAGATCCATAGGCTGAACAATGTTCTATCATGGGCCTCTCAGATCCATAGGCTGAACAATGTTCTATCATGGGCCTCTCAGATCCATAGGCTGAACAATGTTCTATCATGGGCCTCTCAGATCCATAGGCTGAACAATGTTCTATCATGGGCCTCTCAGATCCATAGGCTGAACAATGTTCTATCATGGGCCTCTCAGATCCATAGGCTGAACAATGTTCTATCATGGGCCTCTCAGATCCATAGGCTGAACAATGTTCTATCATGGGCCTCTCAGATCCATAGGCTGAACAATGTTCTATCATGGGCCTCTCAGATCCATAGGCTGAACAATGTTCTATCATGGGCCTCTCAGATCCATAGGCTGTACAATGTTCTATCATGGACCTCCACAGTGCGATGTCAACTGATTACATTTTTTTTTTTTGGGGGGGGGGTAAATTAACAAATGATTGTCTTTTGCTGTATTTATACAACATTTCAAACATAATCTGGTCCAAATATGGAGTGATTCCACTATATGAATCTGTTTGCTTCCGTTTCAAATGCGGGACTTTTATTTTGAAGGCCAACCGCAAATTCTACTATTGAGCAAAGCGCTGTGACATTGATCAACCAATGGTGTGTTAGTTACCACAGACAGACAGACAGACATTGGCTTGACACCACCTCATTATCATATTGGTGTGTTAGTTACCACAGACACACAGACATTGGCTTGACACCACCTCATTATCATATTGGTGTGTTAGTTACCACAGACAGACAGACAGACATTGGCTTGACACCACCTCATTATCATATTGGTGTGTTAGTTACCACAGACTGACAGACATTGGCTTGACACCACCTCATTATCATATTGGTGTGTTAGTTACCACAGACACAGACAGACATTGGCTTGACACCACCTCATTATCATATTGGTGTGTTAGTTACCACAGACACAGACAGACATTGGCTTGACACCACCTCATTATCATATTGGTGTGTTAGTTACCACAGACAGACAGACATTGGCTTGACACCACCTCATTATCATATTGGTGTGTTAGTTACCACAGACTGACAGACATTGGCTTGACACCACCTCATTATCATATTGGTGTGTTAGTTACCACAGACACAGACAGACATTGGCTTGACACCACCTCATTATCATATTGGTGTGTTAGTTACCACAGACACAGACAGACATTGGCTTGACACCACCTCATTATCATATTGGTGTGTTAGTTACCACAGACACAGACAGACATTGGCTTGACACCACCTCATTATCATATTGGTGTGTTAGTTACCACAGACACAGACAGACATTGGCTTGACACCACCTCATTATCATATTGGTGTGTTAGTTACCACAGACACAGACAGACATTGGCTTGACACCACCTCATTATCATATTGGTGTGTTAGTTACCACAGACACAGACAGACATTGGCTTGACACCACCTCATTATCATATTGGTGTGTTAGTTACCACAGACACAGACAGACATTGGCTTGACACCACCTCATTATCATATTGGTGTGTTAGTTACCACAGACACAGACAGACATTGGCTTGACACCACCTCATTATCATATTGGTGTGTTAGTTACCACAGACACAGACAGACATTGGCTTGACACCACCTCATTATCATATTGGTGTGTTAGTTACCACAGACAGACAGACATTGGCTTGACACCACCTCATTATCATATTGGTGTGTTAGTTACCACAGACAGACAGACATTGGCTTGACACCACCTCATTATCATATTGGTGTGTTAGTTACCACAGACACAGACAGACATTGGCTTGACACCACCTCATTATCATATTGGTGTGTTAGTTACCACAGACAGACAGACATTGGCTTGACACCACCTCATTATCATATTGGTGTGTTAGTTACCACAGACAGACAGACATTGGCTTGACACCACCTCATTATCATATTGGTGTGTTAGTTACCACAGACACAGACAGACATTGGCTTGACACCACCTCATTATCATATTGGTGTGTTAGTTACCACAGACACAGACAGACATTGGCTTGACACCACCTCATTATCATATTGGTGTGTTAGTTACCACAGACACAGACAGACATTGGCTTGACACCACCTCATTATCATATTGGTGTGTTAGTTACCACAGACACAGACAGACATTGGCTTGACACCACCTCATTATCATATTGGTGTGTTAGTTACCACAGACACAGACAGACATTGGCTTGACACCACCTCATTATCATATTGGTGTGTTAGTTACCACAGACAGACAGACATTGGCTTGACACCACCTCATTATCATATTGGTGTGTTAGTTACCACAGACAGACAGACATTGGCTTGACACCACCTCATTATCATATTGGTGTGTTAGTTACCACAGACACAGACAGACATTGGCTTGACACCACCTCATTATCATATTGGTGTGTTAGTTACCACAGACACAGACAGACATTGGCTTGACACCACCTCATTATCATATTGGTGTGTTAGTTACCACAGACAGACAGACATTGGCTTGACACCACCTCGTTATCATATTGGTGTGTTAGTTACCACAGACACAGACAGACATTGGCTTGACACCACCTCATTATCATATTGGTGTGTTAGTTACCACAGACAGACAGACATTGGCTTGACACCACCTCATTATCATATTGGTGTGTTAGTTACCACAGACACAGACAGACATTGGCTTGACACCACCTCGTTATCATATTGGTGTGTTAGTTACCACAGACAGACAGACATTGGCTTGACACCACCTCATTATCATATTGGTGTGTTAGTTACCACAGACACAGACAGACATTGGCTTGACACCACCTCATTATCATATTGGTGTGTTAGTTACCACAGACAGACAGACATTGGCTTGACACCACCTCATTATCATATTGGTGTGTTAGTTACCACAGACACAGACAGACATTGGCTTGACACCACCTCATTATCATATTGGTGTGTTAGTTACCACAGACACAGACAGACATTGGCTTGACACCACCTCATTATCATATTGGTGTGTTAGTTACCACAGACACAGACAGACATTGGCTTGACACCACCTCATTATCATATTGGTGTGTTAGTTACCACAGACACAGACAGACATTGGCTTGACACCACCTCATTATCATATTGGTGTGTTAGTTACCACAGACACAGACATTGGCTTGACACCACCTCATTATCATATTGGTGTGTTAGTTACCACAGACACAGACATTGGCTTGACACCACCTCATTATCATATTGGTGTGTTAGTTACCACAGACACAGACAGACATTGGCTTGACACCACCTCATTATCATATTGGTGTGTTAGTTACCACAGACACAGACATTGGCTTGACACCACCTCATTATCATATTGGTGTGTTAGTTACCACAGACACAGACATTGGCTTGACACCACCTCATTATCATATTGGTGTGTTAGTTACCACAGACACAGACATTGGCTTGACACCACCTCATTATCATATTGGTGTGTTAGTTACCACAGACACAGACATTGGCTTGACACCACCTCATTATCATATTGGTGTGTTAGTTACCACAGACACAGACAGACATTGGCTTGACACCACCTCGTTATCATATTGGTGTGTTAGTTACCACAGACACAGACAGACATTGGCTTGACACCACCTCGTTATCATATTGGTGTGTTAGTTACCACAGACACAGACAGACATTGGCTTGACACCACCTCGTTATCATATTGGTGTGTTAGTTACCACAGACACAGACAGACATTGGCTTGACACCACCTCATTATCATATTGGTGTGTTAGTTACCACAGACACAGACAGACATTGGCTTGACACCACCTCATTATCATATTGGTGTGTTAGTTACCACAGACACAGACAGACATTGGCTTGACACCACCTCATTATCATATTGGTGTGTTAGTTACCACAGACACAGACAGACATTGGCTTGACACCACCTCATTATCATATTGGTGTGTTAGTTACCAGACACACAGACAGACATTGGCTTGACACCACCTCATTATCATATTGGAGGAAGAAACACAGACATTAATAAATATATCAGATGAATAACATTTATTGGAGATTGAAGAATTAGATAATAGATCATTACGGCAGGTTTTGTCCTCGTGATTCACAATTGATTATTTTGATTCACCAGAATCCTAACTAATACAAATGGCGAAGTGAATCACTTGTTTGCAAAAAAAACAAACAAAAAAAAACAGTTTAAATGAATTGTCCAAAAAAAGTGAATAAACTTTGCATGGCCTTAACCTGCAAGTGTCGATGGAAAGTTTTTGGGACATGACGAAAACATGAATAAATGCTTACAGCTAAACAGTTAACTAGCATGAATAAATGCTAAACAGTTAACTAGCATGAATAAATGCTAACAGCTAAACAACTAGCATGAATAAATGCTAACAGCTAAACAGTTAACTAGCATGAATAAATGCTAACAGCTAAACAGTTAACTAGCATGAATAAATGCTAACAGCTAAACAACTAGCATGAATAAATGCTAACAGCTAAACAGTTAACTAGCATGAATAAATGCTAACAGCTAAACAGTTAACTAGCATGAATAAATGCTAACAGCTAAACAACTAGCATGAATAAATGCTAACAGCTAAACAGTTAACTAGCATGAATAAATGCTAACAGCTAAACAGTTAACTAGCATGAATAAATGCTAACAGCTAAACAGTTAACTAGCATGAATAAATGCTAACAGCTAAACAGTTAACTAGCATGAACAAATGCTAACAGCACTTGAGGCCCACTCCACAGTGTACGTGCAGGTGATGCGGTCACACAGCATTAAAGCATTCTGATCCTGGTTGATATGGTGATTTGTATGTGATTAATAAACATATTTACAAACTATGCCTAAATAAATGGCTAACAGAAGTTCAATTAATTTCCATTGACTTTTTGAAAACACAACAACAACAACAAATGCATGACATCTCCCAGATTTTCCTGACCGATCCAACCCAGGAACACACATTCTCAGTCGAAAAAAAGTGTGGGAGCACTGTGTGTTATGAGATGTGAAAAATCTCTTTCCACACTGGGAGCAGTGGTACGGTATCTTCCCGGTGTGTGTTCCGTCGTGGTCTTTCAGGTTCCCTAACTACGTATAAATACCTTTCCACACTGGGAGGAAGATATATTTATCTTGTGTCTTGTCTGTATTGAGTTTATTCCATCGAGGACCACGTTGGAAACAAGTGATTTTCACTTTAGCGCGTTACCCCCTGGGTTGTACTCGTACTCAGTGCATCTTTTCCCCCTAATAAATCCATCAATTGTTGTTAATGGATGTATTTTCTAACCGTTTCTTTTCACACTGGGAGCATTGGAAATGCTGATCTCCTGTGTGTAATTTTGTGTGTTTTTAGTGTGCTTAACCTGGTAAAACCCTTTCCACACTGAGAGCATTGGAACGGTTTTTCTCCTGTGTGTGTTGTCATGTGATCTTTCAGATGTGATGACTGGATGAATCTCTTTCCACACTGAGAGCATTGGAACGGCCTCTGCCTCTCTACTAAATGGGTTCTTTCATGTGATTTAAGGTCCCTTAATGCGGAAAAGGTATTTTGACACTGGGAGCAGCGATATGGCTTCTCTCCAGTGTGTGTCCTCTCATGCGTTTTCATGGACCCTAACTGGGTAAAAGTCTTTCCACACAGGGAGCAGTGGAAATTATTCTCTCTTGTATGTGTCCTCTCGTGTTTTTTCAGGGCCCCTAACTGGGTAAAACTCTTTCTACACAAGGAGCAGTGAAAATTCTTCTCTCCAGTGTGTGTTCTCTCATGTGTTTTCAGGGCCCCTAACTGGGTAAAATGCTTTCCACACAGGGAGCAGTGAAAAGGCTTCTCTCCTGTGTGTATTCGCTCATGCGTTTTCAGGGACCCTATCCGGGTAAAACTCTTTCCACACAGGGTGCAGTGAAAATGCTTCTCTCCTGTGTGCGTCCTCTCATGTATTTTCAGGGCAGCTAACTGGGTAAAACTCTTTCCACACAGAGAGCAGTGGAAAGGCTTCTCTCCTGTGTGTATTCTCTCATGCATTTTCAGATTCCCTAACTGAGTAAAACTCTTTCCGCACTGTGAGCAGTGGTAAGGCTTTTCTCCTGTGTGTACTCTTTGATGAACTTTTAGACTCCTTAAATTAATAAAACTCTTTCCACAATGGGAGCAGTGGTCTCGCTGGTTTGGCCATCTTTGGGTCTGGTTGCCCTGAAGGACTCTTTCTTCTGTCCGAGTGAGAGTCGGGTCTCGCTCCTGCCAAAGACAAAAAAAGTATTTAGTTGAATATGGATGGATTTTTGACTATACAGTGTTTGTTACAGTTACAAGGTTATATTTGGGGTTCTGAGGGGTAATACTACGACACTAGAGAGATCTAGTCAGGGTTTTCTAAAGCTAGCCAGCTTCAGTTAGCTTCACATTCCAGCTCAGGCTTCATCCCATATTATAAAGGTGAATATTGATCCTGCAGCTGCCATGCACAAAGACCATAACACAAACAACTTTTAATGAATTTTTTCTGAATAGCTGGTTAACATTTGCTGTACTCCTATTGTTGTTAATTAGTTCAACTTGTCTTTCTAAAGCCTGCCTAAAGACCGTTTCTAATCTTTCTAATCTCTAATCTACTCTTGTATTAGAAAGGTACAGGTGGTGAAACCCCCCAAAAAAAACAGAATCACCTGGATGAAGGAAGGACAACAATATGACACCCCGGCCCGAACTGCCACGAGTATTCGGCCAGTAGTCATCTTCTTGTCCTTCATTTGTTTGCCCAGATCTTCTATGCTTGATATCCTTAAACCCTGATCTTCTTCTTCTTCTTCTCTTTCTGCATCAACAACTACCTGTCTACTTTCAACGTGCTGCAGAGAGTACAGAGGTTTCTAGTTGTTCTTAATGATTTAATCTTGGTAAAGGCCACTATGAATTATAGGCATAACTGTACTTTAATCTGAAGTAAAGACATTCATGCTCAGGTTTATATCAACACACAATCTCCATGTGTTTCAATGCAAACTGGGCTTAATAGGAGCAACCTGGGCTTAATAGGAGCAACCGGTAAAGGCCACTATGAATAATATGGATAACTGTAGTTTGAGTACTTTAATCAACTTAAATCTGAAGAAAAAAACATTTATGCTCAGGTTTATTGATTATTAGGTGATAAACACAATCTCCATGTGTTTCAATGCAACCTGGGCTTAATAGGAGCAACCTGGGCTTAATAGGAGCAACCGGTAAAGGCCACTATGAATAATATGGATAACTGTAGTTTGAGTACTTTAATCAACTTAAATCTGAAGAAAAAAACATTTATGCTCAGGTTTATTGATTATTAGGTGATAAACACAATCTCCATGTGTTTCAATGCAAACTGGGCTTAATTGGAACGGCAACGGATTTATGGTATAAAAAAATACAGAATAGCAAAAATGTACTTCAAATATTTGGAAACCATTGGGTAGTAATAATAATAGGAGCATACTGGGCTTAATAGGAGCATACTGGGCTTAATAGGAGCATACTGGGCTTAATAGGAGCAACCTGGGCTTAATAGGAGCATACTGGGCTTAATTGGAACGACAATTATTTATTCATTGTCATTTACATTCTGTATAGAGAGTGCTTTTTGTGCACCTGTACCATTAATAGGAGCATACTGGGCTTAATAGGAGCATACTGGGCTTAATAGGAGCATACTGGGCTTAATAGGAGCAACCTGGGCTTAATAGGAGCATACTGGGCTTAATAGGAGCATACTGGGCTTAATAGGAACGACAATGATTTATGGTATAAAAAAATACCAAATAGCTAAATGTACTTCAAATATTTGGAAACCATTGGGTATAAATATACACGATATATTACAACATTATGTACATTATATACACGATATATTACAACATTATGTACATTATATACACAATATATTACAACATTATGTACATTATATACACAATATATTACAACATTATGTACATTATATACACAATATATTACAACATTATGTACATTATATACACAATATATTACAACATTATGTACATTATATACACGATATATTACAACATTATTCAAAGTTAGTATTGATCGTATTGAACAATGTTTATTTATTTTGATTTCCATTTTGTATAGCTTTTATAACTGTACTTCAGGACAAGTCTCTGAATGTCCTTGAGTGGCCCTGCCAGAGCCCAGACTTGAGCCCGATCTAACATCTCTGAAAAGACCTGAAAATAACTGTGCGGCAAACGCTCCCCCATCAAAAACCTGACAGAGCTTGAGAGGATCTGCAGAGAAGAATGGGAGAAACTCCCCAAATACAGGTGTGCCAAGCTTGTAGGGTCATACCCAAGAAGACTCGAGGCTGTGATCGCTGCCAAAAGGTGCTTCAACAAAGTACGGAGTAAAAGGTCTGAATACTTATGTAAATGTGATATTTCCTGTTTTTTAAAAAAATACATTTACTAAAAATAAATATAAAACAGTTTTTGCTTTGTCATCATTGGGTAATTGTGTGTAAAAATAAAAATATTTAAGCAATTTTATAACAAGGCTGTAAGAGTTAGTTGAAGTAAGTTCATTGAGCATGTATCAGTTATATTCTCCAATAAGCAATAGCTAGGCCTATATATTATTAATTTAAAAAAGTCAAAAAATGCATGTACCAATGGCAGATTGCCCTTGAACAATGTCTACAGTCCTGAATAACCTATTGAAGTATAGTAGTATTCAGTAGAACGCCTATTTAAAACATATTAGTTCACAAGTGCAAAGTTTGTGTCCCTGTTTTTAAGACAATACTCACGGGTGCTAATCCGATCTTCAGTCTCCTCTTCCTCTCCTTCCTCCTCCTCTTTCACTCCCAAAATGTATTCCTCCTCTTTTACTGAGATAGCCTCCTCTTTCACTCTAAAAGGTTCTTTCTCTAATTTCATTACAACATCCTCTTCTTTCAATGTGATAGCCTCTTCCTCCTTTTTCATTATCGAAGCTTCTACCTCCTCCTCTTCCACTGTGACAGCCTTTATCCCCTCCTCTTCTTCCACCTTCACTCCAATGGGTTCTTTCTGTTCTTTCACTGTAACATAATCCTCCTCTTTTAATATAAGAGCCTCCTCTTCTACTCCAAAGGGTTCTTTCTCTTCTTTCACTACAACATCTTCCTCTTTCAATGCGATGCTGATAGACTCCTCTTCCTCCTTTTTAATTCTGAAAGCTTCTTCCTCTACTTTCAATGAGATATCTTCCTCTTCTTCTTTTATGACAACGTTCAGGCCGAGAGATTCTTTATCCGTCCAACATATCGCCTCTTCTTTAGCTGGGGGCGAGTAGCTTAAAGAGCTCATGGTTGTGGATGCTAGCTAGCTAGTTAGCATTAGCGACTAGCCGAGTGCTAGGCTCAGAACAAGTGTGCAAATGTAACAAGTACATTACGTTAAAGTTAACCAGTAGATACCTCAACAGAACTGTTTTTAAAACAACGAGATGAATATTCACAAAAGTGGTCTAAAGAGCTTCAATGTTTCGGTTGCATGTTGGCTAGCAAGCTACCGAGGTGTTTTAAACAGTAGCCGTGTTATGGTTCTTGAGCGTCCTGTCCACTAGATTATACGTCACGCAAGAAGCATCACCTGAAAGATTCACGTCGCCATCTGCTGCCTGGAGTTTAATTAAGCAATTTGACAGCGATTATGGCTGTGAGTCTTTCTGGGAAAATCTCTAAGAGCTCATTGTCCATTTTTTTTTTACATTCTTCAAGCTCTGTCAAATTGGTTGTTAATCATTGCTAATGAACCATTTCCAGGCCTTGCCATAGATTTTCAAGTAGATTTAAGTCAAAACTGTAATCGGTCAATCAGGAACACTCACTGTCTTCTTAGTAAGCAACCCCAGTGTAGATTTGGCCTTATGTTTTAGGTT
This sequence comes from Oncorhynchus mykiss, assembly GCF_057628025.1. Classification (NCBI taxonomy): domain Eukaryota; kingdom Metazoa; phylum Chordata; class Actinopteri; order Salmoniformes; family Salmonidae; genus Oncorhynchus; species Oncorhynchus mykiss. Next base: position 4,928,247 of record NC_143034.1, read on the forward strand.
GTTGTCCTGTTGAAATGTGAATTAATCTCCCAGTGTCTGGTGGAAAGCAGACTGAACCAGGTTTTCCTCTAGGATTTTGCCTGTGTTTAGCTCCATTCAGTTCGTTTTTTTATTCTGAAAAACTCTCCAGTCCTTAACGCTTACAAGCATACCCATAACATGATGCAGCCACCACTATGATTGAAAATATGGAGAGTGGTACTCAGATTTACCTCGACCATAACACTTTTTGTATTCAGGACAAGAAGTGAATTGCTTTGCCACATGTTTTGCAGTATTACTTTAGTGGCTTGTTGCAAATAGGATGCGTGTTTTGGAATATTTATAAATATTTATAAACTATTTGTATGCTGTACAGACTTCCTTCTTTTCACTCTGCCAATTAGGTGAGTATTGTAGAGCAACTACAATGTCGTTGATCCATCCTCAGTTCTCCTATCACAGCTATAAAACAGATACAAAGTTTTAAAGTCACCATTGGCCTCATGGTGAAATCCCTGAGCGGTTTCCTTCCTCTCCAGCAACTGAGTTAGGAAGGACGCCTGTATCTTTTGTAGTGACTGGGTGTATTGATACACCATCCAAAGTGCAATTAATAACTTCACCTCAAAGGGACATTCAATCTCAGATGTTTTTTTGTTTTTTTTCCCCCTCTACCAATAGGTGTCCTTCTTTGTGAGGTATTGGTTGAATCTGTGATGTAAATTCACTCCTTGACTGAGGGACCTTACAGATAATTGTATGTGTGGGGTACGGAGATGAGGTAGTCATTCAAAAATCATGTTAAACACTATTATTGCACACAGTGAGTCCATGCAATTTGTTATGTGACTTGTTAAGCAAATGATTACTCCCGAACTTATTTAGGCTTTAGGCTCCTTGCCATAACGAAGGAGTTGAATACTTATTGACTCAAGACATTTCAGATTTCCTTATTTATTTATTTTTTTTGTTCGATTTTTTATTATTATTGAATATCCGAAACATAGAATATACTTGCAGTGAAGCCGATCAGCAACTACATCACACCAGTCATCCAACAGACTCCCAATTCAGAGCGACACACAGAAGCATCCAGGGTCAATGCCCTGCTCAAGGGGCATGTTGACTGATCTACCACCAGGCCAAAAAAACATGAACCCGAACCCTCCAAGATCCCCCCCCCACAGTGCCCCAATAGCTGTCCCTCAACCATCCGAGACCCCTCCCACAATCCCCCCCCAAAAGAATAATAAATAATAAAAAATAATAATTAACAATTAATTCCATTCTCCAAGAACCCCCACAATGCACCAACAACCAAGAGAAAGAGAAAAAAGAAAAAGACAGAAGAAAACAGCAAACAACAATGCAAAAAAATTATATATATTAAAAACAAAATATATCAAGGACAACAAAAACCATAACAGCAATGCCAACTGTATATGTTTGGGTGCATGTCTGGCACTATTACATGTATGTGTGTGTTCTTGCACAGTGGGGCAAAAAAGTATTTAGTCAGCCACCAATTGTGCAAGTTCTCCCATTTAAAAAGATGAGAGAGGCCTGTAATTTTCATCATAAGTACACTTCAACTATGACAGACAAAATGAGAAAAGAAATCCAGAAAATCACATTGTAGGATTTTTTATGAATTTATTTGCAAATTATGGTGGAAAATAAGTATTTGGTCAATAACAAAAGTTTATCTCAATACTTTGTTATATACCCTTTGTTGGCAATGACAGAGGTCAAACGTTTTCTGTAAGTCTTCACAAGGTTTTCACACACTGTTGCTGGTATTTTGGCCCATTCCTCCATGCAGATCTCCTCTAGAGCAGTGATGTTTTGGTGCTGCTGCTGGGCAACACAGACTTTCAACTCCCTCCAAAGATTGTCTATGGTGTTGAGATCTGGAGACTGGCTAGGCCACTCCAGGACCTTGAAATGCTTCTTACGAAGCCACTCCTTCGTTGCCCGGGCGGTGTGTTTGGGATCATTGTCATGCTGAAAGACCCAAACCCGTTTCATCTTCAATGCCCTTGCTGATGGAAGGAGGTTTTCACTCAAAATCTCACGATACATGGCCCCATTCATTCTTTTCCTTTCATTCGTCGTCCTGGTCCCTTTGCAGAAAAACAGCCCCAAAGCATGATGTTTCCACCCCCATGCTTCACAGTAGGTATGGTGTTCTTTGGATGCAACGCAGCATTCTTTGTCTTCCAAACACTACGAGTTGAGTTTTTACCAAAAATGTATATTATGGTTTCATCTGACCATATGACATTCTCCCAATCTTCTTCTGGATCATCCAAATGCTCTCTAGCAAACTTCAGACAGGCCTGGACATGTACTGGCTTAAGCAGGGGGGTCTGGCACTGCAGGATTTGAGTCCCTGGCGGCGTAGTGTGTTACTGATGGTAGGCTTTGTTACTTTGGTCCCAGCTCTCTGCAGGTCATTCACTAGGTCCCCCCGTGTGGTTCTGGGATTTTTGCTCACCGTTCTTGGGATCATTTTGACCCCACGGGGTGAGATCTTGCGTGGAGCCCCAGATGTGTGCTACAGAGACACCACTTACAAAGCAAGGCTCTTGCTGGTGCCACTTGAATTAAAGGGTATCTACAACCAAAAATGAAAATTTCTTAGATTTTTCTCAGACTTCAAAAGTGGTCTCCTGATGTGGTTTAAGTATTGTTGTTTTTCTGATAAGTGTGATTTTGAGATAGTGAAAACCAGAAAAACTGGGACAAATCAGAAACCTCCAAAAAACAACATGTGAAAACAAAATTAGGCAAACAATTCTAATCAGATTTGACAGGACCCTAAATATTCTATTACATTTCTCTCATTACTGCATTATCTAGGGATAGTGACAGCTGTTTCCTGAGTTTGTTGGATATAGTCATGGTAGGATACATGATAGTGGCAACACATGGAGCTGGGTTGGATATAGTAATGGTAGGATACATGATAGTGGCAACACATGGAGCTGGGTTGGATATAGTCATGGTAGGATACATGATAGTGACAACACATGGATATAGTCATGGTAGGCTAATGTATTCAAGTTTAACTGCAATTGTGTTGGTCATTGTTACTAAGTGCAGCATTTACTCCAGTTCAAAATAGTATCAACATAGTAGCTCTGAGAATATTGAAACATTGTGTCATAGTGGTTCTGAGAATATTGAAACATTGTGTCAACATAGTGGTTCTGAGAATATTGAAGCATTGTGTCATAATGGTTCTGAGAATATTGAAACATTGTGTCATAGTGGTTCTGAGAATATTGAAACATTGTGTCAACATAGTGGTTCTGAGAATATTGAAACATTGTGTCATAGTGGTTCTGAGAATATTGAAACATTGTATCAACATAGTGGTTCTGAGAATATTGAAACATTGTGTCAACATAGTGGTTCTGAGAATATTGAAACATTGTATCAACATAGTGGTTCTGAGAATATTGAAGCATTGTGTCATAATGGTTCTGAGAATATTGAAACATTGTGTCATAGTGGTTCTGAGAATATTGAAACATTGTGTCAACATAGTGGTTCTGAGAATATTGAAACATTGTGTCATAGTGGTTCTGAGAATATTGAAACATTGTATCAACATAGTGGTTCTGAGAATATTGAAACATTGTGTCATAGTGGTTCTGAGAATATTGAAACATTGTGTCATAGTGGCTCTGAGAATATTGAAACATTATGTCATAGTGGTTCTGAGAATATTGAAACATTATGTCAACATAGTGGTTCTGAGAATATTGAAACATTGTGTCATAGTGGTTCTGAGAATATTGAAACATTATGTCAACATAGTGGCTCTGAGAATATTGAAACATTATGTCATAGTGGTTCTGAGAATATTGAAACATTGTGTCAACATAGTGGCTCTGAGAATATTGAAACATTGTGTCATAGTGGCTCTGAGAATATTGAAACATTGTGTCATAGTGGCTCTGAGAATATTGAAACATTGTTTCATAGTGGCTCTGAGAATATTGACACATTGTGTCATAGTGGTTCTGAGAATATTGAAACATTGTGTCAACATAGTGGTTCTGAGAATATTGAAACATTGTGTCATAGTGGTTCTGAGAATATTGAAACATTGTGTCATAGTGGTTCTGAGAATATTGAAACATTGTGTCAACATAGTGGTTCTGAGAATATTGAAACATTGTGTCATAGTGGCTCTGAGAATATTGAAACATTGTGTCAACATAGTGGTTCTGAGAATATTGAAACATTGTGTCATAGTGGTTCTGAGAATATTGAAACATTGTGTCATAGTGGTTCTGAGAATATTGAAACATTGTGTCATAGTGGTTCTGAGAATATTGAAACATTGTATCAACATAGTGGTTCTGAGAATATTGATATTGCAACATAGTAACCAGCGAGGAGGCAGCCCGCTCAAATCCCAGACCCCCCCCCCCCCCCCCCCCCCCCCCTACACCGAGGAGACTCTCTCCACACAGACACACTGTTGTTTTTGGTTGTAGCAATTAGGGACTTCTTTTGTGTTCATTTGTTTATGGTCAACATCCCTCATTATCACCATGGAGGTGATGGTCACTCTGACAGAGCTCCAGAGTTCCTCTGTGGAGATGGGAGAACCTTCCAAGAAGGACAACCATCTCTGCAGCACTCCACCAATCAGGCATTTTTGTAGTAGAGTGGCCAGACAGAAGCGACTCCTCAGTAAAAGGTACATGACAGCCCACTTGGAGTTTTCCAAAAGGGTCCTTACTCTTATCTCCTGGTTGGATATCATGTTGTGTTCCATCCATCTATCTTTAATGATGGTTATAAACGCCTGGAGAGATTTCACCAAGCTGTCAAGAGTTGCTGACTAAGACATTTATTATGTCATGTTTATAACCATGTGATGGATGCTGTTATAACACGTTATGTACATATCTTAGTGATGGAGCGGCAGGGTAGCCTAGTGGTTAGAGCGTTGGACTAGTAACCGAAAGGTTGCAAGATCGAATCCCTGAACCGACAAGGTAAAAATCTGTCGTTCTGCCCCTGAACAAGGCATTTAACCCACTGTTCCCCGGTAGGCCGTCATTGAAAATAAACATAAACTGACTTGCCTAGTTAAATTAAAGTAACATTTAAAATGTAAAAATAATAACACCTAAAGGACTCTCACCATGAGAAACAAAATTCTCTGCTCTCTGCCGTGCTTCTTCACCTGCATTGCTTGCTGTTTGGGGTTTTAGGCTGGGTTTCTGTACAGCACTTTGAGATATCAGCTGATGTACGAAGGGCTATATAAAATAAATTTGATTGAAATTTGATTGAATACCAAAAGTCAACATGGAAACCTGGCACCATCCCTACGGTGAAGCATGGTGGTGGCAGCATCATGCTGTGGGGATGTTTTTCAGCGGCAGGGACTGTGAGACTAGTCAGGATCGAGGCAAAGACGAACAGAGCAAATTACAGAGATATCCTTAATGAAAACCTGCTCCAGGACCTCAGACTGGGGCAAAGTTTCACCTTCCAGGACAATGACCCTAACCACACAGCCAAGAGAACGCAGGAGTGGCTTCGGGACAAGTCTCTGAATGTCCTTGAGTGGCCCAGCCAGAGCCCGGACTTGAACCCGATCAAACATCTCTGGAGAGCCCTGAAAATAGCTGTGCAGCAACGCTCCCCATCCACACTGACGGAGCTTGAGAGGATCTGCAGAGAAGAATGGGAGAAACTCCAGAAATACAGGTGTGCCAAGCTTGTAGCGTCATACACAAGAAGATTCGAGTCTGTAATCGCTGCCAAAGGTGCTTCAACACAGTACTGAATAACCAATACACAATATCAGTCAAACAGACACACTTACTCATTCTGAATACTGACAATATCAGTCAAACAGACACACTTACTCATTCTGAATACTGACAATATCAGTCAAACAGACACACTTACTCATTCTGAATACTGACAATATCAGTCAAACAGACACACTTACTCATTCTGAATATTTCAGTTGTTTATTTTTAATACATTTGCAAAAGCATTTTACAAAACCAGTTTTTTGCGTTTGTCATTTTGAGGTATTGTTTGCAGATTGGGGGGGGGGGGGGGGGGGGGGAACGATTTCATACATTTTCGAATAAGGCTGTGACGTAACAAAATGTGGGAAAAAATTCAAGGGGTCTGAATACTTTCCAAATGCTCTGTATATAAGGAACGTAACAATACATCATGTATATAATGAACAGACTAGGTCTATACTGCTCCTACATGGTGTAACAATACATCATGTAGATGTATATAATGAACAGACTAGGTCTATACTGCTCCTACATGGTGTAACAATACATCATGTAGATGTATATAATGAACAGACTAGGTCTATACTGCTCCTACATGGTGTAACAATATATCATGTAGATGTATATAATGAACAGACTAGGTCTATACTGCTCCTACATGGTGTAACAATACATAGATATAGGTGTATAAAATTAACATCCACACAGTTAAAAAAAAAAATATCAGTTTACTTTTATTCAGTTAAATGTTGAAATAATCAAATCATTTTTACAAATCAGCACCTGTGTTTTATCTGATGGAAGAGTACTGATGGACATTGAGGTGTTTTATCATGTCAACAACTTATCAATGTTATCAGAACGTCATCTAATTATCACACAGCTTAATAATAACTACTACACAAATGAACTCAATGAAAAACACAACGACTAAATTCCAGAGGTTTAAGATCAGAATCAAGAAAAACACATGAATGATTAATTACATATTTTTTATTTTTTAAATAACAATATCCAAATCATATAATGAAACTTAAGGGTTTATATTTATCAAAAACAATTCATAATGAAAATCAAATACATGCAAAATCTATTCTAATTTTAGATGTGAACATGTTTTGAGAGAAAAAATTAACTAAGAACAAAAGTAAGCCTATTGTTTTTCTTACAATTCTATTTATAAATAAACCAAACCACAAAAAGTTTGTCAAAACTATAAGTCAGAACACAGCCTCTATTCGCTTATGTGATTTTCATGTCCTCTGACTGGGAAAATGTCTTTCCACACTGAGAACACTGGAAAGGATTCTATCCCGTGTGTGTTCCTTCATGCCTTTTCAGATTCACTAACTGGGTAAAACTCTTTCCACATTGGGAGCATTGGAAAGGCTTCTCTCCTGTATGTGTCATCTCATGCTTTTTCAGTGTCCCTAAAAAGGTAAAACTCTTTCCACACAAGGAGCAGTGGAAAGGCTTCTCTCCTGTGTGTATTCTCTCGTGCATTTTCAAGTTCCCTAACCAGGCAAAACTTTTTCCACACTGAGAGCATTGGAAAGGCTTATCTCCTGTGTGTGTCCGCTCATGTGATTTCAGGTCCCCTAGCTGGATAAATCTCTTTCCACAGTCTGAACAGTGGTATGGCTTCTCCCCTGTGTGTGTTCTCAAATGCATATTCAGATTCCCTAACCGGGTAAAACTCTTTCCACACTGAGAGCATTGGAAAGGCCTCTCTACAGTGTGTGTTCTCTCGTGTGATTTCAAGTCCCCTGATGAGAAAAATTTACTTTCACATTGGGAGCATTGATATGGCTTCTCTCCAGTGTGTGTTCTTTCATGCACTTTTAGATGCCCTGAGTGTCCAAAACCTTTTCCACACTGGGAGCAGTGATAAGGCTTATTTCCTGTGTGTGTCATCTCATGCATTTTCAGGTTCCCTAAATGGGTAAAACGTTTTCCACAGAAGGAGCAGTGGAAAGGCTTCTCTCCCGTGTGTGTCATCTCATGCGTTTTCAAGTTCCCTAAACGGGTAAAACTTTTTCCACAATGAGAGCATTGGAATGGTTGTTCGCCTGTGTGTATTCTCTTGTGTTTTTTCAGATGTGATGACTGCATAAATCTCTTTCCACATTGAGAGCACTGGAAAGGCCTATCTACTAAATGTGTTCTCTCATGTTTTCTCAGGTCCCCTGGTGAGAAAAAACCCTTTTGACACTGGGAGCATTGATACGGTTTCTCTCCAGTGTGTGTTCGTTCATGCACTTTTAAATGCCCTGAGTATCTAAAACCCTTTCCACACTGAGAGCATTGATACGGCTTCTCTCCTGTGTGTATTCTTTCATGCTCTTTCAGATGCGATGACTGGATAAATCTCTTTCCACACTGAGCGCATTGGAAAGGCCTCTCTAAAGACTGTGTGTGTGTTCTCTCATGTGACTTCAGGTCCCCTGGTGAGAAACATTTCTTTTCACACTGGGAGCATTGATATGGCTTCTCTCCAGTGTGTCTTCTTTCATGCACCTTTAGATGCCCTGACTGTCCAAAACCCTTTCCACACTGGGAGCAGTGATAAGGCTTCTCCCCTGTATGTGTTTTCATATGTTCTTTCAGGTGCCCTAACCGGATAAATCTCTTCCCACACTGGGAGCAGTGGTGTGCTCTTGCTGGTTTGGATGTCTCTGGGTCAGGTTCTTCTGAAGGACTCGTCCCGCTTTCAGAATGAGAGTCTGTTCTCTCTCCTGTCAAAGACAGAGTATTTGGTTAAACAGAGAGACCTGAATGAAACCTCCACATGGTAAAACTGTCTACCTATGAGGTTTAATCTAGACTCGATCCCTCAATAAAAGAGCAATGGATAAATAGACTAGTCAGTATAGGTCAGTATAGGATACATGTATTAGACCTAATGGATAAATAGACTAGTCAGTATAGGATACATGTAATAGACTAGTCAGTATAGGATACATGTAATAGACTAGTCAGTATAGGATACATGTATTAGACCTAATGGATAAATAGACTAGTCAGTATAGGATACATGTAATAGACTAGTCAGTATAGGATACATGTATTAGACCTAATGGATAAATAGACTAGTCAGTATAGGATACATGTATTAGACCTAATAGATAATTAGACTAGTCAGTATATGATACATGTAACAGACTAGTCAGTATAGGATACATGTAATAGACTAGTCAGTATAGGATACATGTAATAGACTAGTCAGTATAGGATACATGTAATAGACTAGTCAGTATAGGATACATGTATTAGACTAGTCAGTATAGGACACATGTAATAGACTAGTCAGTATAGGATACATGTAATAGACTAGTCAGTATAGGATACATGTAATAGACTAGTCAGTATAGGATACATGTAATAGACTAGTCAGTATAGGATACATGTATTAGACTAGTCAGTATAGGATACATGTATTAGACCTAATGGATAAATAGACTAGTCAGTATAGGATACATGTAACAGACTAGTCAGTATAGGATACATGTAATAGACTAGTCAGTATAGGATACATGTAATAGACCTAATGGATAAATAGACTAGTCAGTATAGGATACATGTAACAGACTAGTCAGTATAGGATACATGTAATAGACTAGTCAGTATAGGATACATGTAACAGACTAGTCAGTATAGGATACATGTATTAGACCTAATGGATAAATAGACTAGTCAGTATAGGATACATGTAATAGACCTAATGGATAAATAGACTAGTCAGTATAGGATACATGTATTAGACTAGTCAGTATAGGATACATGTATTAGACCTAATGGATAACTAGACTAGTCAGTATAGGACACATGTAACAGACTAGTCAGTATAGGATACATGTAATAGACTAGTCAGTATAGGATACATGTATTAGACTAGTCAGTATAGGATACATGTAATGGACTAGTCAGTATAGGATACATGTAATATACTAGTCAGTATAGGATACATGTAACAGACTAGTCAGTATAGGATACATGTAATAGACTAGTCAGTATAGGATACATGTAATAGACTAGTCAGTATAGGATACATGTAATATACTAGTCAGTATAGGATACATGTAATAGACCTAATGGATAAATAGACTAGTCAGTATAGGATACATGTAACAGACTAGTCAGTATAGGATACATGTAATAGACCTAATGGATAAATAGACTAGTCAGTATAGGATACATGTAATGGACTAGTCAGTATAGGATACATGTAATAGACTAGTCAGTATAGGATACATGTAATAGACTAGTCAGTATAGGATACATGTAATAGACCTAATGGATAAATAGACTAGTCAGTATAGGATACATGTAATAGACCTAATGGATAAATAGACTAGTCAGTATAGGATACATGTAATAGACCTAATGGATAAATAGACTAGTCAGTATAGGATACATGTAATAGACTAGTCAGTATAGGATACATGTAATAGACTAGTCAGTATAGGATACATGTAATAGACTAGTCAGTATAGGATACATGTAATAGACTAGTCAGTATAGGATACATGTAATAGACTAGTCAGTATAGGATACATGTAATAGACTAGTCAGTATAGGATACATGTAATAGACTAGTCAGTATAGGATACATGTAATAGACTAGTCAGTATAGGATACATGTAATAGACTAGTCAGTATAGGATACATGTAATAGACTAGTCAGTATAGGATACATGTAATAGACTAGTCAGTATAGGATACATGTATTAGACCTAATGGATAACTAGACTAGTCAGTATAGGACACATGTAACAGACTAGTCAGTATAGGATACATGTAATAGACTAGTCAGTATAGGATACATGTATTAGACTAGTCAGTATAGGATACATGTAATAGACTAGTCAGTATAGGATACATGTAATAGACTAGTCAGTATAGGATACATGTAATAGACTAGTCAGTATAGGATACATGTAATAGACTAGTCAGTATAGGATACATGTAATAGACTAGTCAGTATAGGATACATGTATTAGACCTAATGGATAACTAGACTAGTCAGTATAGGACACATGTAACAGACTAGTCAGTATAGGATACATGTAATAGACTAGTCAGTATAGGATACATGTATTAGACTAGTCAGTATAGGATACATGTAATAGACTAGTCAGTATAGGATACATGTAATAGACTAGTCAGTATAGGATACATGTATTAGACTAGTCAGTATAGGATACATGTAATAGACTAGTCAGTATAGGATACATGTATTAGACCTAATGGATAACTAGACTAGTCAGTATAGGACACATGTAACAGACTAGTCAGTATAGGATACATGTATTAGACCTAATAGATAACTAGACTAGTCAGTATAGGACACATGTAATAGACTAGTCAGTATAGGATACATGTAATAGACTAGTCAGTATAGGATACATGTAATAGACTAGTCAGTATAGGACACATGTAATAGACTAGTCAGTATAGGATACATGTATTAGACCTAATGGATAAATAGACTAGTCAGTATAGGATACATGTAATAGACTAGTCAGTATAGGATACATGTAATAGACTAGTCAGTATAGGATACATGTATTAGACCTAATGGATAAATAGACTAGTCAGTATAGGATACATGTAATAGACTAGTCAGTATAGGATACATGTAATAGACTAGTCAGTATAGGATACATGTAATAGACTAGTCAGTATAGGATACATGTAATAGACTAGTCAGTATAGGATACATGTAATAGACTAGTCAGTATAGGATACATGTAATATACCTAATGGATAAATAGACTAGTCAGTATAGGATACATGTATTAGACTAGTCAGTATAGGATACATGTATTAGACCTAATAGATAAATAGACTAGTCAGTATAGGATACATGTAATAGACTAGTCAGTATAGGATACATGTATTAGACCTAATAGATAATTAGACTAGTCAGTATAGGATACATGTATTAGACCTAATGGATAACTAGACTAGTCAGTATAGGACACATGTAACAGACTAGTCAGTATAGGATACATGTAATAGACTAGTCAGTATAGGATACATGTATTAGACTAGTCAGTATAGGATACATGTAATGGACTAGTCAGTACAGGATACATGTAATAGACTAGTCAGTATAGGATACATGTAACAGACTAGTCAGTATAGGATACATGTAACAGACTAGTCAGTATAGGATACATGTAATGGACTAGTCAGTATAGGATACATGTAACAGACTAGTCAGTATAGGATACATGTAACAGACTAGTCAGTATAGGATACATGTAATAGACTAGTCAGTATAGGATACATGTAATAGACTAGTCAGTATAGGATACATGTAATAGACTAGTCAGTATAGGATACATGTAATAGACTAGTCAGTATAGGATACATGTAATAGACTAGTCAGTATAGGATACATGTAATAGACTAGTCAGTATAGGATACATGTAATAGACTAGTCAGTATAGGATACATGTAATAGACTAGTCAGTATAGGATACATGTAATAGACCTAATGGATAAATAGACTAGTCAGTATAGGATACATGTAATAGACTAGTCAGTATAGGATACATGTAATAGACTAGTCAGTATAGGACACATGTAATAGACCTGATGGATAAATAGACTAGTCAGTATAGGATACATGTAATAGACTAGTCAGTATAGGATACATGTATTAGACCTAATGGATAACTAGACTAGTCAGTATAGGACACATGTAACAGACTAGTCAGTATAGGATACATGTAATAGACTAGTCAGTATAGGATACATGTATTAGACTAGTCAGTATAGGATACATGTAATAGACTAGTCAGTATAGGATACATGTAATAGACTAGTCAGTATAGGATACATGTAATAGACTAGTCAGTATAGGATACATGTAATAGACTAGTCAGTATAGGATACATGTAATAGACTAGTCAGTATAGGATACATGTAATAGACTAGTCAGTATAGGATACATGTATTAGACTAGTCAGTATAGGATACATGTAATAGACTAGTCAGTATAGGATACATGTAAATAGACTAGTCAGTATAGGATACATGTATTAGACTAGTCAGTATAGGATACATGTAATAGACTAGTCAGTATAGGATACATGTATTAGACCTAATGGATAACTAGACTAGTCAGTATAGGACACATGTAACAGACTAGTCAGTATAGGATACATGTATTAGACCTAATAGATAACTAGACTAGTCAGTATAGGACACATGTAATAGACTAGTCAGTATAGGATACATGTAATAGACTAGTCAGTATAGGATACATGTAATAGACTAGTCAGTATAGGATACATGTATTAGACCTAATGGATAAATAGACTAGTCAGTATAGGATACATGTAATAGACTAGTCAGTATAGGATACATGTATTAGACTAGTCAGTATAGGATACATGTATTAGACTAGTCAGTATAGGACACATGTAATAGACTAGTCAGTATAGGATACATGTAATAGACTAGTCAGTATAGGATACATGTAATAGACTAGTCAGTATAGGATACATGTAACAGACTAGTCAGTATAGGATACATGTATTAGACCTAATGGATAATTAGACTAGTCAGTATAGGATACATGTATTAGACTAGTCAGTATAGGATACATGTAACAGACTAGTCAGTATAGGATACATGTAATAGACTAGTCAGTATAGGATACATGTAATAGACTAGTCAGTATAGGATACATGTAATAGACTAGTCAGTATAGGATACATGTAATAGACTAGTCAGTATAGGACACATGTATTAGACTAGTCAGTATAGGATACATGTAATAGACTAGTCAGTATAGGATACATGTATTAGACCTAATGGATAAATAGACTAGTCAGTATAGGATACATGTAATAGACTAGTCAGTATAGGATACATGTATTAGACCTAATGGATAAATAGACTAATCAGTATAGGATACATGTAACAGACTAGTCAGTATAGGACACATGTAACAGACTAGTCAGTATAGGATACATGTAATAGACTAGTCAGTATAGGATACATGTAATAGACTAGTCAGTATAGGATACATGTAATAGACTAGTCAGTATAGGATACATGTAATAGACTAGTCAGTATAGGATACATGTAATAGACTAGTCAGTATAGGATACATGTAATAGACTAGTCAGTATAGGATACATGTAATAGACTAGTCAGTATAGGATACATGTAATAGACTAGTCAGTATAGGATACATGTAATAGACTAGTCAGTATAGGATACATGTAATAGACTAGTCAGTATAGGATACATGTAATAGACCTAATGGATAAATAGACTAGTCAGTATAGGATACATGTAATAGACTAGTCAGTATAGGATACATGTAATAGACTAGTCAGTATAGGATACATGTATTAGACTAGTCAGTATAGGATACATGTAATAGACCTAATGGATAAATAGACTAGTCAGTATAGGATACATGTAATAGACTAGTCAGTATAGGATACATGTATTAGACTAGTCAGTATAGGATACATGTAATAGACCTAATGGATAAATAGACTAGTCAGTATAGGATACATGTAATAGACTAGTCAGTATAGGATACATGTAATAGACCTAATGGATAAATAGACTAGTCAGTATAGGATACATGTAATAGACCTAATGGATAAATAGACTAGTCAGTATAGGATACATGTAATAGACTAGTCAGTATAGGACACATGTAATAGACTAGTCAGTATAGGATACATGTAATAGACTAGTCAGTATAGGATACATGTAATAGACTAGTCAGTATAGGATACATGTAATAGACCTAATGGATAAATAGACTAGTCAGTATAGGACACATGTAATAGACTAGTCAGTATAGGACACATGTAATAGACTAGTCAGTATAGGATACATGTAATAGACTAGTCAGTATAGGATACATGTAATAGACTAGTCAGTATAGGATACATGTAATAGACCTAATGGATAAATAGACTAGTCAGTATAGGATACATGTAATAGACCTAATGGATAAATAGACTAGTCAGTATAGGATACATGTAATAGACTAGTCAGTATAGGATACATGTAATAGACCTAATGGATAAATAGACTAGTCAGTATAGGATACATGTAATAGACTAGTCAGTATAGGATACATGTAATAGACCTAATGGATAAATAGACTAGTCAGTATAGGATACATGTAATAGACTAGTCAGTATAGGATACATGTATTAGACTAGTCAGTATAGGATACATGTAATAGACCTAATGGATAAATAGACTAGTCAGTATAGGATACATGTAATAGACTAGTCAGTATAGGATACATGTAATAGACTAGTCAGTATAGGATACATGTAATAGACTAGTCAGTATAGGATACATGTAATAGACTAGTCAGTATAGGACACATGTAATAGACTAGTCAGTATAGGATACATGTAATAGACTAGTCAGTATAGGACACATGTAATAGACTAGTCAGTATAGGATACATGTATTAGACCTAATGGATAAATAGACTAGTCAGTATAGGATACATGTAATAGACCTAATGGATAAATAGACTAGTCAGTATAGGATACATGTAATAGACTAGTCAGTATAGGATACATGTAATAGACTAGTCAGTATAGGATACATGTATTAGACCTAATGGATAAATAGACTAGTCAGTATAGGATACATGTAATAGACTAGTCAGTATAGGATACATGTAATAGACTAGTCAGTATAGGATACATGTAACAGACTAGTCAGTATAGGATACATGTAATAGACTAGATTAGGTCTCTCAGTATATAATACATTGTTGTTATTTGGTAGGCTACTAGATCTCAAGGGGAAATCTGCAGTTCAAACAACATCCTGCCACAGTTTTGGTATAAAGCTGAGGGATGGGGGTTAGAGAAACATAACCACTCAAATGCATTGACAGTGCTATGGATGCAAAATGATAGTTGTAACCATGTTGAGCGAATAAGTCTTTGTTTACAATTAGGCCTACATTGTTTACAAATAATGGAGGAAAAACAAGCTCAGGGTAAAAGTGTAACTATTAATCACACTTCTAACTTTGGATGCAAATAAATAACTACAAATTATTAACATTTTCTGCTATTTCCCTGTTTCAACCAGTTAATGTGGTGGTTGTATCCAGTTAATGTGGTGGTTGTATCCAGTTAATGTGGTGGTTGTATCCAGTTAATGTGGTGGTTGTATCCAGTTAATGTGGTGGTTGTATCCAGTTAATGTGGTGGTTGTATCCAGTTAATGTGGTGGTTGTATCCGTACCAGTTTTAAATCTATTTCCTGTTTCAACCAGTTAATGTGGTGGTTGTATCCATACCAGTTTTAAATTCTATTTCCTGTTTCAACCAGTTAATGTGGTGGTTGTATCCATACCAGTTTTAAATTCTATTTCCTGTTTCAACCAGTTAATGTGGTGGTTGTATCCATACCAGTTTTTAATTATATTTCCTGTTTCAACCAGTTAATGTGGTGGTTGTATACAGTTAATGTGGTGTTGTATCCATACCAGTTTTTAATTCTATTTCCTGTTTCAACCAGTTAATGTGGTGGTTGTATCCGTACCAGTTTTTAATTCTATTTCCTGTTTCAACCAGTTAATGTGGTGGTTGTATCCGTACCAGTTTTTAATTCTATTTCCTGTTTCAACCAGTTAATGTGGTGGTTGTATCCAGTTAATGTGGTGTTGTATCCAGTTAATGTGGTGGTTGTATCCGTACCAGTTTTAAATCTATTTCCTGTTTCAACCAGTTAATGTGGTGGTTGTATCCATACCAGTTTTAAATTCTATTTCCTGTTTCAACCAGTTAATGTGGTGGTTGTATCCATACCAGTTTTAAATTCTATTTCCTGTTTCAACCAGTTAATGTGGTGGTTGTATCCATACCAGTTTTTAATTATATTTCCTGTTTCAACCAGTTAATGTGGTGGTTGTATCCATACCAGTTTTTAATTCTATTTTCCTGTTTCAACCAGTTAATGTGGTGGTTGTATCCAGTTAATGTGGTGTTGTATCCATACCAGTTTTTAATTCTATTTCCTGTTTCAACCAGTTAATGTGGTGGTTGTATCCGTACCAGTTTTTAATTATATTTCCTGTTTCAACCAGTTAATGTGGTGGTTGTATCCGTACCAGTTTTTAATTCTATTTCCTGTTTCAACCAGTTAATGTGGTGGTTGTATCCAGTTAATGTGGTGTTGTATCCATACCAGTTTTTAATTCTATTTCCTGTTTCAACCAGTTAATGTGGTGGTTGTATCCGTACCAGTTTTTAATTATATTTCCTGTTTCAACCAGTTAATGTGGTGGTTGTATCCGTACCAGTTTTTAAATCTATTTCCTGTTTCAACCAGTTCATGTGGTGGTTGTATCCAGTTAATGTGGTGGTTGTATTCAGTTAATGTGGTGGTTGTATCCGTACCAGTTTTTAATTCTATTTCCTGATTCAACCAGTTAATGTGGTGGTTGTATCCGTACCAGTTTTAAATCTATTTCCTGTTTCAACCAGTTAATGTGGTGGTTGTATCCGTACCAGTTTTAAATCTATTTCCTGTTTCAACCAGTTAATGTGGTGGTTGTATCCATACCAGTTTTAAATTCTATTTCCTGTTTCAACCAGTTAATGTGGTGTTGTATCCATACCAGTTTTAAATTCTATTTCCTGTTTCAACCAGTTAATGTGGTGTTGTATCCATACCAGTTTTAAATTCTATTTCCTGTTTCAACCAGTTAATGTGGTGGTTGTATCCATACCAGTTTTAAATTATATTTCCTGTTTCAACCAGTTCATGTGGTGGTTGTATCCATACCAGTTTTAAATTCTAAGCCAATCAGATTATTTAGTTATTGACAGTTGTGTAAGTTTCCACTCATTGACAATTTCAAAAGCTGAAAAAAGAAAAAACTTGTGTTGACTCTCAAGATAAACACATTTCCCCAATATGTTTAGTACCTTGTCAGATAAAGTGATAATACTTCATGTAAAAACGAAGATGTGACTGTGTTGATAATAGATCTACTTCCTTCCACTTTCACTTGGGTAATGACTATTTCCTGCTAATGAAACAGATGGGATTTTCACGCTAACAGCCGTACCACATGTCAGTCATTATTACAGTAGCGACATAACTTGGTGAACCACAACAAGATAATAGATCTACTTCCTTCCCCT
This sequence comes from Oncorhynchus mykiss, assembly GCF_057628025.1. NCBI lineage: Eukaryota > Metazoa > Chordata > Actinopteri > Salmoniformes > Salmonidae > Oncorhynchus > Oncorhynchus mykiss. Next base: position 4,946,188 of record NC_143034.1, read on the forward strand.
TTCATTTTTTGTTTGTGGTAACGCTGAGAAAGCTTTTGCCTTTCTTGGACCAATTCGTTTCCACATTTACAATAATTATACATTTCCGCTCTTCTCACTAACAGCTAAATGATTGCATCTTGTTATTATATTGATCTATTGGGGGCGGCAGGTAGCCTAGTGGTTATAGTGTTGGACTTGTAACCGAAAGGTTGCAAGATTAAATCCCCGAGGTGACAAGGTCTGTCGTTCTGCCCCTGTTCCTAGGTCGTCATTGAAAATAAGAACGTGTTCTTAACTGACTTGCCTAGTTAAATAAAGGTAAATAAAATGAAAAAAATATTATGGCTCTAGCCGTTTCGAATTGATTCTACAATTCAAACAGGCGATGATCCCAAACTCCCGTTCCGTTATTATATTGATATATTATGCCTCTAGCTATTAGTTTGGCGTTTCTGATTTATTCTACAATTCAAACATGGCGATGATCCCAGATATTCCACCTACACAGGAAGATGTGGATGGAAACCTTCCCTTCCATATTGTGAACTTCGGCTGTGGACAACTTTACCTGATATCACCTTTCCTACAAGAACAGCCGAGCCGCTCAGGGAATGTAGACAGGAAACAGCGCCGCTGAGATCAGGTGTTAACTCCAACAAGCTGCTTGTTACCTTCAGCCTGCTACTCTATGGGGATGTACACCCCCTCGTCCTGGCCCAAACACCACAAAGCAAGCTAAACAACGATGCCCAAACTGTGGTAAGACCGTAAGGAAGAATTCAAAAGCGGACACAGAAAATGACCTGTTTGACTGTTTCAATCGGAGAGGACTTCATTCTATCCATGTGAACGCACGGAGCCTGCTGCCGACATTAGAGGAATTAAAACCCCTCGCTTCTAACACCCGGACTGCAGTAGTTACTGTGACTGAGACATGACTCGGAGAGGACTTCATTCTATCCATGTGAACGCACGGAGCCTGCTGCCAACATTAGAGGAATTAAAACCCCTCGCTTCTAACACCCGGGCTGCAGTAGTTACTGTGACTGAGACATGACTCGGAGAGGACTTCATTCTATCCATGTGAACGCACGGAGCCTGCTGCCGACATTAGAGGAATTAAAACCCCTCGCTTCTAACACCCGGGCTGCAGTAGTTCCTGTGACTGAGACATGACTCGATGGGACACTTGGGGACGATGAGGTTGAGCTACCGGGTTATAGCGTTCATAGAATTGACCCAAAACCAAAAACAGTGACGGCATGTGTAGTTTTTTTTGTTTGTTTAAAAAAAAAAAATAGGAATGATGTGTATTTTAACTGTCGTTCAGATCTGACAATGGATGGTCTTGAGGTTGCACCGGTAGATATACTTCTTCCTAAATGTCGTCCTGTACTTGTTGGTCTGTGCTATCGGCCTTCTAAGCAGAATCATTTACTGGAATCGAATTGCTGTGATCGAAAGGTATTCTGCTTGCCGATTTCAATACAAAATGTGCAGTTACCACCCAGGAAAAGTACACTAGTAAATGCCCTGTATAATTTTAAATCAGTTATTGTTAGGAATATTATGAATAAATGAATAAACAATATTCTCATTTTAAATAGAACTGTAACTAAGTAAACTTATACTCTGTTTTTATTATATCTGATTAACAATATGAGTTCATAAGAAGGGATCGTGTGACACGGACAATATGAGTTCATAAGAAGGGATCGTGTGACACGGACAATATGAGTTCATAAGAAGGGATCGTGTGACACGGACAATATGAGTTCATAAGAAGGGATCGTGTGACACGGACAATATGAGTTCATAAGAAGGGATTGTGTGACACGGACAATATGAGTTCATAAGAAGGGATCGTGTGACACGGACAATATGAGTTCATAAGAAGGGATCGTGTGACACGGACAATATGAGTTCATAAGAAGGGATTGTGTGACACGGACAATATGAGTTCATAAGAAGGGATTGTGTGACACGGACAATATGAGTTCATAAGAAGGGATCGTGTGACACGGACAATATGAGTTCATAAGAAGGGATCGTGTGACACGGACAATATGAGTTCATAAGAAGGGATCGTGTGACACGGACAATATGAGTTCATAAGAAGGGATTGTGTGACACGGACAATATGAGTTCATAAGAAGGGGATCGTGTGACACGGACAATATGAGTTCATAAGAAGGGATCGTGTGACACGGACAATATGAGTTCATAAGAAGGGATCGTGTGACACGGACAATATGAGTTCATAAGAAGGGATTGTGTGACACGGACAATATGAGTTCATAAGAAGGGATTGTGTGACACGGACAATATGAGTTCATAAGAAGGGATTGTGTGACACGGACAATATGAGTTCATAAGAAGGGATCGTGTGACACGGACAATATGAGTTCATAAGAAGGGATCGTGTGACACGGACAATATGAGTTCATAAGAAGGGATCGTGTGACACGGACAATATGAGTTCATAAGAAGGGATTGTGTGACACGGACAATATGAGTTCATAAGAAGGGATTGTGTGACACGGACAATATGAGTTCATAAGAAGGGATTGTGTGACACGGACAATATGAGTTCATAAGAAGGGATCGTGTGACACGGACAAGGAGTAATTAAAGTTAATGAACACCATTCCAACTAGGTAGAAGCGAATGGTTTGTGGATTAAGTAAACAGATAAGGTAGTTAACCTATGGTTGAACCGACGAAACTGAGCTCTGGGGTGTTTTAGATAAGGCAGTGAGTGCATTCCTAGGTTTTCTGTTAATTAGAACTGTCAACTAAGTGGTGATCGATAATGTTGGGGGGTCAAAAGTGAATTCAGTTATGTTGTGTGTCCTGTGCTAGGGGGGTCAGAATAAACTTAGAATGAACTTTTAAAGTTCCCTTTGAACGGGTCGGGATTCATTTTTAGAAGTAATGAAATGACGTCATGTTATTGTATATAAACTGTTGCTCGTGGTAACGTGGCAGCGCGCTCCGAGAATAAATTCTGTTACCTATTATTGATAAGACTGGTCTCCGTCTATTTTATGCAAACAAGAACCTTACAAATTCTCATAAAATAGATTAAGGGAATTCAATTAATGTAAACACATTGGCATCATTTATTACAGTAACAGTTATTTGGACTAAAACAACTGATTGTTGAACCAACCCGGGTGTGTATTGACTGTAAATCAACTGAATTTGTATCAGATCAAGAGAACGTCTGTCAGTCAGAGGAGTCTTAAGTATTTGGTTTTAGTGATCATATGGTAAACTGCTGTACCCGTAAGACATCCAAACTAAAGGCAGGTAATGAAAACATGAAGGTACTGTCTATGACACAATACTCAAAAGAACGTTTTGTAGAGGTCCTTGGAATTTTGGATTGGTCTCATGTACTAAACTGTGACGATGCAGATTAAGCTTGGTATCTTTTTTAAAAGATCTGTTTCTGTCTGCACTCGACTCTCTGGTTCCGATGAAACAAATTCAGAATCAAAACAGCGGTCAGTGAGAAATGGATCACTTCCCGAGATCTTAGACCTCATAAGGAAAAAGGGATCGCTACCTGGCCAGATTCAGAAGGACAAAATCTACAACAAGATGATGGCGGTTATATTAACTGTAGAAACCAGGGAAGATACAAAATGGATAAGGCCAAATCCAAACACTATATAGATGCCGTTAATGACAACTTAAACTCTTCCACAGTTTGAGGCTGATGTAAAGGACATTGGCCCAGAAACTCTTCCACAGTTTGAGGCTGATGTAAAGGACATTGGCCCAGAAACTCTGCACAAGGTAAAAACCCTTTAGGTCTGGATATTGATGATGTTTTATGTTATGACCAGGCAAAGGTTGCAAATTATTTACATATTTTTTTTAACCACTATAGCCTCATCTCTGGTTAAGAAGTTACCGACCTTCTCTGGACACTATGACCAGTCTTTCATTACCAACTTTTTACCATAGCAAAGGTATGTTTGAGTTGTGCATGATAACAGGACCAAGTTAACAATCTACGATGCTTAAAGAGCACCAACAAAAGCAACTGGACTGGATAACCTTCCTGCAAGGTTCATATGTCACTGCTAAAAGGATAACACATATTTGTAAACCTTTCTATTAGTAGTGGTACATTTCCCAAGGATCTCAAAACAGCCCAGGGGCGGTTCCACTCCACAAGAAGAGCATGTAGGAAACTACAGGCCTGTGTCAATCCTCGGCACCTCATCCAAAACAGCCCCGGGGCGGTTCCACTCCACAAGAAGAGCATGTAGGAAACAACAGGCCTGTGTCAATCCTCAGCACCTCATCCAAAAACAGCCCCGGGGCGGTTCCACTCCACAAGAAGAGCATGTAGGAAACAACAGGCCTGTGTCAATCCTCGGCACCTCATCCAAAGTTGTTGAGAGATTTGTTTTTGTAATCAACTTGAGGGATAAAACTTCTTTATGAACTCCAGTCTGGCTTCATTCCGGATTCACGGATGACTTGCCTTATCCACCTTTTTTTTTGACCACATCAAGCAGGAAAGTGAGAAGGGGGAACTATACAGGTATGGTCACGTTAGACTCGCAGAAAGCTTTTGACACTGTGGACCAATGACATTCTCCTTGATGAAACTGACATACATGTACTCATTACTGTATCTGGCATATCATTAACGTATATAAGAAATAAGAGAGGCCCTAAAACGGATCCCTGCGGTATTCCATAAAATATTTATCTGGCCTCTGACATCACCAATATTACATACTTGTGTTCTGTTGGTCATATAAGACCTAAACCAATTCACTGCTACATAGTTTAGACCCATGCATGTCAGTTTGTCAAAAATACTTATTTTCCACCATAATTTGCAAATAAATTCATAAAAAATCCTACAATGTGATTTTCTGGATTTTCTTTCCTCATTTTGTCTGTCATAGTTGAAGTGTACCTATAATGAAAATTACAGGCCTCTCTCATCTTTTTAAGTGGGAGAACTTGCACAATTGGTGGCTGACTAAATACTTTTTTGCCCCACTGTATACAGTAGCAACATAACTTGGTGAACCTCAACAAGATAATAGATCTCAGCTTAAATGGTTGGCTTATTTTACTGTTAAATAAGCCTTGCATTGTTATACATAAATGTTATCTTATTTTACTGTGAAATAAGCATTGCATTGTTATACATAGATGTTATCTTATTTTACTGTGAAATAAGCCTTGCATTGTTATACACAGCTACTGTTGATGTCATTATCTGCCGAGAAAGTTTTCTTGCTGTATCATAACTGGCCACATACTATGAGAGATACACAGATGAACTAAAAACTACTAGCACCGCAAACACTCAGAACAAAAGAGAGAGCAGCAATGTCTGGACTTTTCTGTCTCCCTCTTCAAGTCCCCCTTTCTGAGAACAAGTGACAGGCAGAATTCCACACTCCAGAAATCAGTATTTTAGTCTATGATTGCCATGTGAGTGCACAACAACAACAAAAAAAATCTGTGAAAATAAATTAATGACAGTACCAAAAACCACCAAAGTTTATGTATTCAAATCTTAAATAATGTCAGGTTGGTTTTCACAGCTGTTCCACAAGGTGTTCATTACTGTGAGCTCTAAGTTATCCTGACTAGTCCAGGGACCTACAACAGAGACGTATCTGAGCTATGTGAGATCATAATAGACTGTTGAAATGATATTATTTCAGTGTAGATGAGGGAAGGGCAGGTTAAATTAAAAACATCACAGCCAGACAAGCCAGTGTGTGAATTAAATGGATTTGCATATGAATGGAGTGGAAATTAGCTGACTTCCTGGTCTGTAAGGTAAGTGACTTTAATGTGTCAAGCAGATGACTCCTCATCCTCTCTCTCCTCTCCCTGACTTCCTGGTCTGTAAGGTAAGTGACTTGAATGTGTCAAGCAGATGACACGTTCTCTTTGCCATTTACAAAACGTAGCAACGTTTAAGACATGGACTTCATGTTGAAATGTTTACAACGTGGCAAAAAAATAGTTTGAATTAATGTTTTCATTTTTTTAGCTAAACTAAACAGCAAAATTGTAGCGGAAATCAGCCTTGTTAGCATAGCAATGATGAAAATAACGTAATTTAGGCTGCAAAATTCTAATCATTAGGTCATCGCACCGTTGATATAGCAACGGACGCTAATAGTTAATCGAATCCCATTGTGATGTAGAGGGGGACGCTATTTGGCCTGGGGACATTATTTGGCACGACAGGCCCTTAGGTTTATTACTGCTGATGGTTCTAGAACTCAGCATTGGACCCTTAGGTTTATTACTGCTGATGGTTCTAGAACTCACCATTGGGCCCTTAGGTTTATTACTGATGATGGTTCTAGAACTCACCATTGGGCCCTTAGGTTTATTACTGCTGATGGTTCTAGAACTCACCATTGGGCCCTTAGGTTTATTACTGCTGATGGTTCTAGAACTCACCATTGGGCCCTTAGGTTTATTACTGCTGATGGTTCTAGAACTCACCATTGGGTCCTTAGGTTTATTACTGCTGATAGTTCTAGAACTCACCATTGGGCCCTTAGGTTTATTACTGCTGATGGTTCTAGAACTCACCATTGGGCCCTTAGGTTTATTACTGCTGATGGTTCTAGAACTCACCATTGGGCCCTTAGGTTTATTACTGCTGATGGTTCTAGAACTCACCATTGGGCCCTTAGGTTTATTACTGCTGATGGTTCTAGATCTCACCATTGTGTTTCGTATCAAAAAGTGGGTTGGGCCTCTTTGTATGCAAAGAGAGCATTTTCTTGTGTTTATCTACAAAGCACTCATGTAGAAACTTCCTATGTATCTATCATCATGAATTACATTTAGACCAACAGAATGACCGAACCTGGTCTCAGGCTTGGATAACCCTGGGGGCTCCTTCGGTCTCAACAGAGTTGGATAACCCTGGGGGCTCCTTCGGTCTCAACAGAGTTGGGTAAAAAGATGATTTTAGGTTTTTTGCACCCTTCATATGGAACAAATTCACAGAGCTCTCTGATATGAGATGTTCTGTTCCACAGAGGGCCTGTGTGGTGGTTCTTATCCACAGAGGGTCAGTGTGGTGGTTCTTATCCACAGAGGGCCTGTGTGGTGGTTCTTATCCACAGAGGGTCAGTGTGGTGGTTCTTATCCACAGAGGGCCAGTGTGGTGGTTCTGTTCCACAGAGGGCCAGTGTGGTGGTTCTTATCCACAGAGGGCCAGTGTGGTGGTTCTGTTCCACAGAGGGCCAGTGTGGTGGTTCTTTCCACAGAGGGCCGGTGTGGTGGTTCTGTTCCACAGAGGGCCAGTGTGGTGGTTCTTATCCACAGAGGGCCAGTGTGGTGGTTCTTATCCACAGAGGGCCGGTGTGGTGGTTCTGTTCCACAGAGGGTCAGTGTGGTGGTTCTTTCCACAGAGGGCCGGTGTGGTGGTTCTTATCCACAGAGGGCCAGTGTGGTGGTTCTGTTCCACAGAGGGCCAGTGTGGTGGTTCTTATCCACAGAGGGCCAGTGTGGTGGTTCTGTTCCACAGAGGGCCGGTGTGGTGGTTCTGTTCCACAGAGGGCCAGTGTGGTGGTTCTTATCCACAGAGGGCCAGTGTGGTGGTTCTTATCCACAGAGGGCCGGTGTGGTGGTTCTGTTCCACAGAGGGCCAGTGTGGTGGTTCTTATCCACAGAGGGCCAGTGTGGTGGTTCTTATCCACAGAGGGCCGGTGTGGTGGTTCTGTTCCACAGAGGGCCAGTGTGGTGGTTCTTATCCACAGAGGGCCAGTGTGGTGGTTCTTATCCACAGAGGGCCGGTGTGGTGGTTCTGTTCCACAGAGGGCCAGTGTGGTGATTCTTATCCACAGAGGGCCAGTGTGGTGGTTCTGTTCCACAGAGGGCCAGTGTGGTGGTTCTTATCCACAGAGGGCCAGTGTGGTGGTTCTTATCCACAGAGGGCCGGTGTGGTGGTTCTGTTCCACAGAGGGCCAGTGTGGTGGTTCTTATCCACAGAGGGCCGGGGTGGTGGTTCTGTTCCACAGAGGGCCAGTGTGGTGGTTCTTATCCACAGAGGGCCAGTGTGGTGGTTCTGTTCCACAGAGGGCCGGTGTGGCGGTTCTGTTCCACAGAGGGCCGGTGTGGTGGTTCTTATCCACAGAGGGCCAGTGCGGTAGTAGATTTTTGTTCTAACCAATCAGTAACAACGAATCAAGTCTTGATTGAAGTCTATGATTGGTTTATAAGTTGAATCGGGTGTGTACTGGTTGTTCTCTGCGGATGTGATTGGACACCCCTTGTGATGAGTGCTACTTCCATGACGAATAGTAATAAATTATTTAAGTAACTTCAGGGGGCGGTGATTATCATTCAAGATCACATAACAAAATGTATGTTTTTAACAATTGGATTTTTTTTTAAAATTTTTAAATTGATTATATTTTAAAATGTATTATTTAATGGGTATGGCTATTAAACCCAGTCTGGACATTTCACATATTTTATTTATAAAACTAAACACGAACGATTCATCATTAATTTTAGCTCGACTTTCTTTTCAGGAACATTAGGACTGTATATGTTAGAAATGTCTACATTTAGATTTGTGTGGGCTTAATGTACAACTTAACCTATAGTATTGGTTCTGATGGGGAACTGTGACAGTTGAACTAAAGCTCGTGGGGCATTTATAAATGAGGCTATATTTAAACAATAAGGCCCTGGGGGGGTGTGGCCAATATTCCACGTCTGTGGGCTGTTCTTAAGCACGACGCAACGCGGAGTGCCTGGATACAGCCCTTAGCCGTGGAATATTGGCCATATACCACAAACACCCGAGTTGCCTTATTGTTATTATAAACTGGTTACCAACGTAATTAGAGCAGTAAAATGTATGTTTTGTCATACCCGTGGTATACCACGGCTTTCAGCCAATCAGCATTCAGGGATCCAACCTCCCAGTTTATAATCTCCAAGAAAGAATGGCTAGGCCTATATATCACTAGTTTAACCGTTTAAAAAACCGCAAGGACCAATCGCAGAATCCTTCAGTAAAGAACAACATTCATGTGTAGAACGTCAATAGAATGCCCCTTAAAAACCACACATTAGTTCAACAACTGCAGAGTTCGTGCCCCCTGTTTTTAAGACAATACTCACTGGTGTTAATCAGATCTTCTGTCTCCTCCTCCTCCTCCCCTCCTCCTTCTTCTTCTTCTTCTTCCTCCTCCTCATCATCCTCTTTCACTCCCAAAACGTCTTCCTTCTCCTCTTTTATTGAGATAGCATCCTCTTCCTCTTTCACTCCAAAATGTTCGCTCTCTTCTTTCAGTATAACATCCTCCTCCTCTTTTTTCAATGTGATATCTTCCTCTTCCTCCCTTTTCATTATCGAAGCTTCCACCTCCTCCTCTTCCACTGTGACAGCCTCCTCTTCCTCCTTTTTAATTCTGAAAGCTTCTACCTCCTCCTCTTCCACTGTGACAGCCTCTATCCCCTCTTCCTCTTTCACTCCAAATCGTTCTTTCTCTTCTTTCACTGTAACATCCTCCTCCTCTTTTTTCAATGTGATATCTTCCTCTTCCTCCTTTTTCATTCTGAAAGCTTCTACTTCCTCTTCTTCCACTGTGACAGCCTCTATCCCCTCTTCTGGCCCAAAATGTTCTTTCTCTTCTTTCACTGCAACATCCTCCTCTTCCTCCTTTTTAATTCTGAAAACGTCTTCATCTCCTTTCACTGTAACACCCTCATCTTCTTCTTTCACCACAATGTTCAGCCCCAGAGCTTCGGTCTCCGTGCAACAAACCTCCTCTTCTTTAGCAGAGGGGGAATAATTTAATGAGCTCATGGTCGGAGATATTAGCTAGCTATTTAGCATTAGCGACTATCCTAGTGCTAGGCTCAGTTTCAATCTTAACAGGTTTGCAAATGTATTGAGCAAATTAGGTCAAACTTAACCAGTAGATACGTAAACAGACGTGTGTTTAAAACACTAAGATTAGTTAATGTTCACAAAAATGGCCTATGACCGTCAATGTTTCGGTTTATTGTTGGCTATCAAGCTACTGAGGTGGTTGAAAGAATAGCTTTGTTGACCGCTGCGAAGCAGGCAAGAAGACCTAAGTACGTCCGGGTCACAGGTTTTTGGAATCCTTTAGGATAAGAGTCCCATCCTGTTTACTTTGAAAATGAATAATTATGGCGAAAATTATGGAAAATGTGCACAATTATGGATATATTTTGTACTATCTGTCATTAAAAGACTAATCAGTGTTGAGTTCGAGACCGACTCAAGACCGAGACTGGGAGGGGGGCGAGTGGTCCGAGACCGAGTCGAGTCCAATTCAGGACCATGATTGTAATTTTGTCAAATCGCTACCATAATAAAGAGTTCAAAATGTTCCGTGTTTCTGTGTTCATATTTCAGAACAACATTAATTATTTAGACGTTTAGAATGTTGAAAAAAAAAAGCATTCTGAAGGCAAATAGAGCCGCTCTACAAATTATTACTAACTGAAACACAGTGGCGAACAATGAGGGCCTTTCCCGCTTTCAGAGAAAGGCTACGGATTTATAAAATACAATTAAAAATAATTATTATATGATAATTTTCAATGATGTTCTGATTCTTCAGTTTTTTGTTAAAAAGGAAAGCGTTAACACTGAAGAGAAAAAATAACCAATCAGGATTTTCTTTGGTGGTCTCTGGGGAGATACATCTATCTAGCTAATTCAGCCATTGGCTAGGCCTTATTCATAATAACATGGTCTATGTTACCCTATCAGAACAGCTTATTCAACAGAATAACATGGTCTATATTACCCTATCAGGACAGCTTATTCAACAGAATAACATGGTCTATATTACCCTATCAGGACAGAATAACATGGTCTATATTACCCTATCAGGACAGAATAACATGGTCTATATTACCCTATCAGGACAGAATAACATGGTCTATATTACCCTATCAGGACAGAATAACATGGTCTATGTTACCCTATCAGAACAGCTTATTCAACAGAATAACATGGTCTATATTACCCTATCAGGACAGAATAACATGGTCTATATTACCCTATCAGGACAGCTTATTCAACAGAATAACATGGTCTATATTACCCTATCAGAACAGCTTATTCAACATAATAACATGGTCTATATTACCCTATCAGAACAGCTTATTCAACAGAATAACATGGTCTATATTACCCTATCAGGACAGAATAACATGGTCTATATTACCCTATCAGGACAGAATAACATGGTCTATATTACCCTATCAGGACAGAATAACATGGTCTATATTACCCTATCAGGACAGAATAACATGGTCTATATTACCCTATCAGGACAGAATAACATGGTCTATATTACCCTATCAGGACAGAATAACATGGTCTATATTACCCTATCAGGACAGCTTATTCAACATAATAACATGGTCTATATTACCCTATCAGGACAGAATAACATGGTCTATATTACCCTATCAGAACAGCTTATTCAACAGAATAACATGGTCTATATTACCCTATCAGGACAGCTTATTCAACAGAATAACATGGTCTATATTACCCTATCAGGACAGCTTATTCAACAGAATAACATGGTCTATATTACCCTATCAGGACAGAATAACATGGTCTATATTACCCTATCAGGACAGCTTATTCAACAGAATAACATGGTCTATATTACCCTATCAGGACAGCTTATTCAACAGAATAACATGGTCTATATTACCCTATCAGGACAGCTTATTCAACAGAATAACATGGTCTATATTACCCTATCAGGACAGCTTATTCAACAGAATAACATGTTCTATATTACCCTATCAGGACAGAATAACATGGTCTATATTACCCTATCAGGACAGAATAACATGGTCTATATTACCCTATCAGGACAGCTTATTCAACAGAATAACATGTTCTATATTACCCTATCAGGACAGCTTATTCAACAGAATAACATGTTCTATATTACCCTATCAGGACAGCTTATTCAACAGAATAACATGGTCTATATTACCCTATCAGGACAGAATAACATGGTCTATATTACCCTATCAGGACAGAATAACATGGTCTATATTACCCTATCAGGACAGCTTATTCAACAGAATAACATGGTCTATATTACCCTATCAGGACAGAATAACATGGTCTATATTACCCTATCAGGACAGCTTATTCAACAAAATAACATGGTCTATATTACCCTATCAGGACAGAATAACATGGTCTATATTACCCTATCAGGACAGCTTATTCAACAAAATAACATGGTCTATATTACCCTATCAGGACAGAATAACATGGTCTATATTACCCTATCAGGACAGCTTATTCAACAGAATAACATGGTCTATATTACCCTATCAGGACAGAATAACATGGTCTATATTACCCTATCAGGACAGCTTATTCAACAAAATAACATGGTCTATATTACCCTATCAGGACAGAATAACATGGTCTATATTACCCTATCAGGACAGCTTATTCAACATAATAACATGGTCTATATTACCCTATCAGGACAGAATAACATGGTCTATATTACCCTATCAGAACAGCTTATTCAACAGAATAACATGGTCTATATTACCCTATCAGGACAGAATAACATGGTCTATATTACCCTATCAGGACAGAATAACATGGTCTATATTACCCTATCAGGACAGCTTATTCAACAGAATAACATGGTCTATATTACCCTATCAGGACAGCTTATTCAACAGAATAACATGGTCTATATTACCCTATCAGGACAGAATAACATGGTCTATATTACCCTATCAGGACAGCTTATTCAACAGAATAACATGGTCTATATTACCCTATCAGGACAGAATAACATGGTCTATATTACCCTATCAGAACAGCTTATTCAACAGAATAACATGGTCTATATTACCCTATCAGGACAGCTTATTCAACAGAATAACATGGTCTATATTACCCTATCAGGACAGCTTATTCAACAGAATAACATGGTCTATATTACCCTATCAGGACAGCTTATTCAACAGAATAACATGGTCTATATTACCCTATCAGGACAGCTTATTCAACAGAATAACATGGTCTATATTACCCTATCAGGACAGCTTATTCAACAGAATAACATGGTCTATATTACCCTATCAGGACAGAATAACATGGTCTATATTACCCTATCAGGACAGAATAACATGGTCTATGTTACCCTATCAGAACAGCTTATTCAACAGAATAACATGGTCTATATTACCCTATCAGGACAGAATAACATGGTCTATATTACCCTATCAGGACAGAATAACATGGTCTATATTACCCTATCAGGACAGAATAACATGGTCTATATTACCCTATCAGGACAGCTTATTCAACAGAATAACATGGTCTATATTACCCTATCAGGACAGCTTATTCAACAGAATAACATGGGTTATATTACCCTATCAGGACAGAATAACATGGTCTATATTACCCTATCAGGACAGAATAACATGGTCTATATTACCCTATCAGGACAGCTTATTCAACAGAATAACATGGTCTATATTACCCTATCAGGACAGAATAACATGGTCTATATTACCCTATCAGGACAGAATAACATGGTCTATATTACCCTATCAGGACAGCTTATTCAACAGAATAACATGTTCTATATTACCCTATCAGGACAGAATAACATGGTCTATATTACCCTATCAGGACAGCTTATTCAACAGAATAACATGGTCTATATTACCCTATCAGGACAGAATAACATGGTCTATATTACCCTATCAGGACAGAATAACATGTTCTATATTACCCTATCAGGACAGAATAACATGTTCTATATTACCCTATCAGGACAGCTTATTCAACAGAATAACATGGTCTATATTACCCTATCAGGACAGCTTATTCAACAGAATAACATGGTTTATATTACCCTATCAGGACAGAATAACATGGTCTATATTACCCTATCAGGACAGCTTATTCAACAGAATAACATGGTCTATATTACCCTATTAGGACAGAATAACATGGTCTATATTACCCTATCAGGACAGAATAACATGGTCTATATTACCCTATCAGGACAGCTTATTCAACAGAATAACATGTTCTATATTACCCTATCAGGACAGAATAACATGGGTTATATTACCCTATCAGGACAGAATAACATGGTCTATATTACCCTATCAGGACAGCTTATTCAACAGAATAACATGGTCTATATTACCCTATCAGGACAGAATAACATGGTCTATATTACCCTATCAGGACAGCTTATTCAACAGAATAACATGGTCTATATTACCCTATCAGGACAGAATAACATGGTCTATATTACCCTATCAGGACAGCTTATTCAACAGAATAACATGGTCTATATTACCCTATCAGGACAGCTTATTCAACAGAATAACATGGTTTATATTACCCTATCAGGACAGAATAACATGGTCTATATTACCCTATCAGGACAGAATAACATGGTCTATATTACCCTATCAGGACAGAATAACATGGTCTATATTACCCTATCAGGACAGAATAACATGTTCTATATTACCCTATCAGGACAGAATAACATGGTCTATATTACCCTATCAGGACAGAATAACATGGTCTATATTACCCTATCAGGACAGCTTATTCAACAGAATAACATGGTCTATATTACCCTATCAGGACAGCTTATTCAACAGAATAACATGGTCTATATTACCCTATCAGGACAGCTTATTCAACAGAATAACATGGTCTATATTACCCTATCAGGACAGCTTATTCAACAGAATAACATGGTCTATATTACCCTATCAGGACAGAATAACATGGGTTATATTACCCTATCAGGACAGCTTATTCAACAGAATAACATGGTTTATATTACCCTATCAGGACAGAATAACATGGTCTATATTACCCTATCAGGACAGCTTATTCAATATAATAACATGGTTTATATTACCCTATCAGGACAGAATAACATGGTCTATATTACCCTATCAGGACAGAATAACATGGTCTATATTACCCTATCAGGACAGCTTATTCAACAGAATAACATGGTCTATATTACCCTATCAGGACAGAATAACATGGTCTATATTACCCTATCAGGACAGCTTATTCAACAAAATAACATGGTCTATATTACCCTATCAGGACAGAATAACATGGTCTATATTACCCTATCAGGACAGAATAACATGTTCTATATTACCCTATCAGGACAGAATAACATGGTCTATATTACCCTATCAGAACAGCTTATTCAACAGAATAACATGGTCTATATTACCCTATCAGGACAGCTTATTCAACAGAATAACATGGTCTATATTACCCTATCAGGACAGCTTATTCAACAAAATAACATGGTCTATATTACCCTATCAGAACAGCTTATTCAACAGAATAACATGGTCTATATTACCCTATCAGGACAGAATAACATGGTCTATATTACCCTATCAGGACAGCTTATTCAACAGAATAACATGGTCTATATTACCCTATCAGGACAGAATAACATGGTCTATATTACCCTATCAGGACAGCTTATTCAACAGAATAACATGGTCTACAGCTGTGGTTCCCAAACTTTTTATAGTCCCGTACCCCTTCAAACATTCAACCTCCAGCTGCGTACCCCTCTCGCATCACGGTCGGAGCATTATCAAATGTTGTTTTTTACATCACTGTAAGCCTGCCACACACACACTATATGATACATTTATTAAACATAAGAATGAGTGTGAGTTTTTGTTTACAACTCGGCTCGTGGGAAGTGACAAAGAGTTCTCATAGGACCAGGGCACAAATAATAATATTATAATAATCAATCGTTTTGTTCTTTATTTAACCATCTTACATATAAAACCTTATTTTGATCATTGAAAATTTTGAATAACTCACCACAGGTTAATGAGAAGGGTGTGCTTGAAAGGATGCACATAACTCTGCAATGTTGGGTTGTATTGGAGAGAGTCCTAAAAAAAAATCCACAGTCTGTGCCTGTATTTAGTTTTCATGCTAGTGAGGGCCGAGAACCCACTCTCACATAGAGGTACGTGGTTGCAAAGGGCATCAGTGTCTTAACAGCACAATTTGCCAAGGCAGGACACTCTGAGCGCAGAAATCTGGCAGTGGCTTCTGATTTAAATTCAATTTTCACAGAACAGCTTGTTGCAATTTCGATGGGGCTCTTGTTCAGATATTGGTAAGTGGACTGGAGGCAGAGTATGAAAGGGATAACGAATCCAGTTGTTTGTGTCATCCGTTTTGGGAAAGTACCTGCGTAATTGCGCACCCATCTCACTCAGGTGCTTCGCTATATCACATTTGACATTTGTCCGGAAGCTTGAGTTCATTCGCACACAAAAAAATCATACAACAATGGAACGATCTGTGTGTTGTCCCTGTTAATGCAGACAGAGAAGAGCTCTAACATTTTAATCATAGCCTAAATTTTGTCCCGCACATTAAATATAGTTGCGGAGAGTCCCTGTAATCCTAGATTCAGATCATTCGGGCGAGAAAAAACATCACCCAGATAGGCCAGTCGTGTGAGAAACTCGTCATCATGCAAGGGGTCAGACAGGTGAAAATTATGGTCAGTAAAGAAAACTTTAAGCTCGTCTCTCAATTAAAAAATAAAAATAACGTGTCATTTACTTTCCATCTTGATAACCAGTGCACTTCTGTTGTTGTAAAAGCATTACATAGTGCAGAAAATACATGAGAGTTCAGGGGCCTTGCTTTAACAAAGTTAACCATTTTCACTGTAGTGTCCAAAACGTCTTTCATGCTGTCAGGCATTCCCTTGGCAGCAAGAGCTTCTCGGTGGATGCTGCAGTGGACCCAAGTGGCGTCGGGAGCAACCTCTTGCACGTGCGTTACAACTCCATTATCTCTCCCTGTCATGGCTTTTGCGCCATCAGAACAGATACCAACACATCTTGACCACCAAAGTCAAATCAAATCAAATGTATTTATATAGCCCTTCGTACATCAGCTGATATCTCAAAGTGCTGTACAGAAACCCAGCCTAAAACCCCAAACAGCAAGCAATGCAGGTGTAGAAACACGGTGGCTAGGAAAAACTCCCTAGAAAGGCCAAAACCTAGGAAGAAATCTAGAGAGGAACCAGGCTATGTGGGGTGGCCAGTCCTCTTCTGGCTGTGCCAGGTGGAGATTATAACAGAACATGGCCAAGATGTTCAAATGTTCATAAATGACCAGCATGGTCAAATAATAATAATCACAGGCAGAACAGTTGAAACTGGAGCAGCAGCACGGCCAGGTGGACTGGGGACAGCAAGGAGTCATCATGCCAGGTAGTCCTGAGGCATGGTCTTAGGGCTCAGGTCCCCCGAGAGAGAGAAAGAAAGAGAGAATTAGAGAGAGCATACTTAAATTCACAAGGGACACCGGATAGGACAGGATAAGTACTCCAGATATAACAAACTGACCCTAGCCCCCCGACACATAAACTACTGCAGCATAAATACTGGAGGCTGAGACAGGAGGGGTCAGGAGACACTGTGGCCCCATCTGATGACAGGGCCAAACAGGAAGGATATAACCCCACCCACTTTGCCAAAGCACAGCCCCCACACCACTAGAGGGATATCTTCAACCACCAACTTACCATCCTGAGACAAGGCCGAGTATAGCCCACAAAGATCTCCGCCACGGCACAACCCAAGGGGGGGCGCCAACCCAGACAGGCAAATCAGACAAATCAGACAAATCAGACAAACCAGACAAATCAGAGAGATAGGTAGGAGCAAGCCCATGTAATGCTTTGTAGGTTAGCAGTAAAACCTTGAAATCAGCCCTTGCCTTGACAGGAAGCCAGAGTAGGGAGGCTAGCACTGGAGTAATATGATCAATTTTTTTGGTTCTAGTCAGGATTCTAGCAGCCGTATTTAGCACTAACTGAAGTTTATTTAGTGCTTTATCCGGGTAACCGGAAAGTAGAGCATTGCAGTAGTCTAACCTAGAAGTGACAAAAGCATGGATTAATTTTTCTGCATCATTTTTGGACAGAAAGTTTCTGATTTTTGCAATGTTACGTAGATGGAAAAAAGCTGTCCTTGAAACAGTCTTGATATGTTCTTCAAAAGAGAGATCAGGGTCCAGAGTAACGCCGAGGTCCTTCACAGTTTTATTTGAGACGACTGTACAACCATTAAGATTAATTGTCAGATTCAACAGAAGATCTCTTTGTTTCTTGGGACCTAGAACAAGCATCTCTGTCTTGTCTGAGTATAAAAGTAGAAAGTCCATTTGATGTCACAAAGTTGTCCAGTACTTTAAAAATATCCTCTCTTTTTGTCCTGGTTTCCAGTGGTTTGCAGAAGAGGATGTCTTCTTTAATTGACCCCCCATAAACGTAACAGACATATACCAGGCCAGGCCCGCCACGTCCGTTGACTCATCCAGCTGTAACGGACATATACCAGGAGCTGTGCCAGGCCTGTTGACTCATCCAGCTGTAACGGACATATACCAGGCCAGGCCCTCCACGCCCGTTGACTCATCCAGCTGTAACGGACATATACCAGGCCAGGCCCTCCACGCCCGTTGACTCATCCAGCTGTAACGGACATATACCAGGCCAGGCCCTCCACGCCCGTTGACTCATCCAGCTGTAACGCATAGAATTCACTGGCTTGTATGCGGAGGGGTAAATGTTTCCGTACATCTCCTGCCACGTCACTGATGCGTCGTGAAACAGTGTTGTTTTATAAAGGCATTGTCCCTATAGTTTAGTTTTTTTGGGGGGGGCCATTTCCTCCAGCATTATCACAGCCATATCCACGGCAGCAGGAATAAGGAAGTCCCCCCACTATAGTATGTTTTTCTACAGTAATAGTTGTACATTTCTATTGGGAAATGCTCAGGCTAATGGTTGTGTTTCTGTATGATTGGGACCTACTGGCTTATTATGGCAGAGTGAATAGACTGCTTATCCTTTAACATCACGCTGTGTGTGACTGCTGTCTTCCCATCGGCCCTGTGCAGTGTAGTGGGGCTGTAACATCACGCTGTGTGTGACTGCTGTCTTCCCATCGGCCCTGTGCAGTGTAGTGGGGCTGTAACATCACGCTGTGTGTGACTGCTGTCTTCCCATCGGCTCTATGCAGTGTAGTGGGGCTGTAACATCACGCTGTGTGTGACTGCTGTCTTCCCATCGGCCCTGTGCAGTGTAGTGGGGCTGTAACATCACGCTGTGTGTGACTGCTGTCTTCCCATCGGCCCTGTGCAGTGTAGTGGTGCTGTAACATCACGCTGTGTGTGACTGCTGTCTTCCCATCGGCCCTGTGCAGTCTAGTGGTGCTGTAACATCACGCTGTGTGTGACTGCTGTCTTCCCATCGGCTCTATGCAGTGTAGTGGTGCCTGGAGAAGTGTGTTCTGTGTGAAGGAAAGGGGCCTTGTGGGAAAAATCCTATGTTCTCCTACAGATTTCCAATACAATTTCCCCCCCCAAAAAATAAATTGAAATTGTCCAAAGTATTTGGTCTCCACAGAACCTTTGTTTTTGATTCCGAACTTAATATATTCATTTAAATCAGAAAATAAACAGACATTTTTACAAAATTATTGACACCCTAGGTTTAATATTTGGTAGCACATCCTAACTGCAATCAAGCGCTTCCTTTAGCCATCGATGAGCTTCCTGTATCTCTGTACTGGTAGTGCCTTTAGCCATCGATGAGCTTCCTGTATCTCTGTACTAGTAGTTCATTTAACCATCGATGTGCTTCCTGTATCTCTGTACTGGTAGTTCCTTTAGCCATCGATGAGCTTCCTGTATCTCTGTACTGGTAGTTCTTTTAACCATCGATGAGCTTCCTGTATCTCTGTACTGGTAGTTCCTATAACCATCGATCAGCTTCCTGTATCTCTGTACTGGTAGTTCCTTTAACCATCGATGAGCTTCCTGTATCTCTGTACTGGTAGTTCTTTTAACCATCGATGAGCTTCCTGTATCTCTGTACTGGTAGTTCCTTTAACCATCGATGAGCTTCCTGTATCTCTGTACTAGTAGTTATTTTAACCATTGATGAGCTTCCTGTATCTCTGTACTGGTAGTTCCTATAACCATCGATGAGCTTCCTGTATCTCTGTACTGGTAGTTCCTATAACCATCGATGAGCTTCCTGTATCTCTGTACTGGTAGTTCCTTTAACCATCGATGAGCTTCCTGTATCTCTGTACTGGTAGTTCCTTTAGCCATCAATGAGCTTCCTGTATCTCTGGACTGGTAGTTCCTATAACCATCAATGAGCTTCCTGTATCTCTGTACTGGTAGTTCCTTTAGCCATCAATGAGCTTCCTGTATCTCTGTACTGGTAGTTCCTATAACCATCGATGAGCTTCCTGTATCTCTGTACTGGTAGTTCCTTTAACCATCGATGAGCTTCCTGTATCTCTGTACTGGTAGTTCCTTTAACCATCGATGAGCTTCCTGTATCTCTGTACTGGTAGTTCCTTTAACCATCGATGAGCTTCCTGTATCTCTGTACTGGTAGTTCCTATAACCATCGATGAGCTTCCTGTATCTCTGTACTGGTAGTTCCTTTAACCATCGATGAGCTTCCTGTATCTCTGTACTGGTAGTTCCTATAACCATCGATGAGCTTCCTGTATCTCTGTACTGGTAGTTCCTTTAACCATCGATGAGCTTCCTGTATCTCTGTACTGGTAGTTCCTATAACCATCGATGAGCTTCCTGTATCTCTGTACTGTCACTTCCTATAACCATCGATGAGCTTCCTGTACCTTTGTACTGGTAGTTCCTATAACCATCGATGAGCTTCCTGTATCTCTGTACTGGTAGTTCCTATAACCATCGATGAGCTTCCTGTATCTCTGTACTGGTAGTTCCTATAACCATCGATGAGCTTCCTGTATCTCTGTACTGGTAGTTCCTATAACCATTGATGAGATTCCTGTATCTCTGTACTGGTAGTTCCTTTAGCCATCGATGAGCTTCCTGTATCTCTGTACTGGTAGTTCCTATAACCATCGATGAGCTTCCTGTATCTCTGTACTGGTAGTTCCTATAACCATCGATGAGCTTCCTGTATCTCTGTACTGGTAGTTCCTTTAAACATCGATGAGCTTCCTGTATCTCTGTACTGGTAGTTCCTATAACCATCGATGAGCTTCCTGTATCTCTGTACTGGCAGTTCCTATAACCATCGATGAGCTTCCTGTATCTCTGTACAGTCACTTCCTATAACCATCGATGAGCTTCCTGTATCTCTGTACTGGTAGTTCCTATAACCATCGATGAGATTCCTGTATCTCTGTACTGGTAGTTCCTTTAGCCTTCAATGAGCTTCCTGTATCTCTATACTGGTAGTTCCTATAACCATCGATGAGCTTCCTGTATCTCTGTACTGGTAGTTCCTTTAGCCATCGATGAGCTTCCTGTATCTCTGTACTGGTAGTTCCTATAACCATCGATGAGCTTCCTGTATCTCTGTACTGGTAGTTCCTTTAACCATCGATGAGCTTCCTGTATCTCTGTACTGGTAGTTCCTATAACCATCGATGAGCTTCCTGTATCTCTGTACTGGTAGTTCCTATAACCATCGATGAGCTTCCTGTATCTCTGTACTGGTAGTTCCTTTAACCATCGATGAGGTTCCTGTATCTCTGTACTGGTAGTTCCTATAACCATCGATCAGCTTCCTGTATCTCTGTACTGGTAGTTATTTTAACCATTGATGAGCTTCCTGTATCTCTGTACTGGTAGTTCCTTTAGCCTTCGATGAGCTTCCTGTATCTCTGTACTGGTAGTTCCTTTAACCATCGATGAGCTTCCTGTATCTCTGTACTGGTAGTTCCTATAACCATCGATGAGCTTCCTGTATCTCTGTACTAGTAGTTCATTTAACCATCGATGTGCTTCCTGTATCTCTGTACTGGTAGTTCCTTTAGCCATCGATGAGCTTCCTGTATCTCTGTACTGGTAGTTCTTTTAACCATCGATGAGCTTCCTGTATCTCTGTACTGGTAGTTCCTATAACCATCGATCAGCTTCCTGTATCTCTGTACTGGTAGTTCCTTTAACCATCGATGAGCTTCCTGTATCTCTGTACTGGTAGTTCTTTTAACCATCGATCAGCTTCCTGTATCTCTGTACTGGTAGTTCCTTTAACCATCGATGAGCTTCCTGTATCTCTGTACTAGTAGTTATTTTAACCATTGATGAGCTTCCTGTATCTCTGTACTGGTAGTTCCTATAACCATCGATGAGCTTCCTGTATCTCTGTACTGGTAGTTCCTATAACCATCGATGAGCTTCCTGTATCTCTGTACTGGTAGTTCCTTTAACCATCGATGAGCTTCCTGTATCTCTGTACTGGTAGTTCCTTTAGCCATCAATGAGCTTCCTGTATCTCTGGACTGGTAGTTCCTATAACCATCAATGAGCTTCCTGTATCTCTGTACTGGTAGTTCCTTTAGCCATCAATGAGCTTCCTGTATCTCTGTACTGGTAGTTCCTATAACCATCGATGAGCTTCCTGTATCTCTGTACTGGTAGTTCCTTTAACCATCGATGAGCTTCCTGTATCTCTGTACTGGTAGTTCCTTTAACCATCGATGAGCTTCCTGTATCTCTGTACTGGTAGTTCCTTTAACCATCGATGAGCTTCCTGTATCTCTGTACTGGTAGTTCCTATAACCATCGATGAGCTTCCTGTATCTCTGTACTGGTAGTTCCTTTAACCATCGATGAGCTTCCTGTATCTCTGTACTGGTAGTTCCTTTAACCATCGATGAGCTTCCTGTATCTCTGTACTGGTAGTTCCTATAACCATCGATGAGCTTCCTGTATCTCTGTACTGTCACTTCCTATAACCATCGATGAGCTTCCTGTACCTTTGTACTGGTAGTTCCTATAACCATCGATGAGCTTCCTGTATCTCTGTACTGGTAGTTCCTATAACCATCGATGAGCTTCCTGTATCTCTGTACTGGTAGTTCCTATAACCATCGATGAGCTTCCTGTATCTCTGTACTGGTAGTTCCTATAACCATTGATGAGATTCCTGTATCTCTGTACTGGTAGTTCCTTTAGCCATCGATGAGCTTCCTGTATCTCTGTACTGGTAGTTCCTATAACCATCGATGAGCTTCCTGTATCTCTGTACTGGTAGTTCCTATAACCATCGATGAGCTTCCTGTATCTCTGTACTGGTAGTTCCTTTAAACATCGATGAGCTTCCTGTATCTCTGTACTGGTAGTTCCTATAACCATCGATGAGCTTCCTGTATCTCTGTACTGGCAGTTCCTATAACCATCGATGAGCTTCCTGTATCTCTGTACAGTCACTTCCTATAACCATCGATGAGCTTCCTGTATCTCTGTACTGGTAGTTCCTATAACCATCGATGAGATTCCTGTATCTCTGTACTGGTAGTTCCTTTAGCCTTCGATGAGCTTCCTGTATCTCTATACTGGTAGTTCCTATAACCATCGATGAGCTTCCTGTATCTCTGTACTGGTAGTTCCTTTAGCCATCGATGAGCTTCCTGTATCTCTGTACTGGTAGTTCCTATAACCATCGATGAGCTTCCTGTATCTCTGTACTGGTAGTTCCTTTAACCATCGATGAGCTTCCTGTATCTCTGTACTGGTAGTTCCTATAACCATCGATGAGCTTCCTGTATCTCTGTACTGGTAGTTCCTATAACCATCGGTGAGCTTCCTGTATCTCTGTACTGGTAGTTCCTTTAACCATCGATGAGGTTCCTGTATCTCTGTACTGGTAGTTCCTATAACCATCGATCAGCTTCCTGTATCTCTGTACTGGTAGTTATTTTAACCATTGATGAGCTTCCTGTATCTCTGTACTGGTAGTTCCTTTAGCCTTCGATGAGCTTCCTGTATCTCTGTACTGGTAGTTCCTTTAACCATCGATGAGCTTCCTGTATCTCTGTACTGGTAGTTCCTATAACCATCGATGAGCTTCCTGTATCTCTGTACTGGTAGTTCCTTTAACCATTGATGAGCTTCCTGTATCTCTGTACTGGTAGTTCCTTTAACCATCGATGAGCTTCCTGTATCTCTGTACTGGTAGTTCCTATAACCATCGATGAGCTTCCTGTATCTCTGTACTGGTAGTTCCTTTAACCATCGATGAGCTTCCTGTATCTCTGTACAGTCAGTTTGGCCCCACTCCTCTTGGTCAAGCTGCTCCAGTTCTCCCAGATTAGAAGGGATCTTCTAACTGCTGTTTTCAGATCCCTCCAAAAGTTTTCAATGGGATTTACATCTGGACTCACTGCTGGCCACTTCAGAACAGTCCAACGTTTTGTCTTGAACCCTTCCTGGGTGCTTTCTGAAGTGTGTTTGGGGTCATTGTCCTGCTGGTAGACCCCATGACCTTCGACGGAGACCCAGCTTTCTGAAGTGTGTTTGGGGGGGGGGGGTCAATGTCCTGCTGGAAGACCCATGACCTTCGACGGAGACCCAGCTTTCTGACACTGGTTTCTCCTGATTCTCCTGATTTCACGATACCAGGCACATGTTCAAGCCACCCGGTGTCAGAGGCAGTAAAGAAACCCCAAAACATCACTGAACCTCTGTGTTTGACTGTAGGGAAGGGTGAACCTCCTCTGTGTTTGACTGTAGGGAAGGATGAACCTCCTCTGTGTTTGACTGTAGGGAAGGATGAACCTCCTCTGTGTTTGACTGTAGGGAAGGGTGAACCTCCTCTGTGTTTGACTGTAGGGAAGGGTGAACCTCCTCTGTGTTTGACTGTAGGGAAGGGTGAACCTCCTCTGTGTTTGACTGTAGGGAAGGGTGAACCTCCTCTGTGTTTGACTGTAGGGAAGGATGAACCTCCTCTGTGTTTGACTGTAGGAAAGGATGAACCTCCTCTGTGTTTGACTGTAGGGAAGGGTGAACCTCCTCTGTGTTTGACTGTAGGGAAGGGTGAACCTCCTCTGTGTTTGACTGTAGGGAAGGAGTTATTCTCTTTGAATGTTTCATTTTATTTTCTGTAAACACAGAGATGATCAGCTTTACCATATAAAGCTCTAATTTGCTCTCATCTGTCCACAGGACATTCTCCCTGGAATATTTTTGGCATGTTCAGGTGTGTTTTGGCAAATTGCAGTCCGGCTTTCTTATGTCTCTCTCTCAGCAGTGGGGTCCTCCTGGGTCTCCTTCCATATAACCCCCTTTCATTGGGTTGGTGTGAGTTGAAACTGTCGTACCTTGTGTCTGAAGGTCAGCTTGAATCTGTGTGGCAGTTGAGAGGTGGACGGTATGATTTTAAACTGTTGTACCTTGTGTCTGAAGGTTGAATCTGTGTTACAGTTGAGAGGTGGACGGTATGATTTTAAACTGTCGTACCTTGTGTCTGAAGGTTGAATCTGTGTTACAGTTGGTCGACGGACGGTGTGAGTTTAAACTGTCGTACCTTGTGTCTGAAGGTTGAATCTGTGTGGCAGTTGAGAGGTGCTTTCTCCACCATTGGAACAATCCTTCGCTGCGATCTTTCATCAAGTGTTCTGTTGCGGCCACGTTCAGGGAGGCTGACTAGTGGCACGGGCCTCAAACATCTCGATAACATTACGTACGGTGGAAACAGGAACATCAAGGAGTCCTTTTCTCTATTCAAACTGGTTGAATGAGTCCCTTTCTCTATTCAAACTGGCTGAATGAGTCCTTTTCTCTATTCAAACTGGTTGAATGAGTCCTTTTCTCTATTCAAACTGGTTGAATGAGTCCTTTTCTCTATTCAAACTGGTTGAATGAGTCCTTTTCTCTATTCAAACTGGTTGAATGAGTCCCTTTCTCTATTCAAACTGGTTGAATGAGTCCTTTTCTCTATTCAAACTGGTTGAATGAGTCCTTTTCTCTATTCAAACTGGTTGAATGAGTGATTTTTCTCTATTCAAACTGGTTGAATGAGTCCTTTTCTCTATTCAAACTGGTTGAATGAGTCCTTTTCTCTATTCAAACTGGCTGAATGAGTCCTTTTCTCTATTCAAACTGGTTGAATGAGTCCTTTTCTCTATTCAAACTGGTTGAATGAGTCCTTTTCTCTATTCAAACTGGTTGAATGAGTCCTTTTCTCTATTCAAACTGGTTGAATGAGTTATTTTTCTCTATTCATACTGGTTGAATGAGTCCCTTTCTCTATTCAAACTGGTTGAATGAGTCCTTTTCTCTATTCAAACTGGTTGAATGAGTCCTTTTCTCTATTCAAACTGGCTGAATGAGTCCTTTTCTCTATTCAAACTGGTTGAATGAGTCCCTTTCTCTATTCAAACTGGTTGAATGAGTCCTTTTCTCTATTCAAACTGGTTGAATGAGTCCTTTTCTCTATTCAAACTGGCTGAATGAGTCATTTTCTCTATTCAAACTGGTTGAATGAGTCCCTTTATCTATTCAATCTGGCTGAATGAGTCCCTTTCTCTATTCAAACTGGCTGAATGAGTCCCTTTCTCTATTTAAACTGGCTGAATGAGTGATTTTCTCTATTCAAACTGGTTGAATGAGTCCCTTTCTCTATTCAAACTGGTTGAATGAGTGATTGTTATATTGCAGGTACCTG
This sequence comes from Oncorhynchus mykiss, assembly GCF_057628025.1. Classification (NCBI taxonomy): domain Eukaryota; kingdom Metazoa; phylum Chordata; class Actinopteri; order Salmoniformes; family Salmonidae; genus Oncorhynchus; species Oncorhynchus mykiss. The sequence goes on from NC_143034.1 coordinate 4,972,767, forward strand.
CAACTCACCACAGGTCGGTTCAATTCCAAAGTAAAGGAGAATATTTTTCACTACTTCTAGAAGGTGCCACTGATATTTTCTAGGCCATTTTAGGATGTCTTTGTGTAATAAGCTAACACTTCGTAAATTATTCCGGTTTTGTTCAACTACAAACCGGAGACATACTTATGTGGACACTAAAATATGTTTTCATTTGAACAGTTTTCTGGAAGAAATTGTGTATTATTTGAAAAAAGTGCAAGGGTGCCAATATTTTCCGGCTACAACTGTATATACAAAAGTATGTGGACACCCCTTCAAATGAGCGTATTTTGCTATTGCAGCCACACCCGTTGCTGACAGGTGTATAAAATCGAGCACACAGCCATGCAATCTCCATAGACAAACATGGGCGGCAGAATGGCCTTTTACTGAAGAGCTCAGTGAGTTTCAACGTGGCACCCGTCATACGATGTTCACCTTTCCAACAAGTCAGTTCGTCAAATTTCTTCCCCTGCTAGAGTTGCCCCCCAGTCAACAGAAAGTGCTGTTCTCGTGAAGTTGGAAAAAGTCTAGGAGCAACAACAGCTCAGCTACCAAGTGGTAGGACACACAAGCTCACAGGACGGGACTGCCGAGTGGTGAAGCGAGTTCCAAACTGCCTCTGGAAGCAACATCGTCAGCACAATAACTATTCGTCTGGAGCTTCATGAAATGGATTTTCATGACCCGAGCAGAGTGTCGTGGAAATTCTAATCAAGTTAGAGAGAATTTGTCATTTCTATTGCAATAATGGAGCTGGTCAACGACCAACCCTAAAGGCAAAGTTTATCACTACGACAAAAGATAAACTGTGAAACCTCAAGTCTAGTTTAATGTACATTATCAAACTATTATTTCACAGCTGAAGAGGAGATCAGGCAACATATCAAGGAGCTGTGTCTCGGCTCCACTCCATCCACAGCGACTGATGGACAAGACTCTGTCCAGGACTCTATATTTAATGTTCCACTCCATCCACAGCGAATAATGGACACGACTCTGTCCAGGACTCTATATTTAATGTTCCCCTCCATCCACAGCGACTGATGGACAAGACTCTGTCCAGGACTCTATATTTAATGTTCCACTTCATCCACAGCGACTGATGGACAAGACTCTGTCCAGGACTCTATATTTAATGTTCCCCTCCATCCACAGCGACTGATGGACAAGACTCTGTCCAGGACTCTATATTTAATGCTCCACTCCATCCACAGAGAACGTATACTTAAAAACAGAGGTACTCTGTATTCAATTAAAGTATTGAAATTGTAAAAAAAACAACAACATAAAGATATTTTTATTAGGTTTTACTGAAGTTGTCATTCACAAAAACACATTCTCAGTCAAGAACATAAAGAACATAGCTTCTTCTTTATCTCATGCTTTTTCAGGCCCCCTGATTGGGTAAAACTCTTTCCACAATGGGAGCATTTGAAAGGCTTCTCTCCAGTGTGCATTCTCTTATGTCTTTTCAGTTTTGCTGATTGGGAAAAACTCTTTCCACAATGGGAGCATTGGTAGGGCATTTCCCCTGTGTGCATTCTCTCATGTCTTTTCAGGCTCACTAGATGGGTAAAACTCTTTCCACAATGTGAGCATTGGAAAGGCTTTTCTCCTGTGTGTGTCCTCTCATGCTCCTTCATGTTTGCAGACGACCTAAAACTCCTTCCACAATGGGAACATTGATAAGGCTTCTCTCCAGAGTGTACTCTCTCATGCCTTTTCAGGGACCTTAACTGGGTAAAACTCTTGCCACACAGAGAACATTGGTAAGGCTTTTCTCCTGTGTGTATTCTCTCATGTCTTTTCAGGTTAACTAACACGGTAAAACTCTTTTCACATTGGGAACATTGGTAAGGCTTTTCTCCAGTGTGTATTCTCTCGTGCCTTTTCAGGTTAGTTAACACGGTAAAACTCTTTCCACACTGGGAGCATTGGAAAGGCTTTTCTCCTGTGTGTGTCCTCTCGTGCTCTTTGAGATTCCGTAACTTAGTAAAACTCTTTCCACACTGGGAGCAGTGGTGTGGTCTCGCTGGTTTGGGCGTCTCTGGCTCTGATTCCCCTGAAGGACTCTTCCTGCTGTCAGAGTGAGTGTCTGGTCTTTCTCCTGCTCAAGACAAAAAATAGCATTTAATTAACTACTAATCAGAGACCAGAATGAAACCAGCACATGATAAAACTGTCCACCTATGAGGTTTAAACCAGAAATGATTCCTCATTTAAAGAAAAACTTGGTGGCTACTATAATAATAATAATAATAATGTAGAGCTTCAAATATAATCTGCTTTCATGGAATGAACAGAGCTCTATAATAATATATAATGTCATGTTTATAGGCTGAGAAGAGCTCTATAATAATATATAATGTCATGTTTATAGGCTGAGCAGAGCTCTATAATAATAGATAATGTCATGTTTACAGGCTGAGCAGAGCTCTATGATAATAGATAATGTCATGTTTACAGGCTGAACAGAGCTCTATGATAATAGATAATGTCATGTTTACAGGCTGGACAGAGCTCTATAATAATAGATAATGTCATGTTTATAGACTGAGCAGAGCTCCATAATAATAGATCATGTCATGTTTTCAGGCTGAACAGAGTTCTATGATAATAGATAATGTCATGTTTATAGACTGAGCAGAGTTCTATGATAATAGATAATGTCATGTTTATAGGCTGAGCAGAGCTCTATGATAATAGATAATGTCATGTTTATAGGCTGAGCAGAGCTCTATAATAATAGATAATGTCATGTTTACAGGCTGAACAGAGCTCTATGATAATAGATAATGTCATGTTTATAGGCTGAGCAGAGCTCTATGATAATAGATAATGTCATGTTTATAGGCTGAGCAGAGCTCTATAATAATAGATAATGTCATGTTTATAGGCTGAGAAGAGCTCTATAATAATATATAATGTCATGTTTACAGGCTGAACAGAGCTCTATAATAATATATAATGTCATGTTTACAGGCTGAGCAGAGCTCTATAATAATAGATAATGTCATGTTTATAGGCTGAGCATAGCTCTATAATAATAGATAATGCCATGTTTATAGGCTGAGCAGAGCTCTATAATAATAGATAATGTCATGTTTATAGGCTGAGCAGAGCTCTATAATAATAGATAATGTCATGTTTACAGGCTGAACAGAGCTCTATAATAATAGATAATGTCATGTTTACAGGCTGAACAGAGCTCTATGATAATAGATAATGTCATGTTTATAGGCTGAGCAGAGCTCCATAATAACAGATAATGAGGACTACAGTATTTTGATCAATGTCATAGGATGCATTGACCCATTGTTAACGGCCCTCTGTTTGATGGTGTACACTATCTGACAGTGTAGCTTTAACCATTTCTACAGTACAGAACAACATATTCAAGTATATAACTTCAGTAAAACCACACAATAGTTTAACAACTGCATAGTTTGTACTTCTGTTTTTGAGACGGTACTCACTGGTGTTAATTATATCTCCAATCTCTTCCTCCTCCTCCTCCCATGTGACAGTAATCTCCCCCTCCTCCTTCACTCCAAAGACGGCATCCTCCTCTTTCACTCTGAAAATATCTTCTTCTTTCACTGTGACAGTCAATTCCTCCTCTTTCACTCCCAAAGCGGCACCGTCTTGTTTCTCTTCCTCCACAGTAACATCCACCTCCTCTTCTTTCACTCCAACAGCTTCACCCTCTACTTCTTGTTTAACTGTAAAAGCCTCACCCTCTACTTCTTGTTTAACTGTAAAAGCCTCACCCTCTACTTCTTGTTTAACTGTAAAAGCCTCACCCTCTACTTCTTGTTTAACCGTGACAGCCTCCTCTTCCTCCTCCTCTTTCACGGGGGCTTCTTTCTCCGTCCAGCAGACCCCCTCTTCTTTAGCAGGTGGGGTGTAGCTTGGTGAGCTCATGGTCGAGGATGTTAGCGAGGTAACGTTAGCTAGCTATCATTAATTAGCTTCTAGGCTACTGGTAATTTAACCACCCATCTAGATGGCTAACAAAAACATAAATATAGAAATTAAGGGTAACTAGATACGACATAAATGTGTTTTAAACTAACTGAAACGTCTAAAGCGCTTTAATGTATCTGTTTTATGTAGGCTACCGAGGTGATTGAATCAATAGCCATGTTGGTGAAGAAGCGTTCCGTCCACTAGATTATACGTCACATTAGCAACATCTCATTAAATGCGGATATCGCCATCTGCTAACTGGAGTTGGTAACGCAGTTGATTAACATTTTTATTTTCATTTTATTAATTAAATAATAATTGATATAAAGACATACAAAGGAAACTGTGTTGAATGATTACGAGTGATACTTTAAGGCTATTTTATTTTTTAAATATCAGTCATCACATTTTCATACACCTTTAGCTTGATGACCACTGCACAAATTAAGCATTGAAACAACTTAAATTCAAGAGTTCTCAAGGTATATATATATATATATGTATATCAAATCCAATACATTTAGCAAAATCCAAATCGTATATCATATGAAATTAATTTGCAATTACAAATCAAATTCAAGAGGTTTGAACGTTAGAATCAACAAAATGCAAATTCTATTCAGCTGTTTTTTCTTTCATTTTACATTTTGAAAATATCCAAATCATATTCTGAACAACATTGAAGGGTTTATACTCAAAGTATTGGCTAAAGGATGCTTCCTAAATTCTAAGACACTTCACGGAACGCCAAATACAGGTTTAGTTCCATACACTTTTCTATCGATGAGATCAGAGGTTGTTGTTGCTCCAATTCCCTGTCCTAATTAGTGTAGTGACGTCAATCTTACCAACAACCCTCAATTCTCATAGAGATAGATAGAGGACTCTAGTGGCCAAAACTCTGTCTTAGCATGGGCTATTCTCATAGAGATAGATAGAGGACTCTAGTGGCCAAAAGTCTGTTTTAGCATTGGCTATTCTCATAGAGATTGTCTGTTTTAGCATGGGCAGCGCCATTGTCATTGACGACTTTTGAAGGAGTCAACTGGATGGGACTTCCTATTGGTTAAGGAAGGACCACATGATTCCATCCAGGTCATCAAGAGGGATCAGCCAATGAATTATACTTCCTTACTGCCAGTGTACCTGTTCAAACCCTCTAGGGGGGGGCAGTATGTACCCTTTCAGTTTGTTTACCAAGTCATAGAAGTAGTGGAAGACCAACTAATTCAAAATGAAGATGGCCTCCATGGCTCTGCCCATGCTCTCACAGACGTCATAATGAGACAGATACAATGATGCCCTGTCTGTCTATACTGAACAAAAAATAGAAATGCAATATGCAACAATTTCAACTATTAAACTTAGTTACAGTTCAGATAAGGAACTCAGTTGAAATACATTTATTAGGGCCTGATCTATGGGCAGGGGCGCAGCCATGGGTGGCCCTCGGCCCTGAGAGGGCATAGGCCCACCCACGGGGAGCCAGGCCTAGCCAATCAGAATGAGTTTTTTCCCCACAAAAAGGGCTTTATTACAGACAGAAATACTCCTCAGTTTCATCAGCTGTCCAGATGGCCGGTCTCAGACAATCCCGAATGTGGAGGTCCTGGGTTGGCATGGTTACACATGGTCTGCAGTTGCTAGGCCAGTTGGCCGTACTGACAAATTCTCTAAAACAACATAGGAGGCGGCTTATGGTAGAGAAATGAACATGACATTTTCTGTAAAACAGCTCTGGTGGACATTCCGGCAAGTCCGCATGCCAATTGCGTGCTCCCTCAAAACTTGAGACATCTGTGGCATTGTGTTGTGTGACAAAACTGCACATTTTAGAGTGGCCCCGTATTGTCCCCCAGCACAAGCTGCACCAGTTTAATCAGCTTCTTGATATGACACACCTGTCAGGTGAATTGGATTATCTTGGAAAAGGACCAAATGCTCACTAACAGAGATGTAAACTAATTTGTGCACAAAATGTGAGAGAAATAAACTTTATGGAACATTCTGGGATCTTTTACGTCAGGTCATGAAACACGGGACCAACACTTCACATGTTGAGTTTATATTTAGGTTCAGTTCAATTCTTCAGCTGTTATGAAGGTAAACCACAGGTGCCCATTAGGTGTCACCATAACCACAAAAGCATTTCCATACACTTTTCCATGCGCCTTAAAGTGTCCCCACTAGAGTGGAACAATAGCTTTACTGTAGTAAGACTCTTCGGCAGAGCGATCGTGAGATCACGTGTTCTGTGTTATTAAGGTGAGAGATTATCCTTTACTGAAGTGAGACTCTTCGGCAGAGCGATCGTGAGATCACGTGTTCTGTGTTATTAAGGTGAGAGATTATCCTTTACTGAAGTGAGACTCTTCGGCAGAGTGATCGTGAGATCACGTGTTCTGTGTTATTAAGGTGAGAGATTATCCTTTACTGAAGTGAGACTCTTCGGCAGAGTGATCGTGAGATCACGTGTTCTGTGTTATTAAGGTGAGAGATTATCCTTTACTGAAGTGAGACTCTACGGCAGAGCGATCGTGAGATCACGTGTTCTGTGTTATTAAGATGAGAGATTATCCTTTACTGAAGTGAGACTCTTCGGCAGAGCGATCGTGAGATCACGTGTTCTGTGTTATTAAGGTGAGAGATTATCCTTTACTGAAGTGAGACTCTTCGGCAGAGCGATCGTGAGATCACGTGTTCTGTGTTATTAAGGTGAGAGATTATCCTTTACTGAAGTGAGACTCTTCGGCAGAGCGATCGTGAGATCACGTGTTCTGTGTTATTAAGGTGAGAGATTATCCTTTACTGAAGTGAGACTCTTCGGCAGAGCGATCGTGAGATCACGTGTTCTGTGTTATTAAGGTGAGAGATTATCCTTTACTGAAGTGAGACTCTTCGGCAGAGCGATCGTGAGATCACGTGTTCTGTGTTATTAAGGTGAGAGATTATCCTTTACTGAAGTGAGACTCTTCGGCAGAGCGATCGTGAGATCACGTGTTCTGTGTTATTAAGGTGAGAGATTATCCTTTACTGAAGTGAGACTCTTCGGCAGAGCGATCGTGAGATCACGTGTTCTGTGTTATTAAGGTGAGAGATTATCCTTTACTGTAGTGAGACTCTTCGGGAGAGCGATCGTGAGATCACGTGTTCTGTGTTATTAAGGTGAGAGATTATCCTTTACTGAAGTGAGACTCTTCGGCAGAGCGATCGTGAGATCACGTGTTCTGTGTTATTAAGGTGAGAGATTATCCTTTACTGAAGTGAGACTCTTCGGCAGAGCGATCGTGAGATCACGTGTTCTGTGTTATTAAGGTGAGAGATTATCCTTTACTGAAGTGAGACTCTTCGGCAGAGCGATCGTGAGATCACGTGTTCTGTGTTATTAAGGTGAGAGATTATCCTTTACTTAAGTGAGACTCTTCGGCAGAGCGATCGTGAGATCACGTGTTCTGTGTTATTAAGGTGAGAGATTATCCTTTACTGAAGTGAGACTCTTCGGCAGAGCGATCGTGAGATCACGTGTTCTGTGTTATTAAGGTGAGAGATTATCCTTTTGTGTCGCAGTCAAAACAAAATACACATTTTTAAATGTTAATCTTAAACAACAAATAAAAGAGATGTTGCAGAGGTCCTGGATTTACTCCAATCAAATCTTATTTGTCACATGCGCCGAATACAACAGGTGTAGTAGACCTTACAGTGAAATGCCGAATACAACAGGTGTAGTAGACCTTACAGTGAAATGCTGAATACAACAGGTGTAGTAGACCTTACAGTGAAATGCTGAATACAACAGGTGTAGTAGACCTTACAGTGAAATGCTGAATACAACAGGTGTAGTAGACCTCACAGTGAAATGCCGAATACAACAGGTGTAGTAGACCTTACAGTGAAATGCCGAATACAACAGGTGTAGTAGACCTTACAGTGAAATGCCGAATACAACAGGTGTAGTAGACCTTACAGTGAAATGCCGAATACAACAGGTGTAGTAGACCTTACAGTGAAATGCCGAATACAACAGGTGTAGTAGACCTTACAGTGAAATGCTGAATACAACAGGTGTAGTAGACCTCACAGTGAAATGCTAACTACAACAGGTGTAGTAGACCTCACAGTGAAATGCTGAATACAACAGGTGTAGTAGACCTCACAGTGAAATGCTGAATACAACAGGTGTAGTTAGACCTCACAGTGAAATGCTGAATACAACAGGTGTAGTAGACCTTACAGTGAAATGCCGAATACAACAGGTGTAGTAGACCTCACAGTGAAATGCTGAATACAACAGGTGTAGTTAGACCTCACAGTGAAATGCTGAATACAACAGGTGTAGTAGACCTTACAGTGAAATGCCGAATACAACAGGTGTAGTAGACCTTACAGTGAAATGATGAATACAACAGGTGTAGTAGACCTTACAGTGAAATGCCGAATACAACAGGTGTAGTAGACCTTACAGTGAAATGATGAATACAACAGGTGTAGTAGACCTTACAGTGAAATACTGAATACAACAGGTGTAGTAGACCTCACAATGAAATGCTGAATACAACAGGTGTAGTAGACCTCACTGTGAAATGCTGAATACAACAGGTGTAGTAGACCTTACAATGAAATGCCGAATACAACAGGTGTAGTAGACCTTACAGTGAAATGCTGAATACAACAGGTGTAGTAGACCTTACAATGAAATGATGAATACAACAGGTGTAGTAGACCTCACAGTGAAATACTGAATACAACAGGTGTAAACCTTACAGTGAAATGCTGAATACAACAGGTGTAGTAGACCTTACAATGAAATGCCGAATACAACAGGTGTAGTAGACCTCACAGTGAAATACTGAATACAACAGGTGTAGTAGACCTGACAGTGAAATGATGAATACAACAGGTGTAGTAGACCTTACAGTGAAATGCTGAATACAACAGGTGTAGTAGACCTCACAGTGAAATGCCGAATACAACAGGTGTAAACCTTACAGTGAAATGCTTACTGACAAGCCCAAGGGACCAGACTGCTAATTAACCAATAATCTGATAAATCATGTTTTTACCAAGAGACGCACAGAGTGATGAGAGTATTTCGGATATCGAATGTAACAAAATGAATGATTGTGTCGTTTTTATGCCTTTCATTATGCTCTGTGTAATGAATTTCAGATACTTCCCAGCAATGATAAATATGAGGTTATTACCATGTCAAATATGGTACCTATGGAAACCCAAGGAAATAACATGAACATTGAAATAGGTTTTATGACTGAACATAGAAGGTACAGACAGTTTATGGATGGCATTATTTATTAACAGAATCTTACTCAGAATTCTAAATTCTAAATTCTAAAAACATAAATCCACCAATTGGTCTTTTGACCACTTAGATCAGCTCTGAAAAACAATATCTGATGTGATTGATCATAAGACCATATAAGTGGAAAATAGATCAGGGCCTTTGTAAAAATGCAACCAACCACACCTTCTTTCACACACGTGGACCGAAGTGGGAATGACTGACATGAAGCTCGACGAATCAGAGGTCAACTACACTGACAGTTACCGCCCGCTCTGTAAGAACTGCAAAATACTGATGACTGACATGAAGCTCGACAAATCAGAGGTCAACTACACTGACAGTTACCGCCCGCTCTGTAAGAACTGCAAAATACTGATGACTGACATGAAGCTCGACGAATCAGAGGTCAACTACACTGACAGTTACCGCCCCCCCTGGAAGAACTGTAAAATACTTATGACTGACATTATTAATTTGTCTTCCGGAACTGTCTACGTCCCAACGGGACAAGGTCTACGAGCGCTCTCTTTTAAAAAAAAATTATCAGTCAGCAAGCGGCAAACGTGATGAACAGCATCTAGCATGAACAAAGACAAAAAAAAAATCTCAGTCAAAAACATAAGTCGGAACACAGCCTCGCTATTCTCTCATGTGATTTCAGGTCCTCTGACCTGGAAAATGTCTTCCCACAATGAGAGCAGTGGTATGTCTTCTCCTGTGTCTTTGTGTGTTTTAATTCATGCTCTTTCAGGGTACCTAACTGGGTAAATCTCTTTTCACATTGGGAGCATTGGTAGGGCTTTTCTCCTGTGTGTATTCTCTCATGCGTTTTCAGGGCCCCTAACTGGTTAAAACTCTTTCCACACTGGGAGCATTGGTAGGGCTTCTCACCAGTGTGTGTTCTCTTATGTTCTTTCAGGTGCCCTAGCTGGGTAAATCTCTTTCCACAGTCTGAGCAGTGGTAAGGCTTCACTCCAGAGTGTATTCTCTCATGTATTTTCCGGTCCCATAACCGGGAAAAACTCTTTCCACACTGGGAGCAGTGGTGTGGTCTTGCTGGTTTGGGCGTCTCTGGGTCTGGTTCCCCCAAAGGACTCTTCCTGCCGTCAGACTGAGAGTCTGGCCTCTCTTCTGCCGAAGACAAACAGAGTATTTGGTTAAACAGAGACGTGAATAAAACCTCTACTTGATCAAACTGTCTTCCGATGAAGTTTAATCCCAACTAAACTGGCGGTATACCATATACAGTGCCTTGCAAAAGTATTCATCCCCTTTGGCATTTTTTCTATTTTGTTGCATTACAACCTGTAATTTAAATGTATTTTTATTTGGATTTCATGTAATGGATATACACAAAATAGTCCATATTGGTGAAGTGAAATGAAAAAAATTTACTTGTTTCAAAGAATTATATATATATATATATAAAAAAAAACTGAAAAGTGGGGCATGCATTTGTATTCACCCTCTTTGCTATGAAGCCCCTAAATAAGATCTGGTGCAATTACCTTTAGAAGTCACATAATTAGTTAAATAAAGTCCACCTGTGTGCAATCTAAGTGTCACATGATCTCATTATATATATATATATATACATACATACATACATACATACATACATGTTCTGAAAGGCCCCAGTCTACAACACCATTAAGCAAGCGGCACCATGAAGACCAAGGAGCTCTCCAAACAGGTCAGGGACAAAGTTGTGGAGAAGTACAGGTCAGGGTTGGGTTATAACAAAAAAAATCAGAAACTTTGAACATCCCACAGAGCACCATTAAATCCATTATTAAAAATTGGACAGATTATGGCACCACAACCAACCTGCCAAGAGAGGGCCGCCCACCAAAACTCACAGACCAGACAAGGAGGGCATTAATCAAAGAGGCAACAAAGAGGCCAAAGATATCCCTGAAGGAGGTGAAAAGCTCCACAGCGGAGATTGGAGTATCTGTCCATAGGACCACTTTAAGTCGTACACTCCACAGAGCTGGGCTTTATGGAAGAGTGGCCAGAAAAAAAGCCCTTGTTTCAAGAAAAAAAATAAGCAAACATGTTTGGTGTTCGCCAAAAGGCATGTGGGAGACTCCCCAAACATATGGAAGACAATACTATGGTCAAATGAGACTAAAATTGAGCTTTTTGGCCATCAAGGAAAACACTATGTCTGGCGCAAAACCAACACCTCATCACCTCGAAAAGAGCTTCCCCACAGTGAAGCATGGTAGTGGCAGCAGCATCATGCTGTGGGGATGTTTTTCCATCGGCAGGGACTGGGAAACTGCTCAGAATTGAATAAATTATGGATGGCGCTAAATACAGGGAATTATTGAGGGGTAACCTGTTTCAGTCTTGCAGAGATTTGAGACTGGGACGGAGATTCACCTTCCAGCAGGACAATGACCCTAAGCATACTGTTAAAGAAACACTCGAGTGGTTTAAGGGGAAACATGAGCTGAACATAACAGTCAGTGGAAGGGAGGACAGTAACAGGAGACACTATGAGCTGAACATACCAGTCAGTGGAAGAGAGGACAGTAACAGGAGACACTATGAGCTGAACATAACAGTCAGTGGAAGGGAGGACAGTAACAGGAGACACTATGAGCTGAACATAACAGTATGTCAGTGGAAGAGAGGACAGTAACAGGAGACACTTTGATATGAACATAACAGTCAGTGGAAGAGAGGACAGTAACAGGAGACACTATGAGCTGAACATAACAGGAGACACTATGAGCTGAACATAACAGGAGACACTATGAGCTGAACATAACAGGAGACACTATGAGCTGAACATAACAGGAGACACTATGAGCTGAACATAACAGGAGACACTATGAGCTGAACAGGACAGTATGTCAGTAGAAGATAGGACAGTAACAGGAAACACTATGAGCTGAACATAACAGGAGACCCTATGAGCTGAACATAACAGGAGACACTATGAGTTGAACATAACAGGAGACACGATGAGCTGAACATAACAGGAGACACTATGAGCTGAACAGGACAGTATGTCAGTAGAAGATAGGACAGTAACAGGAAACACTATGAGCTGAACATAACAGTCAGTAGAAGAGAGGACAGTAACAGGAGACACTATGAGCTGAACATAACAGCCAGTAGAAGAGAGGACAGTAACAGGAGACACTATGAGCTGAACATAACAGTCAGTGGAAGAGAGGACAGTAGCAGGAGACACTATGAGCTGAACATAACAGGAGACACTATGAGCTGAACATAACAGGAGACACTATGAGCTGAACATAACAGGAGACACTATGAGCTGAACATAACAGTATGTCAGTGGAAGAGAGGAAAGTAACAGGAGACACTATGAGCTGAACATAACAGTCAGTGGAAGGGAGGACAGTAAACAGGAGACACTATGAGCTGAACATAACAGTCAGTGGAAGAGAGGACAGTAACAGGAGACACTATGAGCTGAACATAACAGTCAGTGGAAGAGAGGACAGTAACAGGAGACACTATGAGCTGAACATAACAGTCAGTAGAAGAGAGGACAGTAACAGGAGACACTATGAGCTGAACATAACAGGAGACACTATGAGCTGAACATACCAGTCAGTGGAAGGGAGGAAAGTAACAGGAGACACTATGAGCTGAACATAACAGTCAGTGGAAGGGAGGACAGTAACAGGAGACACTATGAGCTGAACATAACAGGAGACACTATGAGCTGAACATAACAGTCAGTGGAAGAGAGGAAAGTAACAGGAGACACTATGAGCTGAACATAACAGTCAGTGGAAGGGAGGACAGTAAACAGGAGACACTATGAGCTGAACATAACAGTCAGTGGAAGAGAGGACAGTAGCAGGAGACACTATGAGCTGAACATAACAGTCAGTGGAAGAGAGGACAGTAACAGGAGACACTATGAGCTGAACATAACAGGAGACACTATGAGCTGAACATAACAGTCAGTGGAAGGGAGGACAGTAACAGGAGACACTATGAGCTGAACATAACAGTCAGTGGAAGGGAGGACAGTAACAGGAGACACTATGAGCTGAACATAACAGGAGACACTATGAGCTGAACATAACAGGAGACACTATGAGCTGAACATAACAGTCAGTGGAAGAGAGGACAGTAACAGGAGACACTATGAGCTGAACATAACAGTCAGTGGAAGAGAGGACAGTAACAGGAGACACTATGAGCTGAACATAACAGGAGACACTATGAGCTGAACATAACAGTCAGTGGAAGAGAGGACAGTAACAGGAGACACTATGAGCTGAACATAACAGTCAGTGGAAGGGAGGACAGTAACAGGAGACACTATGAGCTGAACATAACAGTCAGTGGAAGAGAGGACAGTAGCAGGAGACACTATGAGCTGAACATATCAGTCAGTGGAAGAGAGGACAGTAACAGGAGACACTATGAGCTGAACATAACAGTCAGTGGAAGAGAGGACAGTAGCAGGAGACACTATGAGCTGAACATAACAGTCAGTGGAAGAGAGGACAGTAACAGGAGACACTATGAGCTGAACATAACAGTCAGTGGAAGAGAGGACAGTAGCAGGAGACACTATGAGCTGAACATAACAGTCAGTGGAAGAGAGGACTGTAACAGGAGACACTATGAGCTGAACATAACAGTCAGTGGAAGAGAGGACAGTAACAGGAGATACTATGAGCTGAACATAACAGTCAGTGGAAGAGAGGACTGTAACAGGAGACACTATGAGCTGAACATAACAGTCAGTGGAAGAGAGGACAGTAACAGGAGACACTATGAGCTGAACATAACAGTCAGTGGAAGAGAGGACTGTAACAGGAGACACTATGAGCTGAACATAACAGTCAGTGGAAGAGAGGACAGTAACAGGAGACACTATGAGCTGAACATAACAGGAGACACTATGAGCTGAACATAACAGTCAGTGGAAGAGAGGACAGTAACAGGAGACACTATGAGCTGAACATAACAGTCAGTGGAAGAGAGGACAGTAAACAGGAGATACTATGAGCTGAACATACCAGTCAGTGGAAGGGAGGACAGTAACAGGAGACACTATGAGCTGAACATAACAGTCAGTGGAAGAGAGGACAGTAACAGGAGACACTATGAGCTGAACATAACAGGAGACACTATGAGCTGAACATAACAGTCAGTGGAAGAGAGGACAGTAAACAGGAGATACTATGAGCTGAACATACCAGTCAGTGGAAGGGAGGACAGTAACAGGAGACACTATGAGCTGAACATAACAGAAAAATATATCCTAAATGCAAGAATTTCGCTACACCTGCAAAAAAAACACAACATTTAATCCATTGTCAACATTCCATTCCACATAAGAGTCATTTGATCATGACTCAGTTCCATTCCATTACACATAAGAGTCATTTGATCATGACTCAGTTCCATTCCATTACACATAAGAGTCATTTGATCATGACTCAGTTCCATTCCATTCCACATAAGAGTCATTTGATCATGACTCAGTTCCATTCCATTACACATAAGAGTCATTTGATCATGACTCAGTTCCATTCCATTACACATAAGAGTCATTTGATCATGACTCAGTTCCATTCCATTACACATAAGAGTCATTTGATCATGACTCAGTTCCCTTCCATTACACATAAGAGTCATTTGATCACGACTCAGTTCCATTCCATTACACATAAGAGTCATTTGATCATGACTCAGTTCCATTCCACTACACATAAGAGTCATTGGACTCTTACTGTTAAAAGTGTACAGCAAGTGGAGGCTGCTGGTGTGAGGAGGGCTCATAGTAATGGCTGGAATGGAGTCAAATGGAATGGCACCAAACACACATCAAAGACGTGGTTTCCATGTGGTTGATACCAACCAATCCATTGACTCCATTCCAGCCACTACTATGAGCCCTCCTCCCACCACCAGCCTCCACTTGCTGTACACTAATTTTGAATTTGTGAAGCTATTTTTTGGGGATGTGATACGAAAGAAGAGAGATTCAGGTTTCCAGAACCGCACAGCAACTGGAACCGATTTTACAATTGGAATTTGAAATAAATATGGGAGTATTTGTCTGTTTTTGACTTCCGAAGCCAATTCCCCCTTCAAAACAGAACATGTTGGTGTAACGGATGTGAAACGGCGGTGTTCGCGCTAAATAGCGTTTCAATCGGTGACGTCACTTGCTCTGAGACCTTGAAGCAGTGGTTCCCCCTTGCTCTGCAAGGTGCCGCGGCTTTTGTGGAGCGATGGGTAAACGATGCTTCGTGGGTGACTGTTGTTGATGTGTGCAGAGGCGCCCGGGTATGGGCGAGGATACTGTTACATTAGGTCGTTGGTCTAAGGAGTAACATTAGACTCCTATAGTCCAATGTTACATTAGGTCGTTGGTCTAAGGAGTAACATTAGACTCCTATAGTCCAATGTTACATTAGGTCGTTGGTCTAAGGAGTAACATTAGACTCCTATAGTCCAATGTTACATTAGGTCGTTGGTCTAAGGAGTAACATTAGACTCCTATAGTCCAATGTTACATTAGGTCGTTGGTCTAAGGAGTAACATTAGACTCCTATAGTCCAATGTTACATTAGGTCGTTGGTCTAAGGAGTAACATTAGACTCCTATAGTCCAATGTTACATTAGGTCGTTGGTCTAAGGAGTAACATTAGACTCCTATAGTCCAATGTTACATTAGGTCGTTGGTCTAAGGAGTAACATTAGACTCCTATAGTCCAATGTTACATTAGGTCCTTGGTCTAAGGAGTAACATTAGACTCCTATAGTCCAATGTTACATTAGGTCGTTGGTCTAAGGAGTAACATTAGACTCCTATAGTCCAATGTTACATTAGGTCGTTGGTCTAAGGAGTAACATTAGACTCCTATAGTCCAATGTTACATTAGGTCGTTGGTCTAAGGAGTAACATTAGACTCCTATAGTCCAATGTTACATTAGGTCGTTGGTCTAAGGAGTAACATTAGACTCCTATAGTCCAATGTTACATTAGGTCGTTGGTTTAAGGAGTAACATTAGACTCCTATAGTCCAATGTTACATTAGGTCGTTGGTCTAAGGAGTAACATTAGACTCCTATAGTCCAATGTTACATTAGGTCGTTGGTCTAAGGAGTAACATTAGACTCCTATAGTCCAATGTTACATTAGGTCGTTGGTCTAAGGAGTAACATTAGACTCCTATAGTCCAGTGTTACATTAGGTCGTTGGTCTAAGGAGTAACATTAGACTCCTATAGTCCAATGTTACATTAGGTCGTTGGTCTAAGGAGTAACATTAGACTCCTATAGTCCAATGTTACATTAGGTCGTTGGTCTAAGGAGTAACATTAGACTCCTATAGTCCAATGTTACATTAGGTCGTTGGTCTAAGGAGTAACATTAGACTCCTATAGTCCAGTGTTACATTAGGTCGTTGGTCTAAGGAGTAACATTAGACTCCTATAGTCCAATGTTACATTAGGTCGTTGGTCTAAGGAGTAACATTAGACTCCTATAGTCCAATGTTACATTAGGTCCTTGGTCTAAGGAGTAACATTAGACTCCTATAGTCCAATGTTACATTAGGTCGTTGGTCTAAGGAGTAACATTAGACTCCTATAGTCCAGTGTTACATTAGGTCGTTGGTCTAAGGAGTAACATTAGACTCCTATAGTCCAATGTTACATTAGGTCGTTGGTCTAAGGAGTAACATTAGACTCCTATAGTCCAATGTTACATTAGGTCGTTGGTCTAAGGAGTAACATTAGACTCCTATAGTCCAATGTTACATTAGGTCGTTGGTCTAAGGAGTAACATTAGACTCCTATAGTCCAATGTTACATTAGGTCGTTGGTCTAAGGAGTAACATTAGACTCCTATAGTCCAATGTTACATTAGGTCGTTGGTCTAAGGAGTAACATTAGACTCCTATAGTCCAATGTTACATTAGGTCGTTGGTCTAAGGAGTAACATTAGACTCCTATAGTCCAATGTTACATTAGGTCGTTGGTCTAAGGAGTAACATTAGACTCCTATAGTCCAGTGTTACATTAGGTCGTTGGTCTAAGGAGTAACATTAGACTCCTATAGTCCAGTGTTACATTAGGTCGTTGGTCTAAGGAGTAACATTAGACTCCTATAGTCCAATGTTACATTAGGTCCTTGGTCTAAGGAGTAACATTAGACTCCTATAGTCCAATGTTACATTAGGTCCTTGGTCTAAGGAGTAACATTAGACTCCTATAGTCCAATGTTACATTAGGTCGTTGGTCTAAGGAGTAACATTAGACTCCTATAGTCCAGTGTTACATTAGGTCGTTGGTCTAAGGAGTAACATTAGACTCCTATAGTCCAGTGTTACATTAGGTCGTTGGTCTAAGGAGTAACATTAGACTCCTATAGTCCAATACCAGGCTGGGAGGGAAGCGTTTGATGTTAGTGTTGGTGCTCCCCTAGTCTGTATTGCTTCCTACAGCACTGAACAACATAATCAACATATAGAACAGTATTATTTTTTAAAACATTTATTTTACTTTTATTTAACTCGGCAAGTCAGTTAAAGAACAAATTCTTATTTTCAATGACGTCCTAGGAACAGTGGGTTAAACTGCCTTGTTCAGGGGCAGAACGACAGATTTGTACCTTGTCAGCTCGGGGATTCAAACTTGCAACCTTTCGGTTACTAGTCCAACGCTCTAACCACTAGGCTAACCTGCCGTCCCTACGCTCTAACCACTAGGCTACCCTGCCGTCCCTACGCTCTAACCACTAGGCTAACCTGCCGTCCCTACACTCTAACCACTAGGCTAACCTGCCGTCCCTACGCTCT
This sequence comes from Oncorhynchus mykiss, assembly GCF_057628025.1. NCBI lineage: Eukaryota > Metazoa > Chordata > Actinopteri > Salmoniformes > Salmonidae > Oncorhynchus > Oncorhynchus mykiss. Next base: position 4,990,877 of record NC_143034.1, read on the forward strand.
AACCACTAGGCTAACCTGCCGTCCCTACGCTCTAACCACTAGGCTAACCTGCCGTCCCTACACTCTAATCACTAGGCTACCCTGCCACCCCTACACTCTAACCACTAGGCTAACCTGCCGTCCC